>NC_089275.1:4837135-5151798 GCF_963678975.1 Dysidea avara
AACAAATCTCCCTGTAGAGAAATCAGCTAGGAGAAGTTTCCTTGTAGAGAGTTCAGTTACAAAGAAACCACCATGTAGAGAATTCATTTACAAACTAGTGACCCTGTAGAGACATCAGCTAGAAGAAATTACCTTGTAAAGAGTTCAGCTACATAGAAACCATTCTGTAAAGAGTTCAGCTGCAAAACAATTACCTGTACAGAATTCAGCTACAAACAAATCACCCTGTAGAGAGATCAGCTAGAAGAAGTTGCCTTGTTGATAGTTCAGCTACAAACAAATCACCCTGTAGAGAGATCAGCTAGGAGAAGTTTCCTTGTAAAGAGTTCAGCTACATAGAAACCATTCTGTAAAGAGCTCAGCTGCAAACAAATCACCCTGTAGTGAGATCAGCTAGAAGAAGTTACCTTGTAGAGAGTTCAGTTACAAAGAAACCACCATGTAGAAAGTTCAGCTACAAACTAGTGACCTTGTGGAGACATCAGCTAGAAGAAGCTAACTTGTAGAGAGTTCAGCTACAAAGAAACCATTATGAAGAGAGTTCAGCTGCAAACAAATCTCCCTGTGGAGAGTTCATTTAGAAGAAGTTACCTAGTAGAGAGTTCAGCTACAAAGAAACCATTCTGTAAAGAGCTCAAATCACCTGTATAGAATTCAGCTACAAACAAATCACCCTGTAGAGAGATCAGCTAGAAGAAATTACCTTGTAGAGAGTTCAGCTACAGTAAAAAGAAACCACAATGTAGAGAGTTCAGCTGCAAAGAAATCACCCTGTAGAAAATTCTGCCACAAACAAATTGCCCTGTAGAAAGATCAGTTAGAATAAGTTAACTTGTAGAGAGTTCAGCTACAAAGAAACCACCATGTAGAGAGTTCAGCTAGAAGAAATTACCTTGTAGAGAGTTCAGCTACAAAGAAACCATCATCTAGATAGTTCAGCTGCAAACAAATCACCTGTAGAGAGTTCAGCTACAAACCAATCTCCCTGTAGAGAGATCAGCTAAAAAAAGTTACCTTGTAGAGAGTTCAGTTAGAAAGAAACTACCATGTAGAAAGTTCAGCTACAAACTAGTGACCTTGTGGAGACATCAGCTAGAAGAAGCTACCTTGTATAGAGTTCAGCTACAAAGAAACCATTCTGTAAAGACCTCATGCAGCTGCAAACAAATCACCTGTACAGAATTCAGCTACAAACAAATCACCCTGTAGAAAGATCAGCTAGAAGAAGTCACCTTGTAGAGAGTTCAGCTACAAAGAAACCACAATGTAGGGAGTTCAGCTAGAAGAAGTTGCCTTGTAGAGAGTTCAGCTACAAAGAAACCATCATGAAGAGAGTTCAGCTGCAAACAAATCTCCCTGTAGAGAGTTTAGTTGGAAGAAGTTACCTTGTAGAGAGTTCAGCTACAAAGAAACCATTCTGTAAAGAGCTCAGCTGCAAACAAATCACCTGTACAGAATTCAGCTACAAACAAATCACCCTGTAGAGAGATCAGCTAGAAGAAGTTATACCTTGTAGAGAGTTCAGCTACAAATTTAAAGAAACCATCATGTGGATAGTTCAGCTGCAAACAAATCACCTGTAGAGAGCTCAGCTACAAAGAAACCACCATGTAGGGAGTTCAGCTAGAAGAAGTTGCCTTGTAGAGAGTTCAGCTACAAAGAAACCATCATGAAGAGAGTTCAGCTGCAAACAAATCTCCCTGTAGAGAGTTCAGTTAGAAGAAGTTACCTTGTAGAGAGTTCAGCTACAAAGAAACCATCATGAAGAGAGTTCAGCTACAAACAAATCACCCTGTAGAGAGATCAGCTAGAAGAAGTCACCTTGTAGAGAGTTCAGCTACAAAGAAACCACCATGTAGAGAGTTCAGCTAGAAGAAATTACCTTGTAGAGAGTTCAGCTACAAAGAAACCATCATCTAGATAGTTCAGCTGCAAACAAATCACCTGTAGAGAGTTCAGCTACAAACAAATCTCCCTGTAGAGAGATCAGTTAGAAGAAGTTACCTTGTAGAGAGTTCAGCTACAAAGAAACCATTCTGTAAAGAGCTCAGCAGCAAAAAATCACCTGTACAGAATCCAGCTACACTGTAAAAACTGAAAGGTAGATTTAACCCAAAAAAATGGGTAGTTTTACCAGAAACTCAGGTAACCAAAATTTTAGGTAGAAGCAACCATTTATTTTAAAGGTTATAGGAACCATCTATGTGAAGAGGTAACTTTAACCTAAGGTTGGTAACATCAACCAAAATCCAAAATGTTATAACAACTTTGTGTGGGTTGAAAGTACCTCCATCAAGGTAGGTAATAATAACCACCAGGTGTTGCTTTAACTATAGCAGGAATTAAAGTAACCACTTCAGTATTAGGTTAAAAAGCCTGCAGTTAGTGGTGGTGTTAACCACAATACCAGTGGTTAGTTACTACTTACAGAATGAACTATTTACCTTCCTTATAATTAGCTATGATAACCATCCAGAAAGTTACTTATACCATATGGTTGGTAATAATGACTGTTACAATTGGTTGTGTTGTTGTTTGTACCTAGATGATAACCTGCCTCACCACTGTTTGCTTTCTGTGAATTGGTAGCATATTATAAATCCTTTAGTATTTATCACACATAGTATACAAGTCACAAATCGTCATCAAGGATTAAACAACAGTCTTGTAATTGTTTACATAGTGACAACATAATATTATCTGTTAGTAACAGTAATCATGAACAAATATATAGACTTTTACAACATGGCATATACGTAACATAACTAGTACAGCCTGTAAAGATGTTATATATGGGTACAGTCTTGTTTGTCAATAGATATATTTATGTTCACAGGTTACATTTAATATCTGCCGTGACTGCCAAATATGATGCACTGCGGTCAGTACTATCAGGATAGGAGAAGATATAATCCTGAAGAAACCACATAAAGCTTTTGGTTTGGGTTGAGTACTCAAGGTAAAATGAATAGTATGCTGAAAACGTAAGAAAGATGGCATCTGGCAATGTTGAACACTGACAGAGAGTCATGTTTTCCACAAAAACAAAAAATTGGTCATCTGGACCTACACCAAGGTACCCTCCTATTCGTGGTGCTGCATATGATGTCTGTGACTTTGCTGCATCCTCTACTCTTGTGGATATCTACACAAGAAACAATAAATATCATAGTTGCAGTTTCATTATTCATAGAACCATACTTGATACTCCGTGTAAACAAATTTGATCGTCTCTTTGGCATTTTTCGGAGCTAACAACTCCACTAGTATGCTCAGAGCTAAAATATCATCACCATCTGAAAGTAGAAATAAAAATACATTAATGACAATGGTCACGTGCTTTAGAACATGGCATGCATAGTGTGCTTTGACCATTGGAAGACAAAGAGATCTTACCAGAGGAGGGTGGACACGATATAAGCGCTATTGAAAATTATTACCGTTAATTGAATATTTCTAATACCAAGACTAAAATGAAGTGATAAAACCTGTTTAGCAACAGCCACACTAATTTATCTTGTGCTTCTTGTGACAAACGGAAGAAAATGAGTACAAAGATGTCCTATTTCCTGCTTGATTCTCCATGAGGACACGCTAGCGGCGTCCGCTTTCCTTTCTTTAATTCCATGGGAGCGAGCATAGGAGGCATATTGTATATCATAATACCTTCTTCAACGATTGTTGGGCTCGAATAGAAGCTTATAAGGTGTCGCTAGAGTGCAACGCATCGATTCCACCGACAAACTTACTGCACACGTGATCTTCTATAAATTCAAGGGCGATTTACGTGTTGGGAATAGTGGGGAAGAGTGGGGCAGACCGGCTAAATATACTAAACGTGAAGCACACTTTCGAATGGTACCCATTTAAACTTCGCTGAAGGCTTGGTTATACTTTTAATACAAATGTATGCACTCACATGCGCTTGTCCACCCTCCTCTGAGATCTTACAATCCACAAAGAGACCTACTAGCTGGCCATAAAAATAGTTTGACACCTTGTGAGGGACATGACTAAAACACGGAACGGACTGGGAAAACGGACTAGCAAACGGACTGGAAAGAACTTGCCTGAAAACGTTTTTTGGCCATAGAAATTCACTGTATAGGTGCTAGAAAGAATATAACACGCAACAACGACCTGAAACAAACCTCTGAACTGCTCTGAACACGATGTCGAAGTTTGCTCAAGCCGATATTAAGCCCTGCGCTTAAAGATAGTTTGAAATTAAATTCATTTTGTGTTTAATTAAAAGCGCACTTTCATTTCGCATGTGTAAACAAGACAAGACACGAGCTTTAAGCCTGTTAAGACACTATGTTACTTGGAATTCATGGTCTGGTTAATTGCTGCAATTAGTTTGACGGCTGATCTTCAGTTTTACAGGTGACAGCTCGTGACAGGTAGGCTTCGTGGCGGCCACGTTGTATTTAATCAGCTGGCAAGAAACTGGCTACTACAAATACAGTCTGTGTTACTTTGTTTGCTTAAACTGCAGCTAACCGACAACTTCGCTGTCACAGGCGCTCAAACTGGCAGACTGGCGCTTTGTAAATTATCTCAGGGTAGTAATGGTGGCTCGAGCACACGTTTAGAGGTTTGTTTAAGGCTGTTGTTACGTGTTATATTCTTTGTAGCAGTGATTTAGTGAGTTTCTATGGCAAAAAAAAACGTTTTCAGGGGAGTTCCTTCCAGTCCGTTTGTGAGTCCGTTTTCCCAGTCCGTTCCGTGTTTTAGTCATGTCCCCTTCTGAGTAATTTTATTTAGACTTCAAACACATTCACTGTATACTATTTGCAAATTGTGTTTTAAACCTCATGTACCAAATACCTATTAAAACTCTGTAAAACAACATGACTTCAACAAGAAATGAGACTTTGAATTGTACCAACAGATAGTGATGCACCGATTAATCGGTAAAGCATCAGAAATCGATTTATCGGCCAAATTTTGGAAATATCGGTAATTATTAGTAGATGTTTTGACAGATTAATTTTGCTGACCCTAACAACATTATATTTAAGAAATCAAGACAGAAATTAAGGAAATATATTGCAATATTGCATAAAACATGTAGAAATTGAGTAAATATAAACATCGGATCGGTTATCGGCATCGGCCAGTATGTAATTCAAGTATCAGATAATCGGTTAAATCTCTTATTGGTGGATCACTACCAACAGACATGGTCATAAGATATTACTTTAAATACAGACTTCTATGATATGCAATAATAGCAGTCACACTGTACCTTCTTCACGAGCAGTCTTCAGCACTTCTTTGACGTTCTTCTTAGAGCTTTTTTTGCCCAATGCAATGATAGTTGGAACATATCGAGCCCATTCCCTCAGAAAAGAATTTTTTACATTTGCTCTCCCTGTTATCATAGCTAATTCTTGCTCCAACTGTATACAATAACAACATAAACATTTAACAATATTACTGTACATGCTTACAATTGCTGGAAATTTGAGGCATGGATATTCAGTAATGATAGACTTAACACTGGTGGCATCTTTCCATACATAAACCCATCGATTCTGAAAAGTGGTTTTCATTAATGGAAGCAATACCCGGTCACGAGGAGTACGATTTTTCATTTCTTCCACCATAGCCTTGTTGTGTTCTTCAAAAGTCTCCAAATCCACAATAGGTGAGTTCTGAGTTAGTGGGTACCTTCTTTGAAGTTTGTCCTTGTTATTACTTCTTTTTGGAGCAGGTGATTGATCAATGGAAGCTCCTCTCTTTCTGTCCAGTTTGATTAAATTTCGGATTCTTTCAATCATTTTGTCCACCCATGAAGTCTGCAGCAATAAAACTTTCACATAAGAGCAAATTCATACATCATACAAATACAAGAAGTATATATAATATAATTTTAAAAGATGCCATCAAATTTCAGAAAATTGTCAAAATAAGCATGAGATATGCTAAAGATTTAACTGTACATGGCCGAAGTACAAAGTTCTTACTATTAAAATTGTGTTTCTAGTAGGGGTGTACTGATACACCGATATCATATCGGTTGCTGGTACGGAGACTTTTGTCAATATCGGTAGGGATCAATATTACTGCCAAAACCGATACGATATACCGATATACAGTACAACTGGGCTGTCTTAAAGACAGTGTGCACTGACTATGCGATGTAATACAGCTAACAAGACTGGGAAACAGTGACTTTCTTGCTTATTGCAAAACACTATGCTACGAGAAGCCATCTAAGTGCACACACATGGCTACTGTTTTATTGTTATAACGTTTACCAATCATACAATCAACAATCAAATTAGTGAGTTTTAAAAGCAACCATGGAATGAACCAGAGAATACAACGTAGAACAACCAGCCATTAAAATGGAGAGTAATCTTAGCAGGAGTATCCATTAAAATATTTGTTGTCTGGGCCACATAATAGAGGCCACACCACCATAGGCAACGAAGCATTGCCAGTGATCTTACAGTGGTTATAAGTGCATAAATATAGTTTAATTTGACATCTCCATTTGGTTTCTAAATTTATATCGGTATATCAGATCAGTATCGGTGTTTAGATTCAACATATCGGAATATATCGGATTGGTTCAAAATTTCTGTATCAGTTGGCTAATTGCCACGTAAGAAGCCATACCATGCTCTATGCATTTTACTCTCCAATGTTGCAAGAAGCAACCAATCCACTGTAGCGTAAATCTGCAGTACATGTATACAGTCCACAGTACTTGTATTCTTACTTATTATTTTAGCTCCAGTATTCGGTATAGCTGTTCTTCCATACAAAAACGTACACAAACTAATTACAAAAAACGAAATACAAGTACAAATATAGTGGATGGAAACTTGGAGGACAAAACATCATCATCTAGTAATCATTCCACCAGTGTTCAGCTGAATATAACCATGTGGCAAATGTTATGCATTGCTAGAAAACACCAGAATTTAATGCACTATAGCAACTTAGATTGCACACGTGAAGTTACAAAAATCACTACCATATTGTGTACTTTGCACGGGAGGATCAACGGCGGCAGTTGTACTCCATTGGCCATACAATGACAAAATGTGTGTTGTTTTGTTAATATGGCAGTTATTCCATAGATATGTGGTAAACAAACTGTTTTATCTCTGAATGAGTGCATACAATATGCACGAGTATTTATACCCATTGTTCCTCCCATGCAAAACCATCCAAGTATTAATTAAAGCACCACAAATTCGTGCTGTATGGAAAACACAGCACTCAGGATAGGAAAAATTAAAAATAGACAGCTATTGCTATTTAAATGTACAAATTATACTCTTTAATATGTGTACAATTGCATAACATAACTTACATAGCCATCACCTATATCATCCTTCATATATGGATATTTAAGGATAAGGAGTCTGGCAACCTGCTCACAGTTGCTTCTGGATGGCTTCGAACCCACTTTAGAAATTGTAAGAGTAACCAAGGTTCTAACAATATCATTCCGACTTTCTCGTGTTAGCTCCTTTCTCTTAATACAGGCATCCGTCTCTGGTCTCCAGTGAGAAGGTATTTCAAAACTGCTTGCGGACAGACTTCCTGATGTACACGAAGCAACAGACTGTGTTGAACATGTCGAACCTTGATCACTACATGGAGTTGGACTGTACGTATCAACAGATGACAAAGCAGGAATATCATCCTATATAAAAATCATATTTACAATTACTGCAAACTTTTCATGAACACTACATACATAATATTATGTCAACAATTAAACTTCAAGCAATCAAATACAGCCTCAACTCACAATGTATATACGTAGCTACGTGGGATGCCTAAACATCATAAAATTATCATACATGAGTACCGTTTATTGCAAATACAGAGTACGGGTCAGTGCTAATTCTCAAGATCTTGCTAAGTGGTTGTGAAATACATGGTAGTGCAATGATTTTCCTATAAGAGTATTGGACTGCTCTATTAGAACATCTTGAAATCTCCCCTGGTGAAGACGATATTGGTTATAGCTAAAAATTTAACACTGAGAATAGCCATGTATCACCCACTATTACATGTGGTTTGCAAATATTCTAATAAATTAGTGCACATGCAATCTTTTTGATTTATACAAAAATTGTAAGTTAATAGTCTCTCCAGCTTTAGAAGAACCAGATAATGCCTGGTTTAGTATAGGTAAGACATATAGTGCTAGGATTCTTCAGTGGATAAACAACCCAAAGAATAATCACTGATGCGAGCCGAGGCTGATTATTACATCATTTCTGAGGGAGAATCCTAGCAACGCATGTCTTAGCTGTTTAGACAATGGCCCATGTGACTGAAATCTTAAACTTGTTAGGAATCCAGTATGTAATCTATGTGTCAAAGTTTGTGGCAAGGTGTCTTATCAGAGTAAAAACCCTGCATACCTCAAAGCATTCTCTGCATGCCATTGTCTAATTGTTGAGAGTCTGTTTCAAGCCTAGCCCATGAGACCAGTCACAGATGCAATAATTAGGTAACTTAAGTATGGCTTTGCACTGGAATATAGTTTGTTTCTTTTTTCCGATACTGTAATTAATTTTATGGCTTTCAGTGAATACTTGTACTGTAAAACATTAATAAATAAATTAAAAAATATACCTATAAATAAGACGGCTACTACATACACCTAAAATACCTTTGAAATAAGCCTCAACAGCTTCTTTACAATGCCTATGGCAGGTATCATTTCCTTTAAGTCCTGCTGACTCAACTGTAAGAATTCTTTACCATCAATGTAATTCTCTACAAAAAAAATTAAAAAATCACATTGCTGTATAATGCTGTATAATGCTGTACACATCAACAAGCTACATGTATACTGACAAAGTGGAAGACACTTGCCGTGAAAGCCGGATGGCAAGTTGTGTGAACAATTTTTAAAGCTATGTGACAAGACCGGGTACTGTACAATGTTTTTAGGCAATCCAGTCCGTTAATGAGACCTGGAGAGTACAGCCGGGGCATCCAACAGGGCTGCTAGTAAGTTTTGACTAAGCTTAGAACTGCTGTTGTCACTTCAACTAGACAGACATAGTCTGCAGCTACGCCGTTCCTCGCTGTGTGCCAAATGAGTTAACCTTTAGTAGCTAGCTAGTTACGTACCTTTCAGAATTTCACAAAAAGACTCCGGAATGCCTTGGTTTACGTTCAGGTAAAACACAAGTTCGTCAACTGACATACTTTCGTTGAGTTCGTTCGGAATCTCGCTCTGAAGCTGGTCAACGTCAGTGGACGACATCGTCTCGGACATTATTGAGCTACCAACGAGGCCACCAAGCTTGAACAAATTTACCAAACTTGAAAGCACTAAACCAAAAAAGGCGGCAAACACCATATGAGCGCCAAGTTACACCGCCAATTTTTTTAGCTATCACGTGTGCATGGTAGCCTATAGTTACCTGAGAGCAGTGGTGATGATTGTCGTGTTACCGATAGAAACTCCAGATGGCGAGTAGTTCTAGCGCCGGTACCAGCGGGCAATATGCAAGGTTTAAGTGCCCCCTTTGTGTTTTCCAGGCACTTAATATACGACTAGTTTTAAGTCACCTACGACTAGTTCATTCCAGTGATCCACGCTTTTCAGTTGTGTGTGGAATCGGTGGTTGCAGTAATACTTCCAAGTCATATTCAGCTCTCTATCAACATATCTACAAAAAGCATAAAGATTCCGGCATAATTCAGTCTCGAGTTCATAGAGCATCGCAACAGTTGAATTGTTCCGATGAACCTGAGATATCCTCTTTCAATTTTCACGATGACGCTTTCCAACAAGGTTTGTGTATATAGTAGCTATACACTGTATGTCAGTCTCCCATGCAGTAACGGTGGTCTAATATGGTTCCTGCGATAGTGTACACACAATGCACATATATTATAATTTGTGCTTGCTGTACAGTACATTAATTGTGTCAAAGTTAATAGTGGAGTACATATGCATTGCAACTATTGCTTTGTACTGTCATAGAGTTATAAAAGTGGGTCGTAAAGATGATCACATCATATAGTTTACTGTTCCAGTAGCTAGTGGATTTAATGATCCCTTGTGGCAAAACCAACTTTTGTGAATACTTAGCAGCACTCATGCAACTTGTGATGCAGTAACTAATCCCAATTGCTTTAATAAAGGCATCACATTCTAATGAATCATTAATTAAATACCATTGTATATAGGAAATGAAGATTTCAATCCAGATCTGGAGCATTTGCTAGGCATTGATGCGATTCGTCAAAAGAAAGCCAGCGCCCTTTATTTGTTGAAATTAAAAGAAAACCATCGTTTGTCTCAGACAGCGATCGATGATGTTATGGAAGGGTCAAAGACTGTTTTTTCCCACACAGTGCAAATTCTTCACAGTGGTATTCGTGCTAAGCTTGCTTCACTTGGAATAGATGATACACAAATTGACAGTGTGTTTAAAGACTTAACCGATCCTTTTGTTGGCTTGGAAACAAGATATAAACAAGAGAAGTGTTTTGTAGAAGATCTTGGCTTAGTGGTAAGTTTGAACTAGTACATAATACTCTGTTGAAGCAGTAACTAAGATTACTATGGTAAATGCATTAATGCAAGTATTTTGGTAAATTCACTTATAAACATAAAGTTTTAAGGACGGTGAATGAACGTACACCAATCTGTTATTTTACTATAGGAACCAGAGGAGATTTTAGTTGGTGAACCTTTTTATGCTGCAAGGTTTTCAGGAACTAAGAGATCGCTAGTAGAACAACGCGACTCTTTTCAATATATTCCTATTTTTAAGACGCTTGAAAGACTACTGGGAGATTCCAGTCTGTTGGAATTCATTGATAATCCTCACAGGAGATCAGATGATAAACTTGAAGATTTTTGTGATGGAGAATTAGCTTGCAATCACCCATTATTTTCAAATGATCCACTTGCACTTCAAGTAATTGCCTACTTTGATGAGCTTGAAGTTTGTAGCCCCCTAGGCACACATACCAAGAAACATAAATTAGGCATCATTTTATTTACTCTCGGTAACATTCCACCTAAATTTCGATCTACATTAAGGAGCATTAATTTAGTTGCTTGTGCAACACATCCTGTAATTCAGAAATATGGTATTGACACTATTCTTGAACCATTTATAAAAGATTTGAATACGTTAACTACGCATGGTATTAATGTTAACATCAGTGGCCATCAGCGCAACTTTAAAGGAGGTTTAATGTGTTTTCTGGCTGATAATCTAGCTAGTAATCTTTTGGGAGGATTCAAGGAGTCTTTTTCTTTTTCACATAGATTTTGTCGTACTTGTATGGTCAAAACTACATCATATAAGGACAAGTTTTTGTCAAGTGATTTTTGTCAACGAACTGCTGAAATACACAAGAGACAATGTGATGAGTTGGATGCAGCTGAAGGAGATCTAAAAGATCATTACTCTAAAACATACGGAATCAATCGTCGTAGTAAGTTGATGTGTGCAAAAAATTTTTCCATGTTTGATGGTGGTTTACCACATGATGCTATGCATGATATCCTAGAAGGTGTTGCTCAACTTGAGGTCAAGCTACTGGTTAAACATTGTGTGAATGAGAAATATATTACTGTAGCTGAATATAATCACCGTATTGAGAATTTTGATTATGGCAAAAATGAGATGGACAGGCCAGGAATAATAACTAGAGAATTGCTGGGGTCTAATGATAAAAAATTTCATTTATCGGCTGCCCAAACATTACTTCTTTGTCAAATTATCCCTTTGATAATGGGAGATTGTGTTCCTGAAGGAGATGAACACTGGCAGTGTTTTCTTTTACTGCTAAAAATTTTTGATATTGTGTTTTCTCCTGTTGTACCCAAGGGATATTGTGCTGTCCTAAAACTACTGATTGCGGAGCATCATTCTCTTTTCAAGTCATTACATTCAAGTTCAATGATTACACCCAAGTTTCATTTTCTTGTTCATTATCCTGACCAAATTGTTGCACTCGGACCAATGACCAGGTATTGGACTATGCGGCATGAAGCTAATCTTAGCTTGTTTAAAAAGGCTTCTCATTTGGGGAACTTTAAGAATATTGCTTACACATTAGCAAGTCGACATCAGCAATGGATGTGTTATCAGTTGGCTTCTGATAACATGCTTCAGTCTTGCTTTGAGTGTGGTCCGGGCAGTAGCCCTAGTACAATTGGACAACAGCCACACCAACTAGGAAGCATCATCCAGCGAGCCATACCTTCAATAAGCAACGATGCCACTGTTTTCCATCCTAAGTGGGTTAAGAAAAACAGTATAACTATTGCAATAACAATTGCTATGTTATAATAGGGACAGATGGAACTGATCCCTTGTTTGGTCATTTAATTGATGTCTACGTTGTTGGGGGTAATTTGTTACTGCTACATGTGTACCATTGTCAGACTATTTACTTTGACGATCATTTTCATTCTTATGTCATCAGTGACACCACAAATATGTCGATTGTGTGTCTTCAAGATCTTTTAAGTCCTTTTGTACTTCATGGGCACAAACTCTTTGATGGAAGATCTGAAACTTACATAACCATGAAACATTTGATTTTTAGTTAACCTAACTATCATATGAACATAACTTTTAATTTGGTTATTTTGACATTTTTGTAGTTTGTTTTAACCTATTTACACAGTCAAATGTACCTAAGTTATAAGAAGGATAAACAACCAATCTGTTTGAAAGTTATTTCTACTAAGTATGGGTTGAAATTACTCAAATAGTTAAATATATCCAACAAAGTAGATTTAACTCACTTAATGTTGCATTAACCATATATTATCTAGGTAGTTTTTACCATTGTGGTTATTTCTACCTTGCAGTTTTTACAGTGTACAAATAAATCACCATGTAGAGAGAACAGCTAGAAGAAGTTACCTTGTTGATAGTTCAGCTACAAACAAATCACCCTGTAGAGAGATCAGCTAGAAGAAGTTGCCTTGAAGAGTGTTCAGTTACACAGAAACCACCATGGACAGTTCTGTAATAAATATATGTATTATATATATAATTTGTACATTTACTGATAAAATCAGAAATATTTAAGGTACATCTGCTTCATCTTTTCTTCTTCCTGTGGTAAAGAAAAAAAGACACTGCTTGAAGTGTCTTAGTTTACTACAGTGGTATATCCACAGTATATGGAACAGTTAATTGTTTGTTATTTTAGTAGTTTTTCAGTAAACCCGCATTCACTGATGTTTTACTGAGAGTTTAAAACTTAGTAAAATAATTATGTTCCATTTACTTAAGTTTACTGACACTTTACTATCAGTATAACTACAGTACGGCATCTTAACAAATTAGTAAACTAAGAACCTTCAAGCAGTGAGATAGGTTAAAAAAGTCCCAAAGCAGGCCATAGGCCGGCTTTGGGGTATACAAATACAAAAAGAAGTGAAATCTAATCCAAAACAGCCAAGCTGTAAAAAAAGGATGTGGCCCTTAAAAAGGCTATTGTGAAAAAAGATGTGAAATCCAAGGTGGCGGCCAAGAAATGGCTGTGATGGTAGGTTAATGGTAAAAATTTTAATAACAACAATTCAGGTGAATTTGGTGCCGCTTGGTCTTTGCACAAAATTCACCTGAATTGTCATTATTAAAATTTTTACCATTAACCTACCATCACAGCCATTTCTTGGCCGCCACCTTGGATTTCACATCTTTTTCACCATAGCCTTTCTCAGGGCCGCACTCTTTTTTTGCAGCTTGGCTGTTTTGGATTAGATTTCACTTCTTTTTGTATTTGTATACCCCAAAGCCGGCCTATGGCCGGCTTTAGGGCTTTTTAACCTGTCATTTTTTCTTTACTACAGGAAGAAGAAAAGATGAAGCAGGGTGATTTCTTTATAGCTGACCTCTCTGAAAGGTGAACCTTCTAGCTGATCTCTCTACCGGATGACTTATTTGTAGCTGAACTCTCTATAGGGTGATTTGTTTGTAGCTGAACTCTCTACAAGGTAACTTCTTCTAGCTGATCTTTCTACAGGGTGATTTGTTTGTAGCTTAATTCTCTACAGGGCGATTTGTTTGCAGCTAAACTGCTGAACTCTCTACAATGTAACGTCTTCTAGCTGAACTCTCTACGCGTGGCTTGTTTCTAGCTGATCTCTCTACAGGGTGACTTGTTTCTAGCTGAACTCTCTACAGGGTGATTTGTTTCTAGCTGAACTCTCTACAAGGTAACTTTTTTCTAGCTGATCTTTCTACAGGGTGATTTGTTTGTCTCTACAGGGCAATTTGTTTGCTGCTGAACTCTCTACCTGGTAGTTTCTTTGTAGCTGAACTCTCTACAATGTGACTTCTTCTAGCTGAACTCTCTACAGGGTGACTTGTTTCTAACTGATCTCTCTACAGTGTAACTTGTTTCTAGCTGAACTCTCTACAGGGTGATTTGTTTGTAGCTGAATTTTCTACAAGGTAACTTCTTCTAGCTGATCTTTCTACAGGGTGATTTGTTTGTCTCTACAGGGCAATTTGTTTGCAGCTGAACTCTCTACATGGTAGTTTCTTTGTAGCTGAACTCTCTACAATGTAACTTCTTCTAGCTGAACTCTCTACAGGGTGACTTGTTTCTAGCTGAACTCTCTACAGGGTGATTTGTTTGTAGCTGAAAGGTAACTTCTTCTATAGCTGATCTTTCTACAGGGTGATTTGTTTGCAGCTGAATTCTCTACAGGGTAATTTGTTTGCAGCTGAACTCTGTACATGGTAGTTTCTTTGTAGCTGAACTCTCTACAATGTAACTTCTTCTAGCTGAACTCTCTACAGGGTGACTTGTTTGTAGCTGAACCCTCTACAGGGTGATTTGTTTGTAGTTGAACTCTCTACAAGGTAACTTCTTCTAGCTGATCTTTCTACAGGGTGATTTGTTTGTAGCTGAATTCTCTACAGGGCGATTTGTTTGCAGCTGAACTCTCTACATGGTAGTTTCTTTGTAGCTGAACTCTCTACAATGTAACTTCTTCTAGCTGAACTCTCTACAGGGTGACTTATTTCTAGCTGATCTCTCTACAGGGTGATTTGTTTGTAGTTGAACTCTCTACAAGGTAACTTCTTCTAGCTGATCTTTCTACAGGGTGATTTGTTTGTAGCTGAATTCTCTACAGGGCGATTTGTTTGCAGCTGAACTCTCTACATGGTAGTTTCTTTGTAGCTGAACTCTCTACAATGTAACTTCTTCTAGCTGAACTCTCTACAGGGTGACTTGTTTGTAGCTGAACCCTCTACAGGGTGATTTGTTTGTAGTTGAACTCTCTACAAGGTAACTTCTTCTAGCTGATCTTTCTACAGGGTGATTTGTTTGTAGCTGAATTCTCTATAGGGCGATTTGTTTGCAGCTGAACTCTGTACATGGTAGTTTTTTTGTAGCTGAACTCTCTACAATGTAACTTCTTCTAGCTGAACTCTCTACAGGGTGACTTATTTCTAGCTGAACTCTCTACAGGGTGATTTGTTTGTAGCTAAACTCTCTACAAGGTAACTTCTTCTAGCTTATCTTTCTACAAGGTGATTTGTCAGTAGCTGAATTCTCAACAGGGCAATTTGTTTGCTGCTGAACTCTCTACATGGCAGTGGTGTAGCCAAGGGGGGGCAAGGGGAGGCATTTGCCCCCGTCACTAAGTGATGTTTTTTTTAAACTTCCGTCACAAGCTTTCCAGTAACTGACACGCATCCCAAAATACTGTTTGTGCGCTACTACGCGAGTGCACACAACATTCAACTCGTTTGTGAATGGTGATAATAATACGATGATTTCTTGCGCGTTACAAGCAATTAATAAAACGATGCGCTAAAAATAAGGTATGCCCCAATCCCAAGGGGTTCCCCCGTGTAGACTATGCTTTCAGGCGAACGAAAATATTAGACACAATTTTATATTTTGCCTACACTACTCACGTGATAGTGCATTTTTTGAATCTAAAGACAGATCAGGGATGACCCCGGTCCCGCTCAAAGTGACTTGGCAAGAGTCGCAACTCAGAAGTGACATGCAATGATGCTACAAACCTACGAGGTGATAAAGTGTTAAATGGACCAACTTTATTTTCCCGAGTTAATCACACTGGATCTTCGTATACAGTGTATGGCATGCCAGTTTAATTTTTTTCACTTTGTCAGTCAGTCAGATGATCCGTCACAAGCTTACAAAGTCTGCTAACAGGAAAGGTATAGAGTTGGGATTTCGTGCCAATACATGGCGTTTGAATTTCGCCCGCTGAAGTGAGTGAGCTCGTCATACTATGCCAGTGTACTAGGACTGCAGCACAGACTGTGGCTGACGTAAGTAGAGGAACTCACCTAATATCGGACGGGCTCCAAAATCGGACGCAATTATTCGAGCTAGAACAGGAATTTTTGAACAACTTATATGTCTTCAGATAGTTCAAGGCTGTGGGACTTTGGGCACCAAGTATCAGCTTTCTCGGCTTCTTTGTCTGGTGGCAGCAGCCCTGCAAAGTCATTTCCGATTAATACGTATAATCGGAAAAAACAGTCGATTCACGGACACTCACCGTCTACATATCAGACTTGCATTCAATCAACAGTTTTCTACCTTAAAGTAGTAGAGTAACTCATCTACTTTCTAAATATCCCTGGTTTATTAAATCAACTCCTTTTAATCACGAATTACAAATCAAATAAAATGAGACGTCACTGGAGTAATAATCGCACCATAAATTTAAGTATACGGAAACTTGATTAAGTATACGTTGTTTGAGATACGTATACGGGAAATGTTCACCGTATACTTTTACAAACATCGTTTACTTCCGTATACTTAAATTCATAGTGCGATTATTACTCCAGTGACGTCTCATTTTATTTGATTTGTAATTCGTGATTAAAAGGATTTGATTTAATAAACCAGGGATATTTAGAAAGTAGATGAGTTACTCTACTACTGTAAGGTAGAAAACTGTTGATTGAATGCAAGTCTGATATGTATACGGTGAGTGTCCGTGAATCGACTGTTTTTTCCGATTATACGTATTAATCGGAAATGGCTTTGCAGGGCTGCTGCCACCAGACAAAGAAGCCGAGAAAGCTGATACGTGGTGCCCAAAGTCCCACAGCCTTGAACTATCTGAAGACATATAAGTTGTTCAAAAATTCCTGTTCTAGCTCGAATAATTGAGTCCGATTTTGGAGCCCGTCCGATTTTAGGTGAGTTACTCTAACTGTGACACATCAAGACTCACGGTAGTGAGTCGCGCGGCCAGTAAAGCAGAAACGCGCGCCGCAGACAATAAATGACGCGACCACTACGTGAGGATTTTACAAGAACGAACGTTGTCAAATTCGGCCTTCCTGTAATCCACCCGTCATTTACGCTATCCCTCTGAAACTCTGGAGTTGAACTCATCGTGTCACTAGTAACTACCACACAAGCAGTGAAGCAAATCCATGCCGATTGTTTCGTGATCGAGGTTGCCGACATCAAAGGGGAAGTTTCATTTTTTTTTATTTTTTAATTTTTTTTTTATCGCATGCGGTTAGACGCAACCGCAGGTGTATGCCTTGCGTTCCTTTGTGCATTCCGAACATTGATCGCCCTGTTATCGCTTCAGTATTCACTCAATCACCTCAAGATTCACATCATCGATTTCACCATACATGATTACCCTACAGTCGTGATTTCAGCACCAAATGAAGTTTCAGTCGTCCTCAGTCGACCTACAGGCCAAATACAAATCCCAGATTGTTGTTTTCCGCAATACTCGCTTGGCATGTAGGGCAATGTGTCTTTAAACTGTTCTAAAAGTTTCGTTCAGATTGAAACATTTGTTTTCGAGAATGGCTAGTTTGAAATTTGAATTTAGTCGCCCCCACGTCATTTGCTCTCTAAGAATTTTACTCGGAATTTAAAGAATGACGCAGAGCACAACTGCGGTCACTGGGTATTGATGAACTGGCGCTCTATGTAGTTAATCAGTACATATAGCCACCAAGAAGTGTGCTGCCATAGATTATAGTCCATAGATATAATCTATGGTGCTGCATATACCATCCTTCGTTTTGAAATTAGTCGCCCCCACATAATTTGTCCTCTAAGGGCACGGCTTAAAGAATGACACAAGAGTATAACTGCGGTTACCAGTTGTTGACACAAGCTGTGAGTAATTAGCACATGTAGCTAGCTTAAAAGGAAGTGTGCAAAATCGCCTAATACAATTGTCACCATGCATTATTGCATTTTATAGCACCCCCACACAAAATTACACATGTAATTACAACATACAGAGGAGACACATGAATACCAAACACTTTTCACAACAATAATGTAAGAATTGTACAATAATGACTGTAATATAACTGCTATGCAAATGTTTTCCAGTGGCCCGCCATGGTAGCGAGTCTCACATGACGGCATGTATATTCATCCAAACACAATGGGAGTAATGAGTGAGTATGATGACAACAAGTTGGTATGACTCCATTTGTAGAATCCAGATGAGTGGGTGTGGCTCCAGTATGTCTAAACAGTTAACAAACATTCCTGTTATAAATACGTGCTAGAGTTGCAATATAATAGCATAGTATTTAAATGCAATAATACATAGTCTCCATTGCATCACTATCAAACGACACTAAGTGGAGGATATTCTTGCATCTCTAGTATGTACACTCTATCAGTACAACCTGTCTTAATGGCCACTAGTATAGAAAGACAACCACTCTTGAAAAGCCAATTCCAATTGAGAATTTATACACTGTTACCTGCTGAATGAGTGAAGGTGGCAATAAACAAGTTCCACCGTAATTTATACACGTGATCTGATCCTGTATATTCTGTCAGTGGATGAGATCCACTTGGCCAGGACAAAATGTGACTCAAGTGCCCTGGATGATCCATACTCAACTAACTTATGACCCAGTGGCACAATGGAACTGACTATTTATAGAGAATACAATTATATTTATTTCAAAGATGTGTGGATGTGTGGACACATTACAACACATTACATGTACATACAAGACATGCTACATACTGTTTTAGCATTTCAAGTCACCACATTATACACGTACCAGTCAACAATGCTTCATAGTGCCCATCAGTAAACCTGAAGAAAAGTTACGAAAAATAAAAATTCACATAAGTACAATGAAACCTCATTAATATGGCAGGCTGTGGGACCAAAAAATTTGGCCTGAATAACAAGGTGGCCTTATTAATGAGGTCATAAGTAATGCTTAGCTATATTTGGGACCTACTAGAGGTGGCCAATATAATGAGGTGGTCTTATTAAAGAGGTGGCCACTAAGTGAGGTTTCACTGTACATATACTGTAGTTCACAATATTGTGAACAATATTAATGGTTAACAATATACACTGAAATCTGCAGGTCACTTCTTGTGGAAGATTGCTCTCTACACAAAATGACACATTCAGAGATTGTATTTAGATGGATGATACAGTAACGCATTGTGACTTCAATACTCGTGATGTGTCACTGCTAGGCAGCAACCATATACACGGCACTGCCACATCGCACTTGCTCGCACACACAATTTTGCTAAAGATTTTACAAATAGATAATTAAGGGGTGTGGCAACTAATTGTTTCACTCGCAAGACTGTGTGGCAGCTGTTTCCCTTTTGTACAAGTGGCCACCAAGACAGGTCCACTGTGGATGAAAGCCAGGTATTAGATATTTGGTATTTCATGTGTTGAAGACATTCCAGGGCTTCTGGTAGTCTCAAATCTCACCACAGTTTAACTCAGGCAGTGTTGTGGTCACCACTTAACTACTGGAATGCTGTGTTATGTTCATCTTATACTTGGCTACTATATTGAGAACTGAAATGGATACTCTGAAACATATATCCTATGGATAATGACTTCATCACTTTCTTCATCAGGAGCTTATAAGGACCAATAGTGAAACTTTTTACACTTGGGGCTGACAGTCAACTGCCTATGTCTGAAGCAGTGCTTTTGGTGCTCTAACAGATTGGCTGCCCCCTTGCTGCCAGCACTCACTGTCTCATACGCTGTCATACACTAAATCCATCTCTATAGCCAGTTAGAACAGCATGCTTCTTACTTTTTTTTAAGGCCGCATAATGCAGCCACCTCTTTAAAAGGCAAGGTCAGAAAATTTTGTCCCTACGGCCTGAATAATGACCAGCTTTCACTGTACTATTAGTGATTAGTGATCATGGGGGATTATTTATTAAGATACTAAGATATACAAACGCTACAACCTCTAAATATAGCAGTAAGTTTTTTACCCTGGTCCAATGTCTCGTAATAATACGTGACTTCGTGAGAGACTGTACTGTGACAAATACATGTTTATCATGATATGTGCTAATCGCCTTTTTACAATTAAGTTTTACAACACAAATACATGTATAGTTAAACTCACCAATTGCGACTAAATCCCTTCAACACGAAAAGACAAGTAATGAGACAACCTTGGAGACAACAGCCACACAAGCCTATTCTGGTGCGTTTATTTAGTAGTAATATAAATTTTAAAGGCGTTTATTTACAACAGGACATAATTATGCGCCCCTCTATTGTCTCTGTACATACTTGCCTTTTCTTTACTATTCTCATTTCATTTCACAAGATCTCTTGGCAGGGACGTAACTTCTTCACTTGAATTAGTCAATGCTTGAAGTAGATCGAGATACTCTAATAGAACAGTCACATTTCTACCAGTGCCATATTTTTATATTGTAAAGTCTGTAAGTAGCTAGTAATTTAAACTATACAATCCGATGCTAAGCAGAAGTTGTAACTATGCTAAATATTGATTGTTGTGTTACAGCTGTTTTGTGACTGCTCTAATAGAGTATCTTGATCGTTTCAATGCAGTACAAGATGAAAGGCAAAGTGTTGTTAAGGGTGTACTAGTTAAAATGGGTGTTAGTTGACTGTAGTTGCATGCCACTGACAGGGCCGTCCAGAGAAATTAGAGGGCCCAGGGAAAAGAGTTAAAGAGGGGCCCAGGGGCAAGTAAGGGTCGAGATCCTGACTGCTCTATTAGAGTATATCGATCTTTCTTTAAACAGGTATTCAAGTGGCCCCTTTCGGGCTGTGGTAGGGGGAAAAATACCCCAGTTACCCCCAATGTGGGTGGCCCTGGCCACTAAAATTACAGTTATATTTTAATATTCTGTCACTGTAATCTGGGGTTTCTGTCAAAACCATGGAAACTCACCTACTGTTATCAACAGTGCATTGCTTATTCTAACAAAAAGTATTGAAATCCCATCCAAAAACAGCTTATAGCTGTAAAAAAAGTGCGCGTCCAAGTAAAGCAGAGTTAACTGCGACAAAAAGTAATGATATCATAATGCGGCCATGTGCGAGGTGTGCAAGTTGTAAAATTAATATTAGCTAATCAGATAATACAATGTTATTGTTAAAGTGTTAATGAGAACTATGTGATGCTGCTAGTTTTTAAGTGTGTGAGCATCTTCATAAATGCTACATAAATTTAATTCTCAATAAAGCAATGTGTATAGATTCTCTGATAGTAATAAATAGTTTGAGTTTGGCCGCCTTTCCTGTATACGGCATGCTACAAACAAAGGAAAGGTGGCCAAACTCAAACTATTTATTACTATCAGAGAATCTATACACATTGCTTTATTGAGAATTAAATTTATGTAGCATTTATGAAGATGCTCACACACTTAAAAACTAGCAGCATCACATAGTTCTCATTAACACTTTAACAATAACATTGTATTATCTGATTAGCTAATATTAATTTTACAACTTGCACACCTCGCACATGGCCGCATTATGATATCATTACTTTTTGTCGCAGTTAACTCTGCTTTACTTGGACGCGCACTTTTTTTACAGCTATAAGCTGTTTTTGGATGGGATTGTATTTGTACTAAAATATTCACAATGTAGTTCTACTGGATTGTGGACGAATTTGTTGGAGTACAGTAGTGGCACGTGCGATGATGCTCGACGAAAATATTTCCATTGATAAGTGATAACTGCATGGTAGCAATCAGTAATAAAGTAGTTATATAGCTAGTTACATAAGCTGTATAATAATAATACAACACCGTATGTTGGCTAACCCGTCATTGGGTCATTAGCCTTTTGTGCAATTATGAACAATGTCGGGTGTTTTGTGGGGGATGTCTGCCCCCCCACCACCGTCTGGCTAGCTACGCCCCTGCTACATGGTAGTTTCTTTGTAGAGAGTTCAGTTAGAGACAAGTCATCCTGTAGATAGATCAGCTAGAAGAAGTCACTTTGTAGAGCAGTGGCGATTCTAGACCTGACCTACAGGGGGGGCCCAGTAGGGAACAGCATAACTATTGTTGTTTGGCTATAGTATAAAGTAGAATTTTCAGGGAGGTCTGGGGGTACAACCCCCAGAAGCTGCAGGATTTTTGCAATTTAAAGGCTTGAAAACACCCTAAAATTTGTTCTAAAAACATGAAAATGCTAAAAATAACAATGCCAATCTATACAGCAACTTTTCCCCAAGATTTTTTAAAAGTTATTTTTTAACAGGGGGGGCCATGGCCCCCCCTTAGAAGAATCGCCTATGTTGTAGAGAGTTCTGCTACAAAGAAACCACCATATAGAGAGTTCAGCTGCAAACAAATCGCCCTGTAGAGAATTCAGCAACAAACAAATCACCCTGTAGAGAGTTCAGCTAGAAACAAGTCACCCTGTAGAGAGATCAGCTAGAAACAAGTCACCCGTAGAGAGTTCAGCTAGAAGAAGTTACATTGTAGAGAGTTCAGCTACAAAGAAACTACCATGTACAGAGTTCAGCAGCAAACAAATCGCCCTGTAGAGAATTCAGCTACAAACAAATCAGCCTGTAGAAAGATCAGCTAGAAGAAGTTACCTTGTAGAGAGTTCAGCTGCAAACAAATCACCCTGTAGAGGGTTCAGCTACAAACAAGTCACCCTGTAGAGAGTTCAGCTAGAAGAAGTTACATTGTAGATAGTTTAGCTACAAAGAAACTACCATGTAGAGAGTTCAGCAGCAAACAAATTGCCCTGTAGAGAATTCAGCTACAGACAAATCACCTTGTAGAAAGATCAGCTAGAAGAAGTTACCTTGTAGAGAGTTCAGCTACAAACAAATCACCCTGTAGAGGGTTCAGCTACAAACAAATCACCCTGTAGAGAGTTCAGCTAGAAGAAGTTACATTGTAGAGAGTTCAGCTACAAAGAAACTACCATGTAGAGAGTTCAGCAGCAAACAAATCGCCCTGTAGAGAATTCAGTTACAAACAAATCACCCTGTAGAAAGATCAGCTAGAAGAAGTTACCTTGTAGAGAGTTCAGGATGACTGAAATCTCTACATGGTAGTTTCTTTGTAGCTGAACTCTCTACAATGTAACTTCTTCTAGCTGAACTCTCTACAATGTAACTTCTTCTAGCTGAACTCTCTAAGGGTGACTTGTTTCTAGCTGAACTCTCTACAGGGTGATTTGTTTGTAGCTAAACTCTCTACAAGGTAACTTCTTCTAGCTGATCTTTCTACAGGGTGATTTGTTTGTAGCTGAATTCTCTACAGGGCGATTTGTTTGCAGCTGAACTCTCTACATGGTAGTTTCTTTGTGGCTAAATTCTCTGCAATGTGACTTCTTCTAGCTGAACTCTCTACAGGGTGACTTGTTTCTAGCTGAACTCTCTACAGGTGATTTGTTTTTAGCTGAACTCTTTACAAGGTAACTTCTTCTAGCTGATCTTTCTACAGGGTGATTTGTTTGTAGTTGAATTCTCTACAGGGCGATTTGTTTGCAGCTGAACTCTCTACATGGTAGTTTCTTTGTAGCTGAACTCTCTACAATGTAACTTCTTCTAGCTGAACTCTCTACAGGATGACTTGTTTCTAGCTGATCTCTGTACAGGGTAACTTGTTCCTAGCTGAACTCTCTACAGGTGATTTGTTTGCAGCTGAACTCTCTTACATGGTGGTTTCTTTGTAGCTGAACTCTCTACAAAGTGACTTCTTCTAGCTGATCTATCTACAGGATGACTTGTCTGTAACTGAACTCTCTACAGTGTGATCTGTTCATAGCGGAACTTTCTACTGGCTGATTTGTTTGCAGCTAAACTCTTTGCATGATTGTTTCTTTGTAACTGAACTCTCTACAATGTGACTTCTTCTAGTTGATCTCTCTACAGGGCAATTTGTTTGTAGCTGAATTCTCTACAGGGTGATTTATTTGAGCTGAACTCTCTGCATGATGGCTTCTTTGTAGCTGAACTCTCTATTAGGTACCTTCTTCTAGCTGATCTGACTACAGGGTGACTTGTTTGTAGCTGAATTCCCTACAGAATAACTTGCAATGTAATATAACTGAGTAAATTATAAATGCAGTTGAATGCTTTATTAGGGTGACTGTTCTATTAGAGTATCTCGATCTCGCATTTGTCGCACGTAGTTGCCTTTCGAATCATAACTCGGTGATTTGTAATCCGATTCTTCTGTACTACTGCAAGAACTTTCTATGATGATTATTCCAGCTACATACTGATTTTCAGCTCGTTGCTCTAAGTGATTTGCCTGGTAGACACGAAAACTAATAGTTTTTTTATTCATAAAAATCGATCGCGTAATTTTGACACAGGTTGGGTTTTGTGTCATATCTCCATGGTATTTATCCCGATTCCTTTCACACCACAAAAAGGCACTCCTACGATGGTTGCTCCATCCATATAGCAATTTTCAACTGATTCCTCAAAGGAGTTTACCCTGTAGGCGTAACAGACCTTCGACTTTATTTTACGCAAATAATCGGTCATAACTCCGTGAATGTCCTACCAAAGTTGGTACGGAGATCCGCCTTAATGAGCCCTTTAAGTGTGCCAAATTTCAGCCCAATCCGAGCACGCATTCGTGTTTTATGGCGAATTTTGCGAAGTGTGCGAAATGAAGAAGATGAAGAAGAAGAAGAAGAAGAAATTAAAACGAAATTTTGTTCGTTCGTATCTCGGAAATGGCTGGAGCGATTTTCTTCAAATTTGGTATGTAGACTCCCCTAACTGGGCGGCATGTCTCTAGCAAATTTGGTTCCAATCGGATAAGGGATCACAGAGCTACATAGGTGTGAAAATTGCGTTTTCTTTCTTCCTGTTAATATACTCACGGTGTGGCGCGCCGGCTGCTTGGGCCGCACGACACTATCGTGTGTCTTGATACAAAGTACAGCCTGATAATCACAAGTTATAGAAGCAATATCTGTATGGTGATCTTCAGTGATGTTTAAGCAATCATGATCAGGAAATGTATAAGTTCATCACACTGTCAAGTAGAATATGCAAATGAATCATAGCATATGTATATATATTGTGATAAAATTAATGTCATCACTTGACTCGTCAACAGATCGTCATTGCAACTATAGATAGTTAGCATGTTGGTTGCCATGGCACACCCCAAGGGGCAAGATGGTGTAGGACTGTAGGTAACTAATGCCTCTGTCGTAACCAATTGCTTACCACACAACTGAATGAATATGACCATCTAATGATAATGCATTACAGCTACTGTACATATTCTGTATATTGGTGCAACTACAGTGATATGTGAAAATTCAAAGTTGAAGAAAATGTTATATATGCAAATATGTATTTTGGAGGTCAGTAAAGATGTGACTGCTTGTATCCAGAGATGCTCCCAATGTTGTGGACAACTCTTCTAAATCACTGGGTGCTGTAGGACTGGGTAGTAATGCTCTGTCTGACTTCTGCAATGTCCTTGATATTTCACAGGGATTGATGCGTTTATTTGGTACTGGATCCCTGTAATAAAACAATATGGATACAATCATTTTACCACATGAAAAGAAACTTTAATTTAATGTTTTAGTGATTTTATCAGCATTAGTGGATCCAGGGGGCTCCATGGGAATTTGAAGAGACTTTAGTGATCATTTGCTGATTGGAAGTATATTTTAAAATTGGAAGCCACTAATTATGAACTCTTCATATGACTACAGTAGCAAAACACTTTTTTAGTTCCCTTTTGTGACGAACTAACCTCCCTTTTTGTGGAAAACCAATCAGACCTGCTATGCCAATACCTTCATACTTGACTTCTGTGCTACATACGTACCTATAAAATGTTGTTTTGTTGATATCACCATAATCATGATAGATAAACACTTTTAAAAATACTGATTGCCTTTCCAAAGTCTTAAATGGAGATATTGCTGATTGGCTATTACAACTAGGTAGCTACTCACAACTTTTTATGCCATTGTGCAATAGTGATGCAATAATGCAAAATTTCAAACCTCATTAAAATTTAATATTATTGATTTTGTAATACAATTAAGTTGCAGAATGCACTGCAGTTGTATAATATGATATTAGGTTATTATACAGTTTGTTTCCTCTAAAGCTGCATACAGGAAATGCTTTGAACGAAATTTTAGAATTAAATATTTATTTCAAGGCGAAGTCCTATGTTTAATTTCAACACAGCAGCATCAAGTTGTCATGTCCTTACCAACACTGGATCATCAACTTGTAAACAGCTCTAGGACATCCAGGAGGTGGTGGTAGTCTGTATCCAGTAGTGATCTTGATCAAGTACTATGTAAATAATCAACAGAACTCATAAAATTAGAACAGCGTTAAATAATTGTACCTCTCTACCATCACAGTCCTCAAATGGCTTGTGACCCAAACTCCATATCTCATACATTACACATCCAAAACTCCACACATCACTTTGTATTGAGTACTTCTTGTAGAAAATTGCCTATATGCAAATACATCTACTTTATAATTGACTTGCATTTGAATGTCCACATCAAAATAGTTTGTATATGGTCAAGAGTTAATTAAACAATTACTTATAGGGGACTGCAATACACATCAATGCAGCACTAATATGTTATAAAGGCACAATTTTTATGCAACTCTATCAATATGATACTGTGTTACTAGGATACCTAGACCCCATCTAAACCTTATTACCCACTATACATATACTGTAATAGCCACATTAACTATGCCACAATCTAATTCTATGAACTTGGAAGACCATAACTAATGGTTCAAGGCACATAATAAACTTCACCTGTTTCACTACGTTGGTATAGTATACTCATCGCTAGCCAAATTTTTTAAGTCAGTAGCTTTTTGTCATAGGCTTGAGCCAATTATGCTTTTAAAATAATCTAGCTATTGTGCTTTTGAGCAGTACCAGCCTATTATGCTCAAAATTATGCTTTCAAAAGCTCTAGAGTTGACTGTTTTATTAGAGTATATCAGCCTTTCCTGACTGCTGTACTAACTACTCTATTAGAGCACCTCAATCTTATTTCCACAAAATGTGAATACACGAAAAGTGAATAATCAGCCAAGAAACAATAAAAATAGCAACTTTACACATTTTTTGATATGAAATTCAGTGTAGCGTGTTCATGTTTTTGGGGCACACATTGTACATTTTAATTTAAAATCTTGAAAATCATCCTATTACATTGCCTGATGATTTTGCTAGCCTATTATGCTTGAAATTATGCCAGCATAGTTGGCACAAGTAAACCAATCAAATCATCAGCTGATAAATTGGGTGTGTGTGTATGTTTCTGGTAGACCCCCTTCCGGTCACAATTAATCAATTAGGAGATACTGAGTCTTAGTGTTGCATGTGAAATTATTCCAGAACTGCAATAAAACCAAGTTTAGTGTCAATGTTACATTAATAGTGTCTCACACTCAATTAGCTAAATGCCACTAACATCCATCTTGACCAGAATGTGAGGATATTTTGTGTTTTACTTTGTCATTTTTCACATGGTATGTAACCACAAGACTAGATCACAGGTTCTGTCATACAGAATGGGAAGCACTGTATAGTATAGGGAATGTGAAGGTTACTAAAATGTATCACCTAAAACCAACTTCACTTTTTATGACAAATTCACAATATCGGTTAGACATAATTAAACCCACCAAACAAGCCTTCAACTACCACATAACTATGTTCTCTATCAAATTTTAATTTTAATTATTTTTCACTAACTATATACCTAATTGACTGATGCCTTCAGCCAAGCATAACCTGACTATGGTTAACACTATGGGCTTGGATTCTTCACTGTTGTTGTAGCTTAAGTCCAAGATGTGCTTTTTTGCCTACTGTAGCTGCTATACAATGCATGCATCATGGATTTTCCCTTGTCCTCCTTTGTGTCCCATTCCTTCCAATTCTCCACTACCATGTGGATGTTGATTTGTGGATAGTGCATCGATGACTCCCACCACATTAATTTTAGTGGCTGGGTTGGTTGCAGAGGTACTTCACAAACTGTTCATTTGCAATACTGTGTAATGAGTTGAACACAAGTAGAAACACTTTGATGCTAGTGGCTACAGTTAGTGCCTCTCTCTTGCCCAATTTTTTTCTTGGGAATTTCTCACATGTTACAATGCAATGACAAGGTTTCTACATAATTTACAGCCCCTCAAACAATGTGTTCTCAGTTATTCGCAATTAATTATCTTGGCCTTCAGTTATTTTAATTAATCTCTAGGTGACATTGCCTGCATTATGAACCTTGCCAGCATAATTCTAGCTTCTAGTATTTCGCTGTGTGGTAAATTCACTACAAGCTTTTATCTCCGCAATTCTGACTTGCCAAACTGAAGTAATACTGAAGTTTTGTCATTTATAGTATCCCTAAATGTTGATACTAAAATGTGACCGGATTTGCGAAAAGGGGTCTTCCACACACATCCAATTCTATTAACTCGGGAGACCATAACTCAGTGTTCAGTTAACATATAAACCTGAACTTTTTACCATCCATTAAGCTATGTTAGTACTCACTACTGACCAAATTTCACGTCAATACCTTTTTCCAATATTAAGTTATTAATCATCAGCATTGGTAAATAGAATGTGTTTGGCTGACCCCTTTTCGCAAATCCGGTCACAAGTACGCCTTTACACTTGATATTACACCAAGTGCATTTTAGACAGTTTCAGGACAGATTCATAACTAATCATAAGGAAATGCTCTTTGTATTCATACCAAGGAACTTTTCTATTACATACTTTCTAACCTAATATAACAGTCATTACAATACCATTGCTCAGCACTTGACATTGTGCCAGTAGTGTAACACTTCTCTCTAGTCTTTACAATCACCACTGACATTGATGCATACACCCAGCCTATTTCAACTTGGGTCCAATAATGACAAGTTTAATGTCTTGTGTGTGTTTAAATGGATATTATATTAAAGCACTACATTCTATAGGAATCTGGTTGTTTTCAATGTTTTGTCCCTTGATCTATAACATCTTGTATGTACCAATTATGCAAAAAGTATGGCTGCATCAACTGTTGAACCTATACATGTAGCATGAATTATGCATATATATGGTCATCAAAGTCTATGGTGTCATGTGGAAAACGAACCAATAAGAATGAATATGAACGGGATTCCTCACATTTGATTGGCTATTTCAGTTGAATTCAAAAAACTTTACGACTATGGATGTACAATCTGTGATACACAGGTTGGCACTGATTATTCTATCAGCTGGAATTTGTCTACTAGTACATTTTAATTCTAGTAGCCAGACATTTAACCGATTGTGTCAAACTTAATTTGCACATAATTATAAGTTCCACAAGGGAAAACAAGATACAATGCACAAAGGTATTAGTTACTGTAGTTGTAATGAACAACTGTCCCTGATCCCTGTGGTATCATTACAGTCACTGGATTCCAGGTAGTGGACTGTGTTTTACCATTGACTTGTCCAATTTAAATTGTATCATTACATTCATCAATTCACACTCACTTCAGGAGCAGTCCACTTTACTGGTATTTTCTCTCCTGTGGACACAATATTGGTGTCATTAGATACATCACGTGCCATCCCAAAATCTGCAATCTGTAACACAACTACTACAAGTTGGCTACAGTACATTCAAAATGACATTATGTTTAGGATCCGTGACAACATTATTATGTAACCTGATTTTGGAAAATCTACCTTTTGGGCCCTAATGTATGAATAATAACCTTAGCAGCTACTGTATACTGCATGGTGAAATTTCCTTAACATTTATGGCTTTTTAGAACATCTACAGCAGCCTCTACAATCTTCCACCATTTGTTGATTTTTCATGAGTATTGCTGTATCATGAGTCCTCACAAAGGGGTGAGGGTAGTGAGGTGGGAACCAGATAGGTTCAAAATGGAGGAAGATCATAATGGAAAGTTCCAGGCCAAATTGTATGCCAACCATTACAGATGTACTACTGTAATAATATATAATATTTCATACTTGAATATGTAACTTTGCCAACCAATTCAAGCCGATGACATCATCTACAATCACCCCAGTACCTTCCCAAGGCCACTATACCAATGTATGGGCTGTGAAAGACCTACAGATGTCTGTGTGCAGCAAGCAGACCTGACAAATTTAAGACAAGTCAAAGTCATGTAGCTGATTAGTTTGAAACTGTTAGTGAATATGACCATTTTGCTGGTGTTATTTGTTGTCTATGTGCCCAAAAGATTTGTTTTCCAAAAATAGGTCACAGTTTTCAAGTCATTCATTGTAAAAGTAATTACAGACCGATGGCATTTTTAACCTGGCACATGTATAATCAAATCTAAGTCACTTGTATAGGTAATCTAGATAGCTACTGATTATTTACAATAAAATAAACACCATTCAGCCAGATTTTGCAAAAGTACGCCAAATCTGTTCATCAGAACTGATTCCGCCATTTGGTAGCTACAGTTCTTAAACTATAAATAGGATGACTTTGAGAACTGTCTCTACTGGCATGTAGACAAGCTGGAAACTGAATTCTTCCCTTGCAAGAATTCAATTTGATGAGAAACAGAAGTACAAGGGTAGATAATCTTATAAAGTGTCAAAACATCATCTGCTAATAAGGAACTAGCACAATCTTAGGGCCTATCCTACAATCACTGTCCTCCTTCACTGCTGTTGCCCACCTCTTGACCCTCCATGCAACTCAAACCCAGTATGAAAACTAGTGCTACAGTATAACTGCTGCAGTTCTGAAACTTTCCATGTGAAACTCAACAAACAGGTATAGTGCAGAGAATAAGTGTTCTAAGTTGATAAGTTATTGCATCTTTGTAGTGTATGGCAGGCTAGTTTTTCTAAAATCCTATTATATTCCTATTTTGTAGGTGACAGGATTATAGGAAAACTAGCAAGCCACCTATTTTTACAAAAAGATATAATGCTATGGTCAATCACATGAACTGAAGAGTTAAGTTACTCAACACACCTTACATACATCATCACTTGATACTAGTACATTCCTAGCAGCAAGATCTCTGTGTACAAAGTGTTTTGAAGCAAGATAATTAAGTCCTGACGATACTTGTCTACAGAAACTTAGCAGATCATGTTTCAACTCCTCACAAGCTTCAGGTGGTGTCCTGTGTGTTTACTATTGAAAACTATCATTTACTACATACAGTTTCTTACATGTTTTTTAAGCCAATTAAAAATTCATGAAGGTCTCCTTTAGGCATGTATTCCAGTATGATCATTTTACTTTCTTTTTCAGTCACTACTCCATACAACTCCACTATGTGGTTGTCCTTTAACTGACCCATAATGGCTGCCTCCCTCAGAAACTTGACCCTGTCTGACTCTGAACATTCTGACTTGAGTGTCTTCACTGCTACTTGTATAGGATCAGCAGAACCGTCAGTCCATGTGCCCAAATTAACCATTCCAAACTCACCAGAACCAAGCTTTTGTAAAACCCTGGAAATACTTTAAAGCATTCTGTGTATCAAATAATATATCCACCAGAATTGTGTTATATAGATACATAACACTCAATTGAAGGTTTTGGTGAATGGCACAGTTGTTAAACTATGAACCCAGTAAACTGTTTCCTTCTCACTCATTCCACATAAACTTGGATCGTCTTTTAGGCTTCAGCAAAAAGGCTCCAGCAAAATGTGCACAAATTTTAATACCTATCATGAAGTAGTGCTCAAATTACCAAGCCTTTTTTATGGACATATTTATGTGCCTTTAAAATCAAGATTATACTCAATCAAGAGTTGACCGTTTTATTAGAGCATATCAGTACTTCCTGACTGTTGCATTAGAGTAAGCAGTTGCTTAATTAGGGTGCCTTAATTGTTTTAACGGTGTACCAAAAAAGAATTTATGATATGAATTGGAGTAACAATGAGCTACATGTTTTACTTCTTGCTTGTCTGCATTCCAAATTTTAATTAAAATCATTGTTAATGTGTGATGCTTTTGCTGGCCTGTTATGCTGTAAATTTATGTTGGCTAAGTCAGCTGAGGCCTACCATCATTCACAGGCCAAATACTGAACACTCACTGTATGCTTTGTGTGCACATAATCTATATATATCTCACACTAACCTTACAGTACTATCACAGATAGCACGAAACCTTTTATTTTCAAAACAAGTATAAATAGCCTCTTCTGAATGTCCTGGATCTGAGTAATACTCTTCTTCTTTACCTCCACTAGTTGGGACTGATACTCTTGCATCATCGTAAGGAGTAGAATATGTAGTGTCATTTGTGTACTCCATAGGATCATTATAAACAGTAGAGTAAGGAGACAAATAGTCCTCAGGATTTGGAGGTGCCTCATAATCATTACTTGCCAGTTTAGGATTGTCTCTAGTCAAAGCGTCCACTGGATCTGAATAATATGATAACTCCACAGGGTTGCTATTGATAGAACCTCTGCAATAATCTGGGGTATCATAATCTGGTTGAGTGTTCTATTGAGTTTATAACTTTAACACAATTATATATACAATGTATTCTTGTTTACCTTGTACGATACAGAACTATTATCTACTCTTTTGATCTCTGAATATTGGTTGGTTAAACCAGTTGTTGGCTCATATTCTCTTTTAGAACTTTTCAACTCATATCTCTCTGAAACAAAAGCAAGACTAGCAGTGCTTGTTTTCTTTTATGCACAATTATATGGTGAAAATATTACCTGGTGGAACTTTATCCTTTTCCTTCTTTTGTCGCTTCCTGTACCATAGCAGGGTCACAATGAGTAAGAGGATAATGATGCAGATGATAACTCCTACCAGACAACCAACAATGATCCCAGTACTACCAGAGGATGATGAGCTACCACACTGCTTGAAGTATCTTAGTTTACTACAGTGGTATATCCCCAGTATATGGAACAGTTAATTGTTTGTTATTTTAGTAGTTTTTCAGTAAACCCGCATTCACTGATGTTTTACTGAGAGTTTAAAACTTAGTAAAATAATTATGTTCCATATACTTAAGTTTACTGACACTTTACTATCAGTATAACTACAGTAAGGCATCTTAACAAATTAGTAAACTAAGAACCTTCAAGCAGTGCCACCAGCAAATCTCACAGTAGCAACACAAGTTAAAGTGGTAACTGATGATGTAGTGATAACCATAACTGAAGTCAGATTAGTAGTCTCAACTAGACAATGTAGTAGACAGTGTCAATGTAGTAGACATAACTGGTGTTGCTGTAGTAGGAGGCATAACTGGTGTCGATGTAGTAAGCATAACTGGTGTCGATGTAGGAGGCATAACTGGTGTTGATGTAGTAGGAGGCATAACTGGTGTAGATGTAGTAGGAGGCATAGCTGGTGTAGATATAGTAGGAGGCATAACTGGTGTCGATGTAGTAGGAGGCATAGCTGGTGTTGATGTAGTAGGAGGCATAACTGGTGTCGATGTAGGAGGCATAACTGGTGTTGGTGTAGTAGGAGGCATAACTGGTGTCGATGTAGTAGGAGGTATAACTGGTGTCGATGTAGTAGGAGGCATAACTGGTGTCGATGTAGTAGGAGGCATTACTGGTGTCGATGGAGTAGGAGGCATAACTGGTGTCGATGTAGTAGGAGGCATTACTGGTGTCGATGGAGTAGGAGGCTTAACTGGTGTAGATGTAGTAGGAGGCATAACTGGTGTCGATGTAGTAGGAGGCATAACTGGTGTCGATGCAGTAGGAGGCATAACTGGTGTCGATGCAGTAGGTATAACTGGTGTCAGTGTAAAAGGAGGCATAAGTGGTGTAGATGTAGTAGACATAACTGGTGTTGATGTAGTAGTAAGCATAACTGGTGTTGATGTAGTAGGAGGCATAACTGGTGTCAATGTAGTAGGAGACATAACTGGTGTTGATGTGGTAGACATAACTGGTGTCGATGTAGTACGTATAACTGGTGTCGACGTAGTAGGCATAACTGGTGTCAATGTAGTAGACATAACTACTGAAAAAGGTAGGAGACTAATTTTTCTTATACTTGTGTGTATAGCTATTACACTTAAGTGATGTGGTCATAATGCATTGAAATTTATTTCATAACTTATGTCCACCACTTTGACACCAGCTGTGTCTGCTACCTTGATACTGGTTGTATAAACTATGTTGATACTAGACGTGTTTTCTATGTTGATACCATGGCCAGTTGCGTCTATTACGTTGTCTACCACATTGACACCAGTTGTGTCTACTATGTTGACACCAGTTGTGCCTTCTTCTACTTTGACAGAAACTATGCCTTCCATTTTGACACCAGTTGTATCTACTTCTCTGTCAACAGCTATGGCTATCACTTCATCAGTAATCACTTCAAGTAATGCTGGCTCTGGTGTTGGTGGTAGCTCATCATCATCATCTGGTAGTACTGGCATTATAGCTTGATGTGTGGTAGGAGTTATCATCTGCATCATTATCCTCTTACTCATTGTGATCATCCTGTGTTACAGGAAGCAAAAGAAAAATGATAAAGTTCCATGAGGTAAAACTTTCATCATGTAAAAATAATATTTTGCCAAAAACGAAAACATGAATTGCTAGTCTTGCTTTTATTTCAGAGAGATATGAATTGAAAAGTTCTAAATTAGAGAGAATGTGAACCAACAACTGGTTTAGCCAACCAATATTCAGAGATCAAGAGAGTAGATAATAGCTCTGTATTGTACAAGGTAAATAAGAATATGTGTAATTGTGTTAAAGTTATAAACTTAATGGAACACTCAACCAGATTACGATACCCCAGATAATTGCAGAAGTTCAACCCTGCTGAGTTATCATATCATTATTCAGATCCTGTGGATGCTTTGACTAAAGACAATCCTAAACTGGCAAGTAATGATTAAGAGGAACCTCCAAATCCTGAGGACTAATTACTCTAATGTTTTTAATGATCCTATATGGAGTACACAAATGACACTATGTATTCTACTACTTATGATGATACAGCCTCAACTAGTGGAGATGAAGAAGAGTACTACTCAGATCCAGAACATTCAGAAGAGGCTATTAATTTTATGCTTGATTTGAAAATAAAAGTTTTGTGCTATCTGTGATAATACTGTAAGGTGAGTGTGAGGTATATACATAGATTATGTGCACACAATGCATGCAATGATGTGAAACAGAGTTCAGTATTTAACCTGTGAAATATGGTAGGCCTCAGCTGATTTTGCCAACATAAATTTGAAGCATAACAGGCCAGCTAAAGTGTTATGCATTAATGGTGATTTGAATTAAGTATGTGGAAAAGATGCCATGCCATTAAGAAAAGCAAGTAATATACACAAGGCTCATTGCTACTGCAATTCATGTCATAAAAATGTTATTTTGATATTACTCTTTCTTGGTACACCCATAATGAGGCACCCTGACAGAGCAGTTGTTTACTCTAATACAACAGTCAGGAAGTACTGATATGCCCTAATAAAACAGTCAACTCTTGAGTATAATCCTGATTTTGAAGGCATACAATTTTGTACATATTAATAGGCTTGATATTTAAAGCATGATACAGTAGGTATTGAATTTGAAAAGGTCATTAGGTACAGTATGTTACCACTATAACTTAGAAAATATGATACCAAAAGGTACAAAAATGAAGATAAAAACTCATCACATCGGGTACTCGAACCATGGACCTCCAGCCTGACTGAAGAGCAGCATTCCTAACCACTGTACCACTGATGCTAGCTGCCAGCTCTTCTTATTTTTGCCATATCTAAATGTTACAAATGTAAACCACTATAATTTATTTAAAATGTTGTCCTAATACCCAGTGAAGAAGAAACTGCTAGGGTTGGCCCGGCTTTGCCGGGATGCTCGCTTCACTCGCTGCAACCCTAGCTCGCCTCGAAAACTTACCTTCATACAGACAGTGAAAGTCATCATTATGCTTTACAGGCAAGCGTCAGGTTAGCATTAGGGTTAGGGTCGGGTTCGACTTTGGTTTCTTCATCACAGGTATTAGGACAATGTTTTAAATAATTATAGTGATTTACATTTGTGACATTTAAATATGGAAAAAATAAGAAGAGCTGGCAGCTAGCATCAGTGGTACAGTGGTTAGTAATGCTGCTCTTCAGTCAGGCTGGGGGTCTGTGGTTTGAGTTCCCGTTGTGATGAGTTTTATATTCATTTTTGTAACTTTTGGTATCATATTTTTTCTAAGTTATAATGGTAACATACTGTACCTAATGGCTTTTTTCAAATTTAGTACCTACTGTATCATGTTTAAATATCAAGCCTATTATATACAAAATTGTATGTCTTCAAAATCAGGATTATACTCAAGAGTTGACTGTTTTATTAGAGCGTATCAGTACTTCCTGACTGTTGTATTAGAGTAAACAACTGCTCTGTCAGGGTGCCTCATTATAGGTGTACCAAGAAAGAGTAATATCAAAAAAATTTTTTATGACATGAATTGCAGTAGCAATGAGCTTTGTGTATATTACTTGCTTTTCTTAATGGCATGGCATATTTTCCACACACTTAATTCAAATCACCATTAATGCGTAACACTTTAGCTGGCCTGTTATGTTTCAAATTTATGTTGGCAAAATCAGCTGAAGCCTACCATATTTCACAGGTTGAATACTGAACTCTGTCTCACATCATTGCATGCATTGTGTGCACATAATCTATGTATATACCTCACACTCACCTTACAGTATTATCACAGATATCACAAAATTTTTATTATCAAATTAAGCATAAATAGTACTCTTCTTCATATCCACTAGTTGAGGCTGTATCATCATAAGTAGTAGAATACATAGTGTCATTTGTGAACTCCATATAGGATCATTAAAAACATTAGAGTAAGGAGACAAAGAGTCCTCAGGATTTGGAGGTTCCTCATAATCATTACTTGCCAGTTTAGGATTGTGGTTGTTTCTTCATGTACAACTCACGAAATATGAATTATATATTTATATACTGTATTTATAATTGCAAGTGTACTGATGCAAATCTGTACAGCATGTAGTAATAGTAGAGGTTATAGTAGTTGTGTGCTTGCAGTGATTGTACTGGTTGAGGTGGTTTTGTAGTAGTTGCAGTGGTTGTAGTAGTTGTAGTGGTTGTACTGGATGTAGTATAGCTGCAGTAGTTGTAGTGGTTGTACTGGATGTAGTATAGCTGTAGTAGTTGTAGTGGTTGTACTGGTTGTAGTAGTGGTAGTGTTGTAGTAGTTGTAGTGGTTGCAGTGCATGGTTGTAGTGGTTATACTGGTTGTAGTAGTGGTAGTGTTGTAGTAGTTGTAGTGGTTGTAGTGGTTGCAGTGGTTGCAATAGTTGTACTGGTTGCAGTAGTTGTACATAGTAGTTGCAGTGGTTATACTGGTTGCAGTGGTTGTGGTGGTTGTAGTAGTTGCAGTGGTTGTAGTAGTTGCAGTGGTTGTAGTAGTTGTGATATGGTTGTAGTGGTTGCAGTGGTTGTACTGGTTGTAGTGGTTGTAGTAGTTGCACTGGTTGTGGTAGTTGTAGTGATTGCAGTGGTAGTAGTAGTTGCAGTGGTTGCAGTGATTGTAGTAGTTGTAGTGGTTGTAGTGGTTTTGTAGTGATGGTTGTAGTAGTTGTAGTGGTTGTAGTAGTTGTACTGATTGTAGTAGTTGTAGCAGTTATAGGTGTTAATGTTGTATTAGTTGTAGAGGCTGTTGTAGAGGTTGTAGTGGCTGTTAGAGATGTGAATCATGCTCCTTTGCTTTGTGGCACTTATAAACTCCTGGTATAACTACGAGATGTTGAAGTGTGCATGCTATTTAAGCCCAATATACAAATTTCTGTTCAACATTAGCAATTTTCTTTGCTTTTGTATTTCATGTCATGGCTACAATACCATGGAATCTTTCCATTTCACTTCATGTTTTAACCATAGTCCTTAAATTTCACACCACAATGTGTTAAAATGTGAATTGCTTATTGAGCATAGTACCAAACTCCATTACTGTATAGAGATGCTTATGGATGACAAGTGGCTGTATTTTGTAATTCTGGGACTAGTGGTCCAGTTTACCTTTGGGTCATTGTCTATGTTTGATAAATTTTTTGTGGTGGGACCACAATGGGCTCAAGAGATATAATGAATTATGTTGTGGTATGCGGTGGAATTTGCAGGCTATTATTGCTGTATTGAAGTGTACACCTCCAATAACCACTCACAACAAGGCTTTGCCAAGTTTGTCTTACAGAGTGAAGGTGTCTAGGTACATTGCAACCTGTATTAGTGACCACCTGTATTGAAAGGCCCTCTATGTGCTACAGTTAAGTTATCTTCTTTAATGTATAGCACCAAAGCATCAACCCTTTCTAGCAAATCCAAAGATGGTCCTTATTAGACAGCTTGACTATAAATTATTATGTCCATAAACATCATGTAAATGTTGTACCATCTCTTCACAAGTACCTTCTTTATTAAGTTGAGTCCCATTGTAGTGGACTTAGCCATATTTAAGTTGTGTATGTGGCTGCATAGGTACATACAACAGAACTCCTCAGAAGGGATACCTTGATACCTTGATAACCAGGACACCTGTTTATACACTGTACTCCCACTGTAGCGGTGCACATACATTTAGACCAAGATACTTATGTGGCTTCTGTAATATGCGCACTTTATTATGGTCCTAGCAATGGAGGGGTTTTACTATATACATGCATTAATTGTACCTCAATGTGTGAAATTAATTACTACATTACTGTACATTCACGACCACTTTGAAGATCAAGTCATAAATTCATACACATACTCAGACACATAGGAAGTAAACATGTCGACCACATATTTAACATTTACCTGTACTGATCTTCAAAACGTGAACACAAAATACTTTGAAAAACCATTAATTTTAGTAATTACAGTACTATAAATCATGCATTGAGGTGCAAGCTAGTGTTAATAATATAAAAACTTTTGGTACAAGTAATGCATCTACTGTATATAGTGTAACTCTTCTATTCCCTGGACCATTGATGAAGTATTCATTTTTGATAGAAACCACAGACTTGTCTTGGGTCCAAAATGTATGTACAGTTATAAAGTAAGATCATGAGGCTATCAAGGTACCCAGATATCCTTTTTGAGGAGTTCTGTTGTACCTATGCAGCCATGTACGTAACTTGAATAGTGTAGAGTTGGGATATGTATGTAAGTGCATTATGGCAAGATTTTACTTAATAAATAAGGTACAACTGAAGAGATGGTACAACATTAATGTCTTTATGGATGCATGATGATCTCATTTATAGTCAATCTGTCTAATAAGGACCATTTTTGGATTTGCTAGGAAAGATTGATGCTTTGGTGCTATACATTAAGATCCAATTAAAGTATAAATTAACTGCAGCTTATAGATGGTCTTTCAGTACAGGTGATCACTAGTACAGATTGTAATGTACCTAGACACCTTCACTCTGTAAGACAAACTTGGCATGGCCTTGTTGCGAGTGGTTATTGGAGTTATAACTCCAATACAGCAATAATAGACAGCAAATTCCACCGCATACCACAACATAATTCGTAATATCTCTTGAGCCCATTGCGGTCCCACCACAAAAATTATATCAAACATAGACAATGACCCAATCATTATTCACAAAAGAAATTGAAATATTTCAAGCAGAATTTCTCAAAATATAAAGGATTAAAGTTTTCAATGAAGTATTTTTGAACCATAATTAAGTAGATATCCCATAATTTAGGGATCAATGGAAGGTCAGTCAACAGTCTTCAATCAGTGAAATTGTGTTTAAAAATATTTACACAGTACAAATTGCAGTCAATTTTGTAACTGGAGATGGACCAAATTTTCATGAAATATTCAAAATATTTGTGGTTATAAATCAGAAACTATGGAATGTATGGAGCTAAAAATTTGCATAAGTGATAAGCATCACAGGTACTACAAACACACCAAGTTTCATCAAAATCTGAGAGGTGATCCTAAATTCCTTGTTGATTTGACATGGAATGACCCATTCCTAACAAGGAACTTTTCTATTATATACTTTCTAAATCTACCGAACAGTCATTGCAATACCATTGCTCAGCACTTGACGTTGAGCCAGTAGTGCAACACTTTTGCAATCAGCACTGACACTGATGTGTGCACCTATTTCAACTTGGGTCCAATAATGACAAGTTTAATGTCTTGTGTGTGTTTAAATGGATTTTTATTAAAGCAATATAATATACATTTTATAGGAATCTTGTTGTTTTCAATGTTGATGTACAACATCTTGTATGTACTATCCCTGGGTGTGTTATCCTTTCTTGGAAGCTCCTGGATTCACAACAGAAAAGGCATAAGGAGATTCAGGACTTCCTGAAACCAATCATGCAAAAATATGGCTCCATCAACTGTTGAACTTACGTATCATGAATAGTGCATCCAAGTCTATGGCATCACGTGGAAAATGAACCAATAAAAACAAATATGAATGGGATTCCTTGCATTTGATTGGTTATTTTTGTCGAATTTAAAAACAAATACGACTATGTATGCGCAATCCGCAATATACATGTTGGCATTGATTATTATACAGTGCTACAACTGGCTGGAATTCGTCTACTAGCACATTTTAATTCTAGTAGCTAGATCAACCGAGACATTTAACTGATTGTGTCGAACTAACTTGTACATAAGTTCCACAAGGGAAAACAAGATACACTGTACAAAGGCATTAGTTACTGTAGTTGTAATGAACAACTGTCTCTGTTCCTTGTGGTATCATTAGTCACTGGATTCCAGGAAGTGGACTGTATATTACCATTGACTTGTCCAATTTAAATTGTTTCATTGGACAATATTACATTCAATTCACACTCACTTCAGGTGCAGTCCATTTTACTGGTATTTTCTCTCCTGTGGACACAATGTTGTTGTCATCAGATATATTACGTGCCATCCCAAAATCTGCAATCTGTAACACAATTACAAGTTATAGTAAGGTATGCATTCAAAATGTTCATAACTGTGTAACTTTGTCAACCAATCCAAGCCAATAACATAACCTGCAATTACTCCAGTACCTTCCCAAGGCCACTATACCAATGTGTGAGCTGTGAAACACCTACAGAAGTCTGTGTGCAGCAAGCAGACCTGACAAGCTTAAGACAAGTTTAGCTAAGTAGTTTGAAACTGTTAGTGAATGTAACCATCATGCTGGTGTTGCATATTTTAAAAAACTTGTCTATGTGCCCAAAAAAATTGTTTCCCAAAGATATGTCACAATTTGCAAGTCAGTCATGAGAAAAAAGACCAATGACACTACTCAACCTGGTATGATAAAATCTAAGTCACTTGTAATTAATCTACAGCGCTACTGATTGTTTACAATAAACACCATGCCAGATTTGCAAAAGTACAGCTCCACTATCAGACCAGTCCTCAAGCTATAAAGAGAACTGTCTCTGCTGACATGTACATAGAACAAGCTGGAAACCAAATTCTTTCCTTGCAAGAATTCAATTTGATGAAAAATAGGAGGACAAGGTAGATGACTTTATAAAGTGTCAATTCTGTTGAATTCATCTAATAATAGAATCTTAGGCACTATCCTAGTCACTGTCCTCCTTCACTATGTTGCCAACCTCTTGACGCTACATGCAATCTCAAACCAGTAGGAAAACCTGCAGTGCTACAGCTACAGTCAGTTGATGAACTAATGCAACTTTGCAGTTCCTAAATTCCTATTAACTATTTTGTTTGGTGCAATACAAACTGATAGGATGATCATTTCTTTCTTTGTTTATTTGACATGAATTGAAGGGACAAGTTACTCAACACACCTTACATACATCATCACTTGATACTAGTACATTCCTAGCAGCAAGATCTCTGTGTACAAAGTGTTTTGAAGCAAGATAACTAAGTCCTGATGATACTTGTCTGCAGAAACTTAGCAGATCATGTTTCAACTCCTCACAAGCTTCAGGAGGTGTCCTGTGTGTTTACTATTTAAACATGCTAGTTTTTGGTTCTAGTAGAACAGTCCAAACTTGTAACACAGCTGCAATAAATACTCTAACAAAGCAGTCAAGTGGAAGTTTAAAAACACATGTACTAACAATAATAAATTCTAATATCAAGACTCACGGTAGTGAGTCGTGCGGCCAAGAAACTACAAAGCGCACGCCCAATTAAAAGACGCGCGGCCACTACTGTGAGTTATTTACGTGTAGGGCCGGTTTCGCAATATTAGTCCTAGATTACGCAACATCTCTCAATAGATTTGTATTGCGTTACGTGATAAAAAAATCTTTAGGAGTCGTCATCATCATCATAGTTTTCTTGCGACCTCGCTAAAATAAAAAGTAACCATCGCAAAATAAAAAATAGGCGTATTTCACTTTATTTCTCTACCTTATGTTACAACTACTGTCACGTTATACCAGTCAACATAGTAGTGTTTGTATAGTCCATCTAGCACTGACATTATCCAATCCTGGTTTGCCTATACGCGTATTTTCTTCAATCAAACCTCTAATCCCTACAATAACTTTTAACGAAGTGTATATTTAGCCGGTACCGGTTTGCAAACACTAACGGCTATTGTGCCGGCACTAGTAGGTTGCCCCGAGCATTCAACTTTAGGCCACACCAAGTCAAACCTTAGTTTCTGGTCACCCGCCCGCATGGTAAACCTGGAACCCTAGTTTATGAGGACTATAATTAATATTACAGGTGCTTAAGTGCATGTGACCCAGCAAGACACTTATTTTTTACTGCAAAAGATCGAGATACTCTAATAGAGCAGTCAGGGATTCCAATAGAGCAGTCACACTACTCTTAACTCTAAATCTAATATTAGGTATATATGCCACACTAATAAAATGTTTCTAACTATAGCTAGTTTTGTCCTTGATTATATAGCTGTTCAGATTATAACTGTTACTAATGCTTCTGTAACCAAAGTAATTTCAGTAGCATTAACTACTAGCCCATGCAGATGAGCCATAGCTTTAACTTTATAATTCAAATGTAGTCCTCTAATGATTAGTCTAGTAACTTATCACTGAACACTACAGGGGTATGGAAAGTCGGCAACATTCAGTGAGCTTAATTAAACTTTTCCATAACTAAAATTAGATTGGCAAGTAGAAACCCTTATAGTTTAAACATTCCCAGATGATCACTAAAAAAAACACTAGTCTGGAGCACTCAATGACTCAAAACTTTGACAGTTACTTTTCTCAATTAAGGTTTACTGAATAGAAGGCTGGAAACGCATAGTTAGTGGGCTAAGACTTCACATAATTTTTGATGTGAAAATAGAAGTTAAATTTCATTTTGGGTCATGATCATTTGAACAACTTAGCTATAAGTCATATAGTAATACTTTCCTGACATAGTTAATGAGACATTTATTTCACTTGGAAAGCATAAGTAGCTACATGAGCAAAACATTTCCTATAGTATATTCTAAATAAATAAATAAATATACTTAAATGCTATACATCAGTGTATAGCTAGCCATGATCCATCAACAACTTTCCTAGTGCATTTTTTGCCGAAGCACAACTACTTATGTTGTTGGTTAAGTTTGACTAAAAACAAAATCAACATGAATTTGCTAAATTGAGCAAATAATAATACCATACAGTATATTGTCACAGTAGAATCTATAGTCCTGAAGTCCTGATCATCCGCCCGCCCGCATCCATTTGTAGGCTTGGGAGTGACCAGAAACTAAGGTATGACTTGGAGTGGCCTTAGGGCACGCGTCTAGTAGGTTGCCCCGAGCATTCAACTTTAGGGGATGCGAAAAGTAGTTCCTTAGCGTTAGGGGTAGGCTAAGGTTCAGCTTTGGTTTCTTCTTCACATAGAAGTCACTTCAGTCGGATGTTTATAACGTAGAAACTAAATAATGTGACTAGCTGCAGCACCGGTGGTATAATCGTTACAAACATTGCTTATGAGTACGGATGCCCGGGTTCGAACACCCGCCTAGACAACTTTTTTTTTTCGCTTTCTTAGGTTTTTTGTACAAGTTTTTTTTTAATGCACGTAACATTCTAAGTATTATACCCTCCACTGCCGGCAAAATAGCCGGCAAAACAGTGTAACCGGTACCGGCTCTATATAACCTGCCAACTTTTAAAGGCACGACGTAGACACAAACTCTAATGCCTGATAAACAAGTTGTGACAGCGTGCTGAACCGTAAGTTCCCTAGGGATGGCGTTTTAAACAGATATCTTTTAAATTCCATTTAGTGCCACACCCCATGCGAGCGATTATAAATCGTCAGTTGTCTTATGGTGTGAAGAACAAAATCACTAGCGAAGGTGCTTTAAGCATACTCTTCAATTCTCTATTTACATGTAATTTTTAATAGATTAACCACAAAGGCCGACAAGGTGAATACAAAAGGTAACAAGCCTTTAGGGGTTACCACCTCTATGTAGTGTGTACCATGTAGCTTGTGTTGTGGCTTTCATTAAGTATTATGCACACACAAATGGTGCAACAAAATTTTGTAATGGATTGTTCGAATGTGGTTGGTGGTGTTGTGGCTTGAATGTGGTTCATGGTTTGCCAGTGACCATGTATGAGTTGGGGTTGTTCCACACAACTTACACAATATTCAAATTTAATGATGGCCATGAAAATTTCTTGCCACATGGTAAACATACAACAATGTGTAACAACGTTAATCAACATCACATCAAGACTTGACTAAAAATAGTTCCAACAATAGTGATGATTTCTTGTATGTCAGCATGACGATACTGAGACCTGTAAAAGAATAAGCAGGCACTGAAGTTAATCTTAAATTAAACACTCATGCAACTGACCTGGAACATCGGTCGCAACACCAAAAACACTTGTTTCGATATCTAATGACACAATCCAGCAGGCACTGAATTAAAAGAGAATGTACAAAAAATCAATATGCCGGGCTGTATCAATAATAGTATGGATAATCAAAACGATATCCCAGGCTAAGTGAATGAATAACATAACTGTTGGGTAACCATGTCAAACCTGAACATTAGGACATTAGTCAAACAAAAGTACGCTATCACAACTTGGTCATAATACAATGTTTGTACCACTGGACTTCACACTGGTTGCCCAAAAATTGTGCCATTCCAGGACAACAGCATAATTATGAAACAAATAGTTACTACAACACAGAAGGCTTACTGTTGCACTGTCTACACTGATATACCATAATTTAAAAACATAACAGGTGGGCATTAAATACAATACACTTAACATCTGGGTACTAGGAAAAAATCACTAACATCACAACATGTAAACTGACCTAGAAATTAACACCCTTGATGCCACTACAGTCTACACTGGATATTTGTTTGAACCCATCAACACTATGCCCGATACATCTGAGTAGACTGACCTGCAAATTCACATCACTAGTATACAGTGATAATTGATAACTACAAAAACAACAATTGCAATAATACAATTCTTCTGTACGTCAACTGACCTGAAATTCATGACACTCGATACCAAGGCCTGTAAAAGAATAAGCAGGCACTGAAGTCAACCTTAAATTAAACACACATGCAAACTGACCTGGAACATCGGTCGCAACACCAAAGACACCTGTTTCGATATCTGACGAAACAATCCAGCAGGCACTGAATTAAAAAGAGAATGTGCAAAAAATCAATATGCCACGCTGTACCAATAAAGGATGGATAATCAAAATGAACTAAAAAATATATATCCCATATGCAGGTTAAGTGAGTAACATAACTGTTGGGTAAGCATGTAAACCAGAACATTAGGTCATTGGTCAAACAAAAGTACGCTATAACAAACTGGTCACTGATAATTGATAACTACAAAAAGAACAATTGCAATAATACAATTCCTCTGAATGTTAACTGACCTGAAATTCATGACACCTGTATCTTTGTTCTTGCATGGTCTCAACTTACATATGTACCATGATCACATTCAACTGCTAGTGGATAAACCAGTATGACCAGATGGCCTGCAAAAACCAACAAGCAGGTGTTAAATACAATACACCTAAAGCCTGGAATATGAATAATATTATTATATAGTTATACAACGGCCACAAGTGCTCTGCCTGATATAAACGCACGAGCCTGAGGGCCGTTAGGCCCAAAGGCAAGTGCGTTTATACAGGCAGAGCACGAGTGCACGTTGTATAACTGTTATGTACCACTCACCTAATAGGTGGGGAGAGTCTCGCAAGACAGCTGTAACACTTATAAAGGCCAGGTTTCTAACATCGATTGTGGGTAACCAAGCCGGACGTTGCGATGACGTTCCCCCTGCAGTACTGCAGTCACCTGAGATATTGAAAGCTAGTACGCTATGGGATATCACTAACCTGCATTCGCTGTTCGACTCTCATCATGTAGTGCTCAGCATGCCAGCGTGCCATATAGACTAAGCACCAGTAGGCTCTAATATCTATGACCAGACTAATCGCCATAGTGATTCTCTCGAGCGAAAAAAGCAGCTAAATAGACGGTTTAAGTAAACAAAACCTAACTACTAAACAATACTAGTCTAATTCTTACTATTAACACTGGCTAAACTCGAATCTGGTGGCATGACAAAACTGGTTACCACAATCGAACGTAAAGGTTAGTATTATTTAGAATATATTTGTTTTATTGAGTCATTGTCGAAGTGGACTACAATTTAATCTGGGCTAAGATGGCACCAGATTAGTAAGGTGTATAATTACGTGTTTATATATATGTAGACTAGAGTTGTGGCCACCCCCTTTGGCTTTTTCGATTGCCATTGGCTGCTTGTAAACATTATATGTATTGGTGACATTATGGCCCACAATCGACCTTTACATGTCAGGCTATAAAAGTATTCGAGTGATCTTTGAAGTGTCTTTCCACCTATTAGGTGAGGTGTCGTAGTGGTCTTCGCCACCGGCACTTGTGCTATACTGCACAAAACCGCAGCCAGTGCAATATCTGTATATTGCACTGCGGTCGGTGCATTATAACTTATAATGCACTCGTTGTGGTCTACAAAACCGCAACCAGTGCGTTATAAGTTATAATGCACTCCCTGCGGTCTGCAGCAGTGCAATATACAAATTATGGCACTGGCGGTGCCTTTGAACTGCCCACGCAGAGTGGTACATATAAGCATTATTCCACACTGATATAGTAATAGATTATAGGACGTTGTGGAACTTGCCTAAACGTGTAAACTTGAACATGAGGACAACTGCATAATCTGGACACTTGGAATTGTCCAATACCTGATGAACCAGTTAGTACTAATGACATTCACTTCAACATTTTATCCCAGCTGGGTGAATCTCTTGTAACTGAGTAAAAAGGTGTTTATTTTCCACCTGCAACCAAAGTTCTACATTTCAGTCTGTGGTTGAGTGTACATAAACTGACCAGGAAAATCAGTATGCCATAGGGGTATGGAAATGGTTCCTTTCCTTCTGTTGTGACATTACTTACAGCTGACTGGTAAATGATCATCGATGTCCCCGTGGACCCCAACAATGACTATATCAATAACTTCACAAGTTGGAATGAATTTCCTTTCAACATGTGGTGGAATGAACTTCCTTTCAGCATCTGGTGGACAGGTCCATAAACCCTATCGCACAAACACGGTGAATCAGTGTGTGGCGATGTGACACGTTGCACAAACTTCACTCCTCGTTTCGTTAGCACTCAAGACCGGCATATATCATAGAGTACCTCAGTATTCTTGACTCTTACTTCTTCAAGCGTTGCAGTTTCTCACGAGGGGCTCGAGTTTCTCATTAAAGTCGAGCCGATTAAAGTACGCCTCACCATAGATTATATAATCTATGACCTCACCATCTAGTTACATTCTTAAACCATTCAATTTAAAACCACGTATCACGAGTGTCCACTTAAGGTAATTAGGGACTTTCCACGAGATTTCCCCTAAATAGATCACGTGTTAGTTGTCAATCCGGTGGATTCTGGTGGTATACATGGTTCAACAATGCGGTAAGTGTACTTTAATATAGTATAAGCTGTCAATAAACTGCTAAACTAAGTTATTTTTGTGTGATAAGCATGCTTGAGGAAGGGTCTGGGGGACGACACTAATGTTTTGACAGCAGTTGATGATGGCCAGGCAAAGAACTGTGAGAAGAACTACTGTGATAGTAGGGAAAAATTCCCACCCCTATAGCTCTGCCTAGGGGCATTAACTAGCATTATCTACAGCTACTGTATTATGTTGCCGATATGTACATCCGGGCCAAGAATAAAGGTGAAAGTGGTAGTAAGGCTCAATCCTATTATTCTGTTGAACAGGCAAGGGAGTCTGGGACTCTGGGGGCATGCTCCCTCAGGAAAGTATAAGTACTACAACTTTTTTGTTTTAATTGCTTCATCAAGTATAAAAATTTCAGTCAAAAGGTGATGATCGAGGCTCTGGTCTTATGCACTGGTTGGAGTGGTTGTATCGATACTGTACTGTGACATCCTTGAGGGGTTAGTGCTGGCATTATCCTTGGCAATACTATTCCATCTCCCCGAGTCTTGATGATTGAGTCCTCCATTCCTTTCTCTGCTGCTCCAATCATGAAGTTGTGACCACAGTCAAAAGGTGACGATCGAGGCTCTGGTCTTGTATCTATACTGTACTGCAACACCCTTGAGGGGTTAGTACCGGCATTGTCCATCGCAATACTGTTCCATCTCACATATACAAGTCTTGATGGTTGAGTCCTCTATTCCTTTCTCTGCTGCTCTAATCCTGAAGTTGTGACCAAAATATTAAAAAATGGTTATAACATGATAAATGATTATGGTGATAACAATTACAAATGTATTTATAGCTGTGTAGCAACTGTGAACTAATTAGTCACTTGAAAATTTAATTAGGTGTCTGAAGCATTTAACATGCACAGATATGAGATATATTCGTCACATGCAGGCAGTAAAGATAGATTTACTCTAATAGAACAGTCATACTACACCATAAATTCATACTTCCGAATTTACGATGTTATGAAACAATCATTATTATGTATGGATTTTACTGACTCTCCAAGATAATATTTTGCATTAATGTTAATTGTTCATTTCCAAAAAAAATTACCTTTTAAACCAAATGTAGAGTCTATCACTGACAAAAATGAGTGATATCCACCCCAAAAACACCTTCGCTGTAAAAAGGCGCGCCCAAGAAACTACAATTACCTGGAACCCAATGTAAAAAAAACAAAGAAAAAACAGCTCAGCTGAAGTGGAAAGTAACTGGTAACTTAAAGAACTGATATCTGAAGCGGCCAAGAATACAATTACTAAAGTTTAATCCATGCAAGAACATCTTGGCTATAAAACAGGTGTGTACATGAAAGTAACTGGCAACTGAAATGGCTGATATCTGAAGCGGCCAAGAATGAATGGTCATATACAACTAATTCAAAAATTTAACACTGAACCTTTATAATTCAGCTGTGTTCTATATTCACTCTTGCTGCATCGTAAAGTAATTTCTTTTAATTCTAATTGGCTGGTAATTTGGCCGCCTTTTTTTGCTCTATTATACTGAGTATTAAAAGGCGGCCAAATTACCAGCCAATTAGAGTTAAAAGAAATTACTTTATGATGCAGCAAGAGTGAATATAGAACACAGCTGAATTATAAAGGTTCAGTGTTAAATTTTTGAATTAGTTGTATATGACCATTCATTCTTGGTCGCTTCAGATATCAGCCATTTCAGTTGCCAGTTACTTTCATGTACACACCTGTTTTATAGCCAAGATGTTCTTGCATGGATTAAACTTTAGTAATTGTATTCTTGGCTGCTTCAGATATCAGTTCTTTAAGTTACCAGTTACTTTCCACTTCAGCTGAGCTGTTTTTTCTTTGTTTTTTTTTACATTGGGTTCCAGGTAATTGTAGTTTCTTGGGCGCACCTTTTTTACAGCAAAGGTGTTTTTGGGGTGGATAAGAACTAGCCAAAAATACAAAGCTAAAAAGGTGCAATTGATTTAATACAGCAAGGTGACTGATATTAATTTTGGGGATAATAACATTTTACAACATTCAAAATACACATGCATGTTATCATACCTAAGCACAGTCACCAATACACTACTTGTAATCCTACTGTACAATTATATACTCATCACATGGATCTATGCTTATTACAGTATTACTGGTGCTTTCAGTATCTGATAACACATTATAAACCTAATAATGTATATAAAATAATGTGTTAGGTAGTTGGAGTTGTTGCAAATATGTTGCAATACACAAATTTATCTCTATTATATTATGACCTAAGCTACAAAGTAAGCAAGTATCACTTGTTCAGTCAGCAACAAGCTGGTTGTCACCAGGTCACCCAAGCATTCCTAACAGTTGACTCCAACTTCAGGAATTTAAATCAAGAGAGCACACTGTATGTCCCGGCAATGCTTCAGATTGTTTGAGTCTTTAGCATAAATGAACAGCTTCTTATCAACACAAAACCAACAAAAGAATGAGGACATTACTTTAACTCCAGATCCTTCACAAGCAAAAGCTATAGTAATTTAGCAGCTACTGCAAAGATAAATCATAATAATTGCTCAATCAAATATCTAGTCATCATGCAGAGAAATGTGTGCAACAAAAATGTGCTCAAAGCTTAATTTTCACATGAATTGCATAAATTACATGCACATTTATGCCACTAATACTCTATCTAGAACATCTGTACTAACTTAAGTTTAAAAATTTGTGATGAATTTGACGAATTTGACGAATAGGTTTAATTCGTCAAATTTAAATTCGTCAAATGTTATAAGCGCCCTTAAAAGTACAAGTTTTGCCTACAATTTCTTGATTTTCGTCAACATTTTATTCGTCAAATCTGCTGAAGTCTGAATTCATCAAATTTTTTTACATCAAAATTTCCTTGCGTACGGTAGCTAAAGTGCTTAACAAGTTTATTGAACTGTACATGAAACCTGTTAAAAATATTATTCTGCACCCTTTTCAGATTATGTACACAAATAGCCTACACTACCAGATGTATGTATGTTACATGCAAACACTCTGCAAATGATTTCTACACACTTTTATTTTGACAGCTTTCTTCCACCAAATGAATTACTTGGCTAGTGACACTACAGGAACATAGCAGGTAAAACACTCTCCATAATGCTGGAAAGCACCACATCCACAATGGGGTATCTGACCACTATACAGAGCCTTGCTATGGTCCACAGTCCTTTGTACGTCTTCAACTACAGTATTATATGGTATATAAAGTATTCCATATAAGGCCACATAACCTAACTAATCCTTCACTCAGCGCTGGAGGGTGGACTGGTATGTTGTTGTGGACTTGTTTTATTAAACTGAAGTAGGAATCCAAGCGATAAAAAGTAGTGAAATTAGAGATGAATGATGGTAATACAGCAAAGCTCTGTAAGAAAATCCCTACTTTGGCATGTTTATAAACCCTTTAGGTCGATTTCAATTAGTGATCTAGTAGTAGACAGCATAATACCCCGGTCACCACCTGAGGCAAGGAGTTAGGTTAGCAGTCAATTTCCCTACTATTCCCCCACCTACTGCAGTATCTAATGCTCAGGCCTGTGTAAAATTTGTGTGTAGGGAAATTGGTTTCTGGCCAATGTGCTAATGTGCTAATCACATGAAAGGAGGCATCATACAGCATGCTGCTGACTCATGTAATCTCATTGGTAACATTTGCTGCTTGATTCTTCAATTCTTGAAGTGGCAATTTCTTCACGACTTTCTGCACCACTTGAGTTTTACCTCCTGTGTTAGGGCAAATTACAGGAGCGGATCCAGGAGTTGGCAAGGGGAGGGGCACAAACAGGCTAAGTTATAGGTAGTTGGGGATAGCAGATTCTCTGGTAATTTAAGTAGTAATGATCACTACTTAGTTGGTTGATTTTTGTCATTATGGCCTTTACAGATGGTTGTGAAGTCTTAAAATCTGTACTAGGTAAGTTTGCAACAAATGGAGGTAATACGCAGTTTTCATGAATTACATTTATTGATTTTGCTGGTCTGACAAGGTGTATAGAATTTCTATAAAAAGAAGTATGGCTCTTGTACAGGGATTGATTTGGATAAACTCTGTGGTTGGAATAAAGAATGGACATTATATTTAAGTGCAAACAGTTAATGTGTGGCCGTATTAAAGTGAATGACAATGGATCTAATTCTAAACTTGATGTTGTCTCATCTCTAATGGCTCATCAGAAGAGTCTGGATAACATCCAAGCCTGATTTTATGCTGCAATGTGACAAAGCTTCTGCTAAAGCTTTGTCAATAGTGGATTGTTGAAACTTGTTATCTGTGTAAAAAAAAACCTTGGTCCACTAATTCAGGGATAACATACAAGATAAATAATAATAATGCTGAGCCTTTTGGGTCAACAGGGAACTACCAAGATGCTTCACCCTTTACAACAACTCTGAGGTCGGCCACATGAACATAAAAAACACCTGATCCAATTTAGTTAAACAGTAATTTTAGCCTGTTAAATTGAGTAACAACCTTTGGTGGGCAACACTGTCAAGGGTTTTTGTTTCTGAACACTACATGTACATCAGTGCGGTAAAGAAATATTCATATGTTTCAGAAAAGTTAGCGAAACAAGATTTTTGGTAAGTGAAGTTGTTTTGTTACTTTTTACCACTTGGATCCCTCCTTCATTTAATTTTTGGTTTGTGTGGTGGTTTTTTTTGCTTGCTAGCATTATAAATACAGCTAGACACCAATAATTAGGGGTGTGATCAAGTAAATAGATTGTCTCTGTGCTCGATCTTATTAATTTGTTTAATGGTACAGGTATCTATCTAACGTAAGCACTTTAATTCTAATTTAAAAATAATTTTATGGTGTCTAGCCTAGTAGTGTCTAACTAAATATGCTGCTCAAATGAATAATAGTACGTACAATGCACATAACAGTACAGTAGCAAATGTGAAACCACACAACAATTATAACAACTACAAAACTATAATGAAATTACAACTAGCTACGGGGAAAAGGGAAAATCATCATTCAAACTTTGTAGAGCCCATTATTGTACCCTTTAGAGAGTTCAGTTATGTACAAACAAATCACCTCGTAGAGAGTTCAGCCAGAAACAAGTCATGCTGTTGAGAGATCAGAGAGAAACAAGTCACTCTGTAGAGAGATCAACTGGAAGAAGTTTCTTCGTAGAGTGTTCAGCTACAAAGAACCCACCCTGTAGAAAGCTCACCAACAAACATATACCTTTAATATATAGAGATCAGGTATATAGAAACAAGTCTCCCTGTAGAGAATTCACCTATATACAAACAAATCACCCTGTAGATGTTTCAGCTACAAACAGATCACCATATAGAGATATCAGCTAGAAACCAGTGACCTGTAGAGAGTTCAGCTACAAAAACAAATCACCCTTTAGAGAGATTAGGCAGACAAAGTAACCCTGTAGAGAGATCACATAGAAACAAATCACCCTGTAGAGAGTTCAGCTACAAAGAAAGTAAAATCATTATCATCCTGTCCATAAGCACACAGAAAGTTGTTAGTGTAAGTTTCTCCTAGCCACCTTGGATGGAACACCACTATGAGTAGTGGTACGATCAACAATGAATCTAATAATTGACATTGCAAAAGGTGTCCAGATCTCAAAAGATTGTACGACTAGTGGAATGAAATCACCTCCTACCTTTTCCGCAGTAGCTAGGTGCTTAGCATTCTCCAGCTGTAGCAGCCACCCCAGCACAGGAAGCAGGGACAGAAATATGAAAAGGCTGAGAGTTAGCTGCTGCCGACAGAGATATCTAAAATAGGCAGTAGAGTAAGCCACCGATGTTCGGCCACCAGGAATTTTCGGACACTCGTACGCAGAAATTATGCAACCTATTCTCTTGCATTTTGGATTGCACTTGCCTTAGACTCTTACCATTTTGCCCACCAAGTTTCGTAGGATTTCTTCAAGGACTGTGTGTTTGGCGAGCCAATAAGCATGTGTCTGAATCGCATGACATTTTGGCCAAAAGTATGGAATTTCGGACTGCAGCTCGCAAAGCACAATAAATGTACGGATTTGAATGATATTTGGCATGTAGCTAGGGTAATCACTCAAGGTTCAGCCCACCAAGTTTCAGCTTATAAGTTGATTCTGCGCTTCAGTAATTATTAAATCTGTAAGTGCATGTAGGCGTATCGAATATCGGACATTTATAGCCGCGATAAACTACAACTGCTGATTAAAATTTCGAACAAATTCAGATGACTTCAGCTTTTACACACTATAAAGAGCAAACAGAGAGCGACAAACACCTGCTGCATAGCCACTCTGCTCAAGTGGTTAATCAATTTATAAACATCTCCTCTTTGTCTACGGTAATAAAGGGAATACAAATCCAGGTGTTGCAGTCTTGTTTCATAAGGTAGATGTGCGAGTCCTGGTACCAATTTGGTGGCTCTTTGTTGTATACGTTCAAGTTTGTCAATGTTCCTTGATAAATACGGATTCTAGTGCCATAAAGTTTTATTTTACGATTCCTGACGATGACAACCACACTTTTAGCTGTACTTTAGGGATTATACAGTTGTTTTACATCAAGATTTCTATTTTTAAGCAGTTGAGTGGGCAAGTTCTGTAGTCATGGTGTGATTTCCGGCTAATTTTGTCCTATATCATGCTCACCCATATTGTTAAAGGTGTCACAACTTAACCAAACTTCGTATGTGACTTCTTTGTGGGTGGATGATTACTACTGTGGTGTGAGGAAGTTTGGGCTATTAATAGGCATTCCAGACCGATTTTTAAATTTTGGAAAAAGGGGCTTTTAATATGTTTAATAGATAGAGTATTGATTGCCGATCTCAGAAATACATAGTTTGTTGGGTTGGAATTAGCTACTTTGGCATGCACAGTGCTTAAAAACTGAAAAAAGGTACACTTTTTCTCCAGGGCTCCCCATACATTGTACAAGGAAAAATGGCACAATTGAATCAGGAAGCCATCTAGCAATCTGGACTATCTTGAAACTGCAGTTGCTTCTAGCTGCAAGTTTTTACATGTAATGAGAGTAACTTCAGGTCTTATTGGATCTTAGCGATCTTGGTATGCTTTGTGGTGAGCAAACATGTTTCACCTATTGCACACTTCTCAATACAATGGTTTATACCCATAGACAAGTGGCTATCTCAATTGGTAAAAACATCAAGTTAGCAACTTATAAAGGTAAACAACTAAAGTGGAGGTGCCACAGTGATGCAACAATACCTAAGGTGGAGTTGTGGTTTCAATTATGACATTGTTATGCCAACTTTGAAGTGGTTAATACTTTGAGCTGTATGATGACGCAGCCATTTCAAAAATTGCTCTGGAGCTGAAAATCGCTAATCCGAGTGAAGTAACTACGCACTTTAAAGTAAGCACCAGTGACTACCTTCCACCCGACAGTACGTTTTTTAAAGTTTTAAAGTATTCTACATACATTACAAGGTTTGAAAAGATTACAAAACTTACTTATATGTAACGCGCACGATAAAACTAAGGTTTTCATGATGATCAGTGTGTAGACAAACCCCACAGTGGTTTTCATCCTCATTGGAGCTCGGACGACGAAACAATCCCTAGTTAAACACGAGTTCTCATTTTGTGCTAGGGTTCCATTGGGGAATATACGGAGAATTTTTTTATTAAAAAATCTCGGATACTGGAATTCCTACTATTAATCGCTTGGTGTCCCAGGGGCGTAGGGAGGGGGGGTTCCGGATCCCCCCCCCCTGTAAAATTTAGACTTCTGCAAGCAGGATCCTAACACACCATTTAGTGTGGCAGGACAAAATGAGTGAGCAATATAGTGTAATGGCACAGCACAACAATTGATAAAACTTACATTCATCTCTCAGGGAAGGATTTACAGAGGTAACATGAGCCCTCTTCAAAACTTGTTAAAAAGATCGATATACTCTAATAGAGCAGTCAGGTATATACTCTAATAGAGCAGTCAGGTATACTCTAATAGAACATGCATGTAAATATCCATGTCCATATGAAGTTTTTCAGACATTCCAACATTAAATGCAAAACTTAGCATGACCTTATACTGCTATAGCTTTGGTATGCAGTGTTTAAAGATATAGAGCTCCAGTAATTTATCACCTGTGTTATGCAAAATGAATTCATGCTATGCATATTTGTATAGTTATATTGTTTGATCGTCATTTGTATCAGTGGATTCATGGCTCCTATACCACAGTGAGATATAACCATCACTTACAGATTACTAGCTATATGTGTCTCTATGTGTTATGCTGTCTGCTTCCACTAGGTGACTTTATCTAGTACTACAGTACCTTCATCCCAGGGCCACTTAATGCATCATAATTAATGTACTTTTTGCATAAAATATAGCGATTTGCTGAGTTTTGATTTATTAAAATATTGAAAGTCTCTCAGCGGCTGGGGGCTGCGCCCCCAGACCCCTGCTTCTAGTAACTCAATGCTGGTGCTGGAACCCCCCTTCAAAAAATCCTGGCTACGCCCCTGTGTCCGTAGACGAAAATCCGTTTTTGGAGCCCAAAATTGTGCTCAAATGATGCAGCGACAGGAAACCTACCTCACCAATCAGATTTGCCGATATTTTGATGGATTTCTACCCCAGTAATGCAATGGAATTTATTGCCATTGCAGCTGCATGTATTCAAGTGAGAGTTAGCCGAACATGTAGCAAATTATGTTGAAGTCGAATTTTTGCATTGGAAACCCTACCTTGGCACAGATGGAAGTCAATAATGATATTGGACAATAATTAGTAGCATTGCTGCGACGATGGTAGTCAGTGAGCATAATTCCAAGTAAGTTTGCAAAAATCAAGATACGTTTCCTGCAAGTAGTTGTGGCTTTGCTCATACCTAACACACCATATATTTTAAAAGTATGACACATTCCCGATATATGGTGGGTGTGGCTCACGAAAGAAACTGGCCTCACCTCTCTCGTACAATAACAATCGATTAGTGGGCGTGGCTCCACATAACCCAGTAGGCAGCAATGAGCATGGTTTTGTGCATACATGTAGACTTTAATATCACCGATAAATGGGCGTGACTACACGTATGGTTGCAAGCAGTCGTACGATAAGTGGGCGTGGCTCACGAAAGAAGCCGAGTTGTATCAGGACTTAAGTATGATGCATTTATACACTTCCGTACCGTCCAACTAAACAATTTGCTTCGCACGTGATCCAATCTGGGTCATATCCTGATAATTGTTAAAGCGGGTCTGACTGTCGGTCTGACTCGGACAAAATGTGACCCGGTTGACCCGACCCGGTTTCAACGCTGTAGTCCACACACGTTACTAACATCCAAATCAAGGCTCTTTTAGTCAAAGGATTCTTACCAAGAAATCTTTAGTCCTGCCCAAAATTGATATGTTATAATGTCCAATTTTAGAATACGCCATCCCATCTGGCCCATTCACATCAGAAGAGACATTGATAAGCTCGAACAAGTTCAGACACAATCTGCCAGACTCATTATGGCTGACTTCTAGCATTACAACAGTGTAACCAACATGTTCACTGACCTTGATATTCCCAGTTTAGAACACCACAGATAAGTATCCAGTAGCACCCTCCTATAAAAAATTCAGACTATATCTCCTGTTGGTATAGTTCCTGTCACTTTTAACACTGGAGGACATGACCAAAGATTTCATCATGTCTATGCAAGGACCAATCAGTACAACAACTCATTCTTTCCTAGATCAATAAGACTGTGGAATTCACTCCCAACTTAACTAATCCAACATTTCAAATTTTTAAGTACCAACTGAAACTATTATTACTTTCCCCTACCAATCAGTAATCCCGTAATCAATCATATTGTATAACATATTGCATGCGTGCATATGTGCGTTAATCCTCAAACTGAGGCCACACATTTTTGGAAAATAATTAATAAATAGATCGTCTACCTTCAAACAAGCGTAACTAAATAACAACTAAAATAATTATGTTTGTACTGAGAGTATTTTCTTACTATGAGATAGCATTTTTGCTGAGCACTATGGATCGTGGTAATGACTCACTCACCTGCACTCTACATTTGGAATTTTCAACAAAAGCAGAGAAGCACCAAATAGCTGGTAGATTTTTTGAACCAACTTCCAACTTTTGGTTCAATAACTATTGCCTAACTTATAATGAAGCCCTACCTACATCACTGTATTCCTTGTACTAGCTACTCAGTGATGCTGCTGAATGTACCCGCTCATAAGTAACTCCATAATTATGTTTGCAACTTTGAAGCAAGAGTGGTCATGTAAGCTATACAAGTGCATCAAAAGCAAAATTTTAATTTTCCTGCATTGCTATTTTGAACATTGGTGGATGAAAACTAAAATTGGTGTGGCCTAAGACATAGACTTTCTATAGTTGCAAGGGGTGAAACTTGTGGTAGGTGATGTGTGCCCACATGCCATTTTATTATACTACAGTACTTCTTTACACACATTTTATTGAAGTTCTAAAGCTAAGCTACTCATAGTTCCACACTTCAACTAGCTAGTTATGTCTACAGTTTGCTAACTTGAAAGAAGATACTATCATCTTTGAGATACTGACATGTGGAAGTGACCTTAAGGAGGGCTTCATTCAAAGCAAACTTTGTATATCCCCACCCATTGGTAGCTCTGCCACCATCAGTGATTCTAGTGGTATACTTATCACCAACATGATCATTGTATTCCAGTGTCCCTAAATCATGCTCGCAGTCACTGATCTGGTTCAACAGTTTCACTTCAAATTTTCCTCTCAGTGGCCATGTTAGATCATCATCATGTGGACCCTTCATGAGGTACAAGAACACTGACATGTGAGTTCCTTCACCATCACCACAACCAGCAGGGTCAACTCGTAGACACATCTTATAACCCTTATAATGAGAATAGAAGGAGTTACTAAACCATACTTCAGCATCCCTCTTCTTCTTAGCAAACTCCGGCAACTTCACAATCACAGGGCACAACTCATTATCTGATGCTGTCATCATTGATAATGGCTCTAACTGCATAGACAAGTCGCTTCTGACAGGATTTCCCTTGATCACATCTCTTATGGTAAGCTGATACACAAGTTGCTCTAAATTCCTCAACCTTTTTACACTCAAAGCCAAATGCTCTTCAGCATTCTCCTTGTTGTGCTGCTTCAAATATTGACGCTGCACTTTCTCTTTGCACCCAATATTGTGAAACTGACAGTGGGCTATTTCATAAGGGCATACTTCCTCGTGATTTTGCAAATTACGAATTTCTCCTTCCCATGTACACCCTTCCTCGTGATTAGTGCAGTATATGGTGAGCCCCTTTACGTCACGATCCTTTTCCAGGTTACGAAAGCTTGGAAACTCTTCGTTACGGCACATGGGACAAGCAGTGTGGTCGGACGTCTTTGTCTGATCAACACAAGTCTTACAGAAAGTGTGTCCACAGCACACACTGAGGTGAGGATCTCGACTGGCCAATTGACATATTTTACAAACGAGGCGATCAGGTACGTCAGTAGTAAAACTGTAGTCGTAACCTCCAGCAGCCATACGTTGACTCCGCGTACACTTCTGTCGCCCTCAAAATAAGGTGTGGCGATGTGGCACCACCTATATCACGTGCTAATTTAAAGTTGCGAAGTTGCTATTGTTCCGGCAGCCAGAAATGTTTTGTCAGGGCTATTGTTCTGGCAGTCCACTAGACTTCTCTCAACATCAAGCACACTAGTTGTATGCTATGCCCCGAGTATTCAACTTTAGGGCACGCATCTAGTAGGTTACCCCGAGGATTCGACTTTAGGGGACGTGTCTAGTAGGTTGTCCCGAGCATTCGACTTTAGGGGACGCGTATAGTAGATTGCCCTGAGCATTCCACTTTGAATCTCGTTATGTGCAGACTTTGGCTATTGCTTTGTTCACCCAAGTTGAGTCCATAAGCGCCTCATAAAAATAATTACGCATATATGAGTCAGCATTAGCATAGGGCATTAGAAACCGATACTATAGTGATTTTGTGACATCATGGAAGAGAGAAGCATGAACAGAAGCAGAAAACTGTCTAATAAGCTGAGTTGACTGCCTTTGTTTGAGGTACAATGTGTGCACTCGTATTACCAAGTACTATGTTTTTCCTGTTTCTTGTCTACCCCTGGGAATAGCATATGAACAGAACATTGCTTACAATTCAGCCTTAAGTGATCAACATTAGGGGCTTGGAAATTGTTAGGTATATACAACATTACATAGTGTACTGCCATTAGGCCATGCAAGCAGACTTGATACTTGTTTCTCAACCACGGCATGCATTGATTCTATGTGGGAGAGTATATGTAGACCTATCGATGCTAACCCCATACTGCCCATACAGGCAGCTAGAATGGGGGATTTAACAAAGCAAATGTTACCTGCTGGAATACTGCTGCTACCTGTAAACCAATTGTCATTGGATACAAAATAGAAAATTTATTGCATGCAGTGACCTACACCTGGCAGGATATTTCATTGGTAGCTAAACCCTGAAATCTCACCTACCAAGCCTGTACTGGGGTGTACAGATGATAGGTGCAGTGTTCATTGTTGAACAAAATACTCACAAACCACTGCAAAAGCAGGTTATCCACTATGCAGAAATTAGCCTTCTTAAAGCTATCGCTTACTCTGGAAATATTATTTTTCTGTGCTGTAAGGCCAGTCTTGTCTGGGTCAAAATATGTGTGCACGTGATTAATAGAATTTGAGGCAAGAGGATGAATAGTAATGCAGGTGGGAATGAGAATCAATTACCAAGCTTGCATGTACATGTGCATTGATTTCGCTTTGCTCAGGCGCCATGACACAGGGCCATCTGGTTACTAAATTAATTAGACCCCTGTGGTCTGAAGTTTTTTGTGGTGGATTTTTGAAGGTGTCTAAGTTACTTAGACCCTTTTCATGTTTATTATGCACACCTGCGCTGGCAACGCATCAATTAATTTTAATTTACAGGTTGGTTTAAAGTAGTTTTACAGTTAAACACACTAGAAATACATTTTTGTCATGTCTTTAGAATGAAAACTCTTCTTCATGATGTTTGAATGATACACTGGCCATTTGCTGCTGTATTCGGAGTGATCATTGGTCTGACCAGACATTGAATAAACCTGCAATTAGTAAGAATAAACAAAACAACTATTGTAATTATTCTGCTCATACAGATTATGTATAATTATGTTAAAGAATAGTGAGAGGATTGAGAATTATGGCAGTGGGTTTGTTAATGTCAATTAACAACAATCACTTTTAACCCTTAATACCCCAAGTTTTGCATGCGTCATATTAAAAAAATGGAGTAATCCGGTATTTTCAGCTCTCCTGATAGCACACTCTACCCAGACACCATTTTTATAGTTTGCCATAGTAATCAGATCAGACCTGTGGTATCTATTTATCCAAATTTCAGAGAAATGCCATGTTATTTCTAATTACAGCAAGCAAGAGAACACCAAGGAATTTTTAATTACAACTCGATAATTTTTTTAAAATGGTTCCCATGAAGCTTTAGCTTTAAAATTTGAGTTACAGTATGAGTAGTCATGTATCTTCAAGTTGAAATAGTAAAAATGACTAAACAAACAAAGATACATACAGAAATTGAAAAAAAAACTAAAAACGTGTTTTTCCTGTTATCAGCTACCATTTCATCTTTCTCCTTTTACCACGGCCCTTTGCCTTGAAGCTCCCAGGTGGCCTCCCTATGGGAGTAGTTCTCATAGGCTCTGGGGTAGGTGGTGAAGTTACTGATTGTTCCTCAGATGATTCAGAATCTGTACTGTTTTGTAAAATCGCCTCTCGTTGGTACTGAAAATTCCGGTGATGAAACTTGATGAAACAGTCTCTGTTTCGAGTGAAGCACAGTGGCACTTTACAAGCAGCACATGTCCTACTGCACAGCTGTCTTTTCTGATGGACAGTTTTACAGTATACACAGTTGACTCTTTTTGTACCTTGAATTAGATAATGTTTTACTGTTGTATCTTTTGCAGGTCTCCCACCAGATCCAGATCTAGAAACAATGACTTCTGGAGCACAGCAAAGAGTTCGAACCAGATTCTCCCTGAACTGGTAGTGTGACATTTTCGACTGTGGAGCTACAATTTTGTGTAATATAAATGCATTGACTGTTGCTAAATCAACTAAATGGAAAAAATTGTTTTCCAGTATTTTTTTGTCTGGCGTACCGTACCACCTCATAATATTTTAGCAACTGATCGGAACGATCCACACCACCCATATATTTATTATAATTGTAGATTGACAGTGGTATAGGTACTTCCTTTTTCTTACATTCCCCTTTCTCTTTCCAGTTCCGCTCAACAGTGTTTTTAGAGTGTCCTGGGTGCTCTGTACTTGCAACAACAACACATTTGGTGTCCTTCCACACATTGAAAACAATTTCATTCTTTCTCATGTAGACACCTGATCCACGCGGCTTTTGGTTATAGTTGGATACAGTTCTTTTAATTTGTTCTAGATACCCTCACCTATTTGAGGCCATAGTCCCAGTGCTGTGTACTTCATTTGCATACAAATCTTTCAGGAGTTGAGAAGTATAGAAATTATCCATATAGAGTCTGTAGCCTTGATTCATGTATGGTGATGCCAGTTTCATCACTACATCATAACTTAATCCATGAGTAGAAATTGATTCTCCTTCCTTGCCTCGATACACAATGAAGTTGTTAGTATATCCAGTACGAGCGTCACACAGGCACCATAATTTAAAACCCCATTTTCTGGGTTTATTTTTGATATACTGTTTGAAAGAGAAATGGGCTCTTGATCGAACCATCCTTTCATCTATACTTATCTCAGCATCAGGCTGATGTAAACTTGTACATTGTTCACTTATGTGATCAACAAGGGGTCGAACCTACAGAACGGATATTATAAACACATTACACCATAGCAACAATAAGCCACAATGTAAAATGTAAAACAACAGTTGCACTAACCTTAGCAAGCTTATCTTTCTTCTTTTTCAAATCTGCTTCAGTAGCTTTATCAACAACGTGTAAAAAAGCTAGTAGAGAATCAAACCTGTTGCGACTCATTACAGATGCTACAAAAGGATCATGACATAGACATTTCTGCCTCCAGGCAAACCTATACTGGGGTATTTTCCGATAACCAAAGTGAATGATGATTCCAACCAATTTATAAAAGTTTTCTTTGGTCATGGACTTATAATGCTTGTATGCGTAAGGTTTTTTATCTTTCATATCTTGAGAGTACTCATCACTACACCGACAGATTTCTGCAACCATGTCATCAGAAAAGAATAATTCAAATAAACCTCTCTCTGAGGTGTCTGCATTTGGCGGTAAATAAATACCAGCATCACGATTTGTTGAAAATGCAAACTTGTTTGTACAGCCACTATCGTTTACGTCCATTGCATAACATGGTAGTGTTTCTTCTGCTGGTTTCTGTTTCTTCCTTGCAGTACACTTCATAGTATGTTTCGTAGCTTTTCTCTTGGTCTGTTTACCTCTCTTACCTCTCCTGACTAAGTGTTCATCGCTTGAAACTTCATCAGAGTGTTCATAGCTTGAATCTTCATCCGAGTGCTCATAACTTGCTTTTCCTTTACCCTTACGTACATCTGCTTTTCCTTTACCCTTACGTACATCAGCTTTGTCCTCATCAGAGTGATCTTCATCAGAATGTTCACTTAGATCATCTATGCTTGCATAGTCCATTCCAGCCTCTGGGTTACTCAAATTATATTCTGAATCTTCATCAGATTCTGATGAGGATGACACAGACCACTCACTAGCACTCACAATAGCATGTCGTGCTTCACTGGCACTCATACACTTGGACAGTAAGCCACTCGAGTTACTAGGAGTTCTTATAATCTCAACTTCCTCCGTATTAGTTGCAATACTTGGGAAAGGCAACTGCTCAGGCATGGCCACACGGTAGCCCTTGTCCTCGCCTTCATCGCTGGACTCGGATTCGTCTGTATTCGGCACTAATGCACCTATCGATGTATTGCCCCACCCCCCCCCCCCCCCCCCCACCCCTCGGGCGTAAGTGGGGATTTACAGGGGGAATTGACACGAAACTGCTGCCCCACTATGGGGCATTTGACGATCGTTCAGTAAGCACCCAAATATTTTTTGTTGTAATTTGCTTCGCTATGTCAAATCCCGAGTAAATCCCGCGTTGCAACTGGGGCCAACGGTGGGGATTTGACACGATAGGTTTGCCCTACTATGGGGCATTTGACATTCGTCTGTGTCAAATCCCCACTATAGCCCCATATATGCCCGGGGGGGGGGGGGGGGGGGGGCAATACATTGATAGGTGCATAAGTCACATACTGTTGAAGAAAACAACTTTTTCCGTGGATTATAAGATGCCAAAGGGTCCTCATCATCACAGTCCTCTTCGCTATCCATTATTCTTTGCATGTCAACCACCACGGAAGCTTCTAACAACAATAGAGCACCACGCCGTAAACAAAGAACGTTTGTAACTATTTTAAGCTATTACGTAATTTAGAAAGAATGAAGTAAAACATATAGTTCGGGAACAACCAGTCATGCTTGACATTACGTACGTGCACATGTTTAACTCATGTTCAATGTTTACTCAACCACACAGCTGTACTTTCACTTAAACACAAGTACCTACAGTATGTATTGAGATACTCTAGTAAAGCAGTTATGCACCTATTTGCCCCACCTACCCCCATGCGGGCAAGGAGGGGAATTAGGTGGAGATTTGACCAAAGTCTTGGTCTAAGTCCCCTAGTCTGGGGCAAAATTTCAAGTCTAATCCCCCTCCTTTCTCCCACATATCCCCCTCCTTATAACCTGGGGTTCTTCAAATACAAACATAATAATAACTCCATTATTCACAATTAACACATATATAAAACTCTGGTTCCACCATAATGTTTGTACATTCCCAATGATACCAAGCTCCGCAGTCATCACAAGCAATCCATTTCTCAATTTCATCAGTTTCTTCTTCATATAATGTTCCACAAACTCCATAGCGCTCTTCATTGTCATCATCATCACTAAGTAAATTATCACCATCATTGTGTCCTTCACTGCTTCCCTTCTCTATCAACTGCTGGTGCTGAGCTCTCCATGTTGCTGCTGCTCTTTTTGCTCCCCTTTTCCTATTTTCAGCCACAGTTTCCAAATGTTTCAACCAAATATCTGCTTCTTCTACAGGTAACAAAACATTGCGTGCCAAGTCTGTCATGTTTATTGAATCTGACTGCTTAAGACTTTTTTGAATTGTTACAGATGGTGGTGGGCTAAACGTTTGGTATGAGTTACTAAGAATTTCTGCAGGCTTCAAATAATGTCCTGGACAGGTTCCTTTGCAATCAGGACAATTAGTATCACCTCAGGGTCTCTTAGCATCTGGTACTGGTAACAGTAGTTTTTTAACTGAGGGACCACCTTCATACCACTTGTAGTTGCCTATAGTGGATCCAACATTTTGTTGACAAAGTGGATGGATACACGTATCCGTGAAACAACAGCACAAGTGAAATATATACTGTGGAGGGTAACCCTTTATCATATGTTGCTCCCGCAAGTCCCACACGTCCTTAAATAATTTGAACAATTCTGGGTGTTCCTGATGCAAAATCCTTTTTTTATTTTTGAACCTTTTAAAAAAGTTTTTAAATGTGCTCTGTATTTCATGAAATCATTAGCATCTGCACCTGTAAATAACTGTATCACGGTATCTCCACAGGGGCAGTAATTGACATAACTAAGGTAAACATCAATAGCCTGCTGTAAATTTGTCTTCAATGTTCTTTCATTGATGTGCCCTGATTCCATACAAGAACCTGACAATGTAGAGGGTATAAAAAGGTTAGCATGTCCACGTGTTAGACAACCATTCTGTAGTTCTACCCTGTTTAAATAACTGGATCCAGAACTACGAGCAGTGACTAGAGTCACCAACCTTGCATTCTTAAGGTGTTCCAAAGTCCAAAAAAACTGAATTTCCTCATGCACTGGTCCTTCATCAGACCCTCCATCAACTCGGATACACAATATTTCCTTAAGGCCATTATCATTGTAAAACACATCATTCAGTTCTTCTTTAGATTTAAGCATTTCAAAGTCTGCTGCATGCTGTGCTGGATTTTTGGAGTGAAGTGGAACAGTTTTCACCACACCTACACAAACCTCAGGTGTAGTCTCTGTTTTTGTAAAGTTGTACGAAGTTGTTTGAATTATACTAGGATAAGGATTAACATAATCCGTGTGTGTTGTCAAAGTATCACAACCAATAACAGAAGGTGTTCGATACTGCTTGTGTGTAGTTAATGAGTCTATACGGAATCCTGAGGCATCATCTCTGTTAACAACTGTCAAATCAGAACCATCTCTCAACTGCACATAATTCAGTCCATTATAGAAAGCATTAGACCAATGAAAATCAGGATTATACTTTAACTGAAACCCCTTTCTAGCCCGTCTTGTAGTTACTTTTGCCATACCCTTATATCTCTGAGCTGATTTGTGCCTCATATTACGAGCAACACATAATTGTACAACACTTCCATAAGAAAAGTGGCATTTATAAATATTTTGTAAATGTTTTTGAATTTTCTCATACGTTACTTTTTGAGTGTTTTTAACATTGCCATCAAAAGTGAGAATCCCTGTTCTCCTCCATGCATCTGCACCAACATTATTAGATTTTACAAATTCTTCAATTCTTTCACCAACATCAGGAAACTTCTTAACCATACTATTCAGATGCTGAGAGGATTTTCTTTGCAAGAAATGCTGACTTGCAATTCTCTTAGCTTTTAGTCGACTAAAATGTCGTTTAATAGATTAACGTCGTTTCTTAATATGTGCTTTAAGATTAGGGTCTAAGGGAGACTGAATATTATTGACTTTATCAGGATTACCACTATCACTTTCACTATCAGTGACTACAAATCCATTCATTTGGTTAGCAATTCGTTCTTGGTGCGACAAATTTAATTCATCGTCTAATTGAAAGGCTTCATATGATATCTGCAATGTCTTCTTATTAGCCTGGCTGATTTTAAGGTCATTTATTAGCCTTTGTACATCAATACGCTTTGTTTTGCCACTAATTCTTTCATCGATACAAAACCAATTGTACTCACAATCTGCAATCAATGCTGCAAATTCTGAAACATTCATAATTTCTAACTGCTGGTATTCATTGTTACCTTCTTGCTCTGAGTCTTCTGAGGATGAAGTGTCATCATCAATAGTAATCCCAATGGATTTTAAGAAAGCTTTGTCTTTAGTTGCAGCTAAAGGATCTATAGACCTGCGAATAAATTTTGCATGATGGATTGCACTTTCTACTTTAGCAACCCTGTCTGTCATATTTTGAAATCCAAAATGTTTTTTTGTGCTTGTGTTGATGATAATCCCACACTCTTTACAGCTGTATATCTGACTAATTCCCGTTCCCTATCTGATGAACATAATTCTAATAGCCCTCCCAATATACTTTTATCAATAAAAGAAGTTTGTTTCTGTTGTCGTTGAAGTACATTATGCAGTAATTCAGAAAATGCTTTGTAATTGACACCTTCTACAAATTCCATTAAAATACATTCTGATACTCCTGGATGATAAGAAATTCGTAAGCAAACTAGTGACATTTGTAGCAAGTGTCGTCATGCATATTGCTGGTTATATGTTACTCCAGGAAATGCTGTTGTAAAACCGGTTTTTAATTTAACATATCCACCTTGTAAAACTATCTCAACTACTGCTAGCATTGCACAACACTCCTTACAATTATAATGATGAATAGAACAATACCTTTGTCTGGCAACTTTGTACTCTTTCAACGTTAGATTAGTATTAAAACTGGGAACATACACTCCATCACTTACAGTACAATAATCAGATAACCGACGCTTACAAAAATCATCATAAATTTTGACAAGTCGATCAATTGGCCTCCCAACATCATCAATAGATGTGGGAGGCTTCACAGTAAAGATGTATCACTTGAATTTTCATCATTAGATGACTCTATATTCACAGTTTCTGTACCCTGTGATAAGCTTGATCTTGGATTACTAGAATCGGTATCAGACAATCCCTTAATTTGATTTGTCCTTCTTTTTTGAATAAATTTTTGATTTACATTGCTTTTTTTTGCAGCATTGCTAACTCACAGCTCAACTCACGACTCTGCGATTTAAGCTCAGAAATTTCTTCAGATAGCTCATCACAAGTTTTAAAATTCTTGGATTGCACGGCTGCTTCTACTCTTTTATTTTTAAAACCAAAATGCTTATCCAAATCTGCTATTTGATCTTGAGTATCATCAATTTGACGTTTTCTTTCAATAACATCAATCCTTACTCTTTTAGCAGAGGATCCTTCTGGCTGAAGTGTATGTTTAACTGAACGACTTTTCCCCTTTTTGTACTGATATCCATCTTCATGGACTTTGTCCTTGGCTAGCATCAAGAGATCTCCTCGCTTTCCAAGTAAGAGAGATGGACTTTTTAAGCAAAGTTCAATGCTTGCAGAATTAACTTGCTTTTGGTATTGAGTCAAATTATTATTTTTCCCAAAAAATATTGCTTTCTGTTTGATCTGTTCTGTATCAAAATCATTGTTAGCTGTTTCTGTATCAGGTGATATATCTATAGCTTCCTACACACACATGAAGATGTGTTTAAATTGTAATTATCACAATAGAACATATACCTCTTCTGTTCGGTTTCTTATGGATATATTAGAATTTGATACTGCAAGCCTCATGTGTTTCCATTGACTACCACCCTTTTCCTTTGATGGTGGAACACCTGACTGTTCTTTAAGTACCATGACCATATCAACCTAGTACATACATAGTATAAACACAAAATAGCTACTATGTCACCACATACTTTATTGCTTTTATCTAAGGGTGTGGTACCACTCGCTGAACAGCAGCTAGTTGCATCCTCCACTCGTACAATTCGCATAATTAAATGTCCAGCTATAACGTCTTCATTCATCACATCACCAAACTCTCCTCCCCAATCTTCTCTCTTCATCTGAATAACAAATTCTCCTTTCACCTTGAACACCTTGACAACTTCATTTTTGAGTATTGTGACATCGCTAAACTCTTCATTACGACAGAACTTCACCACCTGTTTTCTGTTGTTGTACTTGACCAATACTTCACAAGTAGCCATTTAAGTTCTGCCAACAGAAACCTTTCAATCACCCGCTAAGAAAATTTATAGTGTAAACAATGCAAAAAGTGAAACCTTATATCGTACCTTGAAATAAAGGCAGAAAGGACACTGGAGAATAAACGATTGATTAACAGCACAAGGATAACAGACCCTTGAACAGACCACACCATGCGCAAACGAATATATTAGAATACACGCACGTGTGTTGGTATTAATTCAATAACTGGTATGCTAGCAGTTATTTAACTTCTGTACACTGACTGAATACATAGCTATATGCCGAAAGCAAAATACTTTACAGAAGTAAGTTTTTTTTCAATTATATAGTTAAAATAAGCAGCATAGCCTAAAGCCCTGCACCTGGGGCCAAATTTTTAGTCTAATCCCTTTGTTAAGCCCCTCGTTTGTTAAGCCCCTCATTTGCCCACATGGGGTTAGGTGGGGCAAAACTTTGATAGGTGCATTACTAACAGTAGCCACATTCACATATTTATACACTTGTAGACATGCATGTATCACCTGTAGTTATGAAAAGTAGGAGCTAGTATGACTACTGATATCACCATTGCACTTTAATTGTAGTGTGGTACACCTTAATTTTGCAAATACAGTAGCAATATATAATCACACTACTATGTATACTGGAGTTGCAGTGGTGTAGTATTTGGTTGTATATTGTCTCCATTGTATCATGGTATTTACAGAGATATATCACATGATACAAAGTGGAATATAAACAAAATGGGTGTTTGTACTTTTACGAAAATGCAGAGCTCCTTTTCTTTTCCTTTCCAGAATATAAATAATGATCATTTAGTTCTAAAAACCTGGCAGTTAGCTACAATGTATTTGATTCATGATAATGAGAATGTCAACTATTTAATTCCAGTACATTCCTAACATCCATATACCCACCACACACTGATTATGTTCTATAAAGCCACTCCATTTTCCCAATTTCATTGATCTAAAAAGGCAGGCAAGCCGGTGATATATTATTCAGCTACTAAGTTTTAAAAATGTACAGTCAAATCTCTTATCTGACACCTGCATAATCCAGAATCCTCTCTAATTCGTTCAAAATGTCATTTACCAATAGAAAACAACTTCACCTCTGTACTCCTCAATCCATCACAAAATTTGATTCCTTACACTTGGAAATACATTGTTTTCGACCTTTGTAATCTGACGGACAACAATAGCAACAAAAATAATATTTTTTATATTTTTTATAAGCAACCAAAACACTTATTTGTTAACAATAACACAAAAAAGCTGTAATACTTGCAAATTGTAATGTTAAAACACATTGTGTGTTCTGGTAATTTATTGCATAATCTGACATAATTCTAGATACAGTATTGTACAATATCAGATTTACAGTGACTTGATAATCCTTAATCCTATGGGTCCCATTGAGTGTCAGATTAGAGAGGTTTGAAGGTACAACCCACACAGCAGAGGCAAGAAAATATAAACTAAGAGCATGAAAACAGTAAAAGCTACATTAGGTATGACTCTGTATTATTGCTAATAATAATACTGCTATACAATGACACAATCAATAATGAATAAAATGTTCAGTTAACAGCATAATGAATACAGCCATACTGAACATACGGGCAGGAATGGGAAACAATGAATCTATTGAAGTGGCCTATTCATTGAAGTCAAGGCAGGAGGACATAATACCCTAGCAGAATAAATGTCATTCTCTCACCACTGCCCAGGTTTTCCCTCCCTTTTGATGTTGGTTGTGGAAATAGCTGACCCATTTATTGTACGATATTCTTCATTAAAATGACCGATAATGAAACTACACTTGTTGCATGCAATATTGGTTCAGGTACAACAGTATTGTAAAAGTCAGCCCAGTTACCAGTGTCGAAACCAGGTCAGGTCAACTGGGTCACATCTTGTCAGTGTCATCTGGGTTTGATCATCTGCTTTATGTGCATAGTCTGACCTGATGTAGAACAAGTGTGAAATCAATTAATCAATTTGGTGATGTAGAAGCGTCATGTCTAGTGCTACAGTAGCTTCTTTTGTGAGTCACACGAACCTGTAGGGATTGTTACTGTCTATAGGCATACGTAGCCATGCTATTATCAGTAGATATAGGTGTATTGCAGTCTGCAGGTATGCACGAATCAATGTAGGTTGCTGCTGAGAATTATGATAAGACTGATATTATGTATTTATAATTATTTAACGAAGCTGGACTTCTAACATTATTAATTATTTTATAAATATATAATGTCATTTTTCTAGTATCGATAATATTGCAATAGGAGTGGCAGCTATTATTGCTTTGTCTTTGTGACAGTTACTACCTGCAGGCTTATACATATAGAGCTACAGCCACTAACTGATTGGTATTAAAATCCATGTGATTATATAAATGCACTGTTATCGTAAGAGTTGTAATCTATAGTCTAACAGCAAGCCAACTTCTTTTGTGAGCTACGCCCACTTATTAGGGATGTGTGATGTTTGTGCATGGTTGGAGCCAAGCTCATTTATCAGTTAGAATTTTGTAAGTATGCATGAAGCAAAACACATTAGTTGTATATATGTGACTGGATTTTGAAAAAACGATCCAAATTGCACATTAGAAGTTTCGAGATAAACGGTTTTAAAGAACTGAAGCCAGCATAACTTTCCAAGGATAGCAAGCACGCGTATGAAATTTACACAAAAGATGCATCAATCTGTTACCTTTCAGGCCACTTCCAGTACTTGTAGCCAGGGCCGCCCAGAGAAATTAAGGGGCCTGCAGGGCAAACAGTTAAAGTGGGGCCCTTGACCCAAGTTGTAAGGTGAAGACCAAAAAAAAAAAAAAAAAAAAGGTCACAACCTGCTGGCAATGACAATAACTACCCATCACCAACCGTATCTCCTTATCTATAAGCTTGCTACACTGCTCCTCTGAAGAATACTGTGACTGCTCTATTAGAGTATTTAGATCTGACTGCTCTATTAGAGTATATCGATCTTTTAAACAGGTATTCAGGGGGCCCTTCATGGGGCCCCTTTCAGGCTGGGGCCCGGGGCAAAATGCTCCAGTTGCCCCCCCCCCCCCCCCCTGTGGGCGGCCCTGCTTGTAGCTGCTTGTAGAGTTTCCCGCCAAATAAGATAGAAAATCTGAGCAGTTGGACGAGCGAAGTAGTATCACGAGTGCTCACAAAGGGGTGGAGGGTGGGGGGTGACGGGGAGGGCAAGAGATAGACCTCAAAATGGAGGCAGACCACGATTGGAGCCCAGACACGAGATTACAGTGCTGTGCTGGCTCCTTAGTGGCTGATATGTAGCAAAATCAACAGAGAAAACATCTGGCCAACATTATAAGGCTGTCCACCAGTAAACTACTGATTCTTGCCTAGCCAGGTCCTTCACAAGGCCTGAAACCGCCATTTGAGCAGTCCACCCAGAAAAGACGTCTGTTAAAACCAGCCTCGAGTAGTTTGAGTAGTACTGAGGGTCAAAACTAGTAGTACGATAGTGTAGCTATTCACTGGTGGTGTTAGTTTGATTTTGCCTGATGTGCGATTTGGATCGGTTTTGTAAAATCAGGTCACATATGTAGTTTGTAAACTGACTTTGAAATGTGCCTACTAACCAATTGTTAATTACCTGTTGCATAGATAATACAGATAATTTATTGCATTAGATTGGCATTCGCACCAGCATATTCTTTATTTCACTGGTAAATAAATGAAAATTTCCATAATGTGTGAAATACATCTATAAATCTCCGCACCAACTTGTGGTATGAAACTTGATGCATGCATGGTTACACAATGATGCTTTATAAATTGAACTGTCATGCTCAGTATTCTCCTAATTTCCTAAATCATCTTTTAGCTGAAAATGACTGGGAGCACTTTATTCATTTGCAGTGATATTAAAATTGCAGCAGGAATATGATCACACTAGACTAATTTGACCACAATAGCGGCTAAAAAACAACACTATAATTGTGACATGTACATAGATTGCACTATTTTTTGCGATGCTATTGCCATGGATTATTACATATGATAACTGAAGGCACACATACAGAGTCTCCTGCTGCCACACCACTATTTCAGTGCAAAGGCTTATCAATTAGAGATTATAAGTGCCTGTGCTAAAAAGGGTCTAGTACACTTCCAATAGGCAAATTGTGACAACACCCAGCAGGAAATGTGAAGTGTTGATGACACTCAAAAAGGCAACAAGCACATGTATGGATTTGTCATTTCATGCTGAATGTGACTGACTGAGCAAAAGCTTTGCACATTTCTTGAATTCCATTTTTGTAAGTAATTGTAACAAAGGAGTGGATGTCAAAGTTTCAGCCTTGTAAGATGAGTGGTCTTTGAGTTATAGCACTACACAGTTGGAACAGTTGATAATTTGTACAGCAACAATATGGCAAAATTAGTTACAGGTGCTTAATGAATCGATCATAACTCATGACTGAAACAAGCTACTAATCTATTCACCATGGGAACTGACAAATAAGATATAGTACTTTTCCTGTACTCCTCCATGTGCAGAAGTGAGCTATTTCAACATGGAAATTATGACAACAACCTACCACACTGTAAATTAGCACCCATAACTCACATGTCATTTGCTGTAGAAGTATAATATATAACTTCATGAATTCTTCTAGTGTTTTCCAATCTTAATTAGTATACACATGCATACAAAGTACACAATACTTAAAAAGTGCTTAAAATACTTATAAGTACTTTAATTACCCATGCAAGTACTTAGCAAAAAACTTACATTGGGAAATTTGAGATAAAACCAGTACGTTCAAATTTGTACTGAAGTATTAATTTACTTGTGTACTGAGACCCATGTCTGTAGCAAACCCTTTTCAGCTTGGGTGCCTTTACATTAAAATACTGGTCTGATTATGCGAGACTAACAGGTACACAATACACACACACACAAAGCAAAACCTTTAGCTGCCACTAGCGGTCACATCCACCCAGTGAACCACACCTGTGCGCCACTCAGGTGCTTCGAGTCAGTGCCAGCCGATCTTCCTGGGGCAGGACTAGTAATCTGCAGGAGGCTGTACCATGCATGTCTCACAGATGAAGGTGTGGGCACCCGAAGTCCCACCTGAACCTTCAAAGACATGAACAGTTGGTATTTGTTCTCCAGTTTAGCTGGGTAGGTTGCTACCCTAGTTGACTTTCTCATTCTGTAACTACAAGACTGCTATATACACTTAGTTTGTAAATCTTAGTCATTTCAAGAGCTTCAATCACAATTCTAATAAAGCATGGCAGCACAGCACATTTAGCTGTAAGTTGCATGGCCCCAAATCAATGCACACTATAAGGCCACATTAATTGCTTCTCATTCCTAACTGCGTTACTTACATCCTCTTGCCTCGAATTATTAATCATGTGCACACGTATTTTGATCCGCTAATTTCTGCATAGTGGATAACCTGCTTTTGCAGTGGTTTGTGAGCATTTTGTTCAACAATGAACACTGCACCTATCACTCGTAACCTCCAGTACAGGCTTGGTAGGTGAGATTCGGGGTTTAGCTACCAATAAAAAAACATCCTGCCAGGTGTAGGCCACTGCAATAAATTTTCTATTTTGTAATGACAATGGGTTTACAGGTAGCAACAGTATTCCAGCAGGTAACATTATTTTACTTTGTTAAATCCCCACTTGGTCACCACCCTAGCTGCCTGTATGGACAGTACAGGGTTAGCATTGATAGGTCTACATAATTATACCCTCCCACATAGAATCCATGCATGCCATGGTTGAGAAACAAGTATCAAGTTTGCCTGCATGGCCTAATAGCAGTACACTATGTTGTACCTAACAATTTCCAAGCCCTAATGTTGATCACTTAAGGCTGAATTGTAAGCAATGTTCTGTTCATATGCTATTCCCAGGGGTAGACAAGAAACAGGAAAAACATAGTATTTGGTAATACGAGTGCACACATTGTACCTCAAACAATGGCAGTCAACTCAGCTTATTAGACAGTTTACTGCTTCTGTTCATGCTTCTCTCTTCCATGATGTCACGAAATCGCTATACTATCGGTTTTATAATGCTGACTCATATATGCATAATTATTTTTATGAGGCGGGTGCTCCTTTTAAGAGGCTTAGGGGCATGCCCTCAAGAAAATGTTTGAATAATAGGTGCTATGAGATTGAATGTGGTGGTACCTTTTGCAAAAGTATTGACAATTATCATCTTTCAAGTATGATATATGTACAATGAATCCTTCCACTACATGATATATAGCTGCCAGTGTGGAAATCACAACGACATTTGTGACTGGGCCTGCGATAATAGGGCATGTGGGCACATGATTTTTGCCTACTTTTTTGCAATTTCATCACTCATAACTTTTTGTAACATTTTGCTATTACGCTGCAATTTTTAGCACTTAGTAAGCATTTAATTCGCATCATGATGCAAGTTACAGAATGGAAATACGTTTTCCAATACTGAGATATGACCTGTAGAGTGGTTGGGTTTAGTTTGTGCCCACATGCCCTGTTTTCGCAGGCCCGGTCACATTTAATGTTGTGATAAACTCGTGATGTCACGCAAGATAAGCACCCTGCCCCTCTCGACTGAAAGTTGAGGGGTGCTCCAGCCCTCTAGTCCCCACCCTCTGCCACCACTATTATTAGACCATTCTCCACTGCTGGGAACAACTTCCTGTTACAAATCCTCTACGATAAGCCTGACTTTTACTAAAATTTGCAGTTGACTAAATTTTAGTCAATTTACGCTCTTACTGTTATTCTAATAGTATTGATTGTGGTATACAGTTTACAAACTGTGCTTGTCTTTTGACCAACTGCGAAATGCTAGCTTGGTTTTGCTTTTACTGAGGATGAAGATTGGAGTGCTAGGGCTATTTTTATACTTAATGTTCAGCCTAACACCTCCAGCTGAGTTACAGCCATCACAAACTTCCGGAACCTGAAATCCCTCTGAATATTTGTAGTTGCTGCCACTGTCAGTACATTTGCAGAAATGTGCTACACACACACTGCCTATGCACGCACGTGTGCACACACAAAACACTACACAGAAAGCAAAGCCTTTGGCTATATATAGTACCATTCTAACATGGACATGCCTACTCATCTGTGCGCTACTCAGATGCTGAATTAATGCAAGTCCTCCTGGGGCTGGACTAGTAACCTGCAAGAGGCTGTACCATGCATGACTCACAAGGAAACCAATGTCTCACCTGAACCTTCACCCACCATGCAAGACATGGACAGTGGTGTTAACATTTGCTTCCTTGGTTTATGCTTGATACTGTCATGGCACTGCATACATGTATACACTACATGTCAAGGTACAAAAATGATTTTAAAATAATTTTTTCTAAATGTTTTTTTTTTTAAAGTTGCAAATGTGATGTGTTATAACACAATTGAACTACCTATTTTCCAGGAAGTGGTATTTTCATAATCTCATCTAAATAAGTAAACTTGTCCCCTCAAAAGCTTTGACCATATATGCGTACATATGTATGTTTAGAACTTTTGGTATTATAGTGGTCCCTTGATTATCCGGCCATTGATTAACCGAACTTTCGGTTATTCGAACTGTAGCGATGACTGTTCTATTAAAATATTTTATATAAGGTGTGCATTCTATTAGAGTAATTGAGCAAGGATCTGTATATAAATGAATGGGCTTTGATTATCCAAACTTTTCGATTATCTGAACACACCCAGGGCCCAACGAGTTTGGATAATCGAGGGACAACTGTAATTTTATTTATAACTAAACTGTAGATATTTGCAAACAACTTTACCAATAGCACTCATGTAATTCCTTCTGCAAGTTGTTCGCCTCACAGGTGGTGAACATTTCCAATGACAGTGTATGTGGGGAAGAAACACAGACACCAGCAACTCTCACAAACTTACAAGATGACAACAGCATTAGTGTTATGGATCAACCACCAATGACTCTGATCATGTTGTATTTATCGTAGCCATTCAAGTCCTCTCAGTACCAGTGTCTCATTCCTTCCCTGAACTTACTCATTTATTCATGCCATGCTCATGTGCTCAGAGACTAAGAAGACTTATAACAATAAGCATAACATCAGAGCAGCAAATATTGACCTAATGAAGCAACTAGGTGTTCATTCTGAGACTAGGTTAGGTAATCCTAAGGCTGCAGCACATGTTGTTGTAGACCTTCAGTGCTGGTCACTGTAAAGTGTTAATAATAATAAAATAATAATAATAATAAAATTCTAGATCCTCTTAATATCAATGATGCTTGGTTGCAGTCTTTCAAGATAATTAAATGTGTTCTCACTTACAAGTGGAAAGAAAATATAAACCTGTGTAGTAATTCTGAAGAGTTTTGTGTGAAAAGGAGTAAAAATCAGTTATGGAAGAAGTATACCTCTTAACTCATTCCTCTGACTTTAAATCAGTTAACAACCAGCTTAGAAGCCCAACTTGTAATCTCAGAAAAGATTACGAAAAGCAATTTAGTTCAGGATGTGGAGTCTAAACCAAAGGCATTTTGGCAATACATTAATTTGAAAGCAATAATACATATCTGTAAATAGGAGTTCCTTCGAGTTACCAGTAAATACTACAACAGCCACTCTTAATAACTACATGGTAACTATACAATATGTGCACATACCACAAGATACAACATGATTGGTTAGAATACAATATAAATATTGTTAGTTTATGGAGGCTCCGTTACACAACTGAATTTCTTTCCTCTGATGGTTGGTTCCACAGTATCTTCTGACCCTGAAATGGCAACTTCTAAAATAATTATTTCTCTGCAGTCATCTATAGCAAACTCATGAATCCACAAAATAGCAAATCTCTTATATCAAGACACACGGTAGTGTGTCGTGCGGCCCAAGAATCCGGCGCGCAACACTCGTGAGTATATTGACGAGAAGAAAGAAAACATAATTTTCGCACCTCCGTACTCTGTGCTGCCTTGATGAAACAAGACGATTTTTGCTGTGGACATGCCCTCCAACTTCAGTACTCCACATTTCAAATTTGAGCAAAATCGCTTCAAGCGTTCCCGAGATATGCGACTTCAAAAATTGGCTTAGTTTCTTCGTTTTTTTCTTCTTATTTTTCTTCCTCTTTTCGCACACTTACAAAAACCGCTATAAAGCGCGAACGCAATATCCGATTGCCTTGAAATTTGGCACACAGAAGGGGGTATAAAGTCGCATCTCTGTACCAACTTTGGCTGGAATACGATAAACAGGCAGATATATTATCGATTATTCACGAAAAATAACACCAATATGTTGTCACGCCTACAGGGTAAACCGCGTATGAGAAGAAGCTGAAAATTGGTGGGTGAATAGGTTAACTATTGAACCTCAAACCTTTTGTGGTTTGAAAGAAATCGAGCTAAAGACTAGGAAGTTAGAACGAAAAAACCAACAGTGTGTAACAATTACGCAATCGAGATTAACTAATAAAAAACCACTACTTTCCACGCCCACCAGAAAAACCGTTTGGGGTAATGCTTTGAAATTCGCTGTACAGATGGAGTAATCATCTTAGAAAGGATTTTCAATGGTGTAGAAGAATCAGACTTGAAGCCACGGAGTTATAACACGAAATCAAACTTGGTGTAGCAAGTGTGAGATCGAGATACTCTAATAGAGCAGTCACCCTAATAGAGCAGTCACCCTGAAAAGAATTCCACAGATCAGCTAGAAACTAGTAACCTGTATAGAGATAAGCTACAAACAATTCACCCTGTAGAGAGATCATCTAGAAGAAGCTACCTTGTATGGAGTTCAACTGCGTAGTTCAGCTAGAAGAACTCACTTTGTAGAGAGTTCAGCTACAAAGAAACCACCATGTAGAGAGTTCAGCTACAAACAAATCGCCCTGTAGAGGAACCAGCTAGAAGAAATTATCCTGTACAGAGTTCAGCTACAAATAAACCATCATGTAGAGAGTTCAGCTGCAAACAAATCACCTGTAGAGAGTTCAGCTACAACAAATTACCCTGTAGAAAGGTCAGCTAGAAGAAGTCACCTTGTAGAGAGTTCAGCTACTAACTAGTGACCCTGTAGAGACATCAGCTAGAAGAAGTTACCTTGTAGAGAGTTCAGTTACAAACAAATCATCCTGTAGAGAGATCAGCTAGAAGAAGTTACCTTGTAGATATAGTTCAGTTACAAACAATTTACCCTGTAGAGAGATCAGCTAGAAAGACTCACCTTGTGGAGTGTTCAGTTACAAAGAAACCACCATGTAGAGTTCTGTAATAAATATATTATGCATTATATATATATAATTTGTACATTTATTGATAAAATCAGAAATATTTAAAGTATTTATCTGCTTCATCTTTTCTTTTTCCTGTGGAAAAGAAAAAAATATAGGTTTAAAAAGCCCCAAAACTGGCCATAGGCCAGCTTTGGGGTATACAAATACAAAAAGAAGTGAAATCTAATCCAAATAGCCAAGCTGTAAAAAAAGAGTGCGGCCCTCAAAAAGGCTATGGTGAAAAAGATGTGAAATCCACGGTGGCGGTCAAGAAATGGCTGTGATGGTAGTAAAATTTTAATAACGACAATTCAGGTGAATTTTGTGCCAAGACCTAGTGGCACCAAAATTCACCTGAATTGTTGTTATTAAAATTTTTATCATTAACCTACCATCACAGCCATTTCTTGGCCGCCACCTTGGATTTCACATCTTTTTTCACCATAGCCTTTTTGAGGGCCGCACTCTTTTTTTACAGCTTGGCTGTTTTGGATTAGATATATTTATACATATAATAAGTGAATTTATTTCTTTGCCACTATCCATTTTATTCAACAAGTCACATTAATTTTATGAGTGGTATATACTTTACAGATTGGAAGTGTGCCAATGTAACACAGATTCATACGTATGTAAAAAAGGCTTTCTGGGAAAAGTGGTATATACACACACTGAAATGGGCAATATTTATCCATAAAAGTGTGTATGTTATACAGTATATGTTTATCTTATTGCTATCCAATTTTTGCAGCAAATTTTTTTACATACTAACAGACTCTTGTTAGACACCTATGATTATATAGACACCCTGAAACTGAGATACTTCTATATTTTTTGAGCAATTTAAAGGTGCCTATAGAGGGTCAGCTGTATCAGACTAAGTAGCAGTACATGCATCAATGCTCTTACTATGCCAAGCCATTTGCTCACCTTGCATAGTTTCCAATAGTGGGTATTTGCATGATTCATGGTAGGAAGCAATCCACCATTAACTAATACATGCCCACAGTTGGATATTACCTCACAGTTATGGAAACTTTGGTGTTCTCTTTGCATTTGATGACTGAGTCCACTGAGATGTGATCCACTTTTTCACCTATGTACATGTCACTAGCTAGCCAGCTATATCATGGCTCCAACAATTTTTTCTTGGGAGAGAGAAGTAGCCAGAATTTAGACCCATCACTCTTGTATAACTAAACACTTACCCCTCTAGTAATTACTGTTATTATTAATAATCAATGTACATTCATGTACACTTTAGTTTTTGAATAAGTAATTATGTTCTGTCAATGCATTATGCACTGTCCATTATGCACAAAAAATGATTCTCTACAACCAGTCTGCATACTTCAGTTGGTGGAGGCATAGTACAAAATTATTACATGATAGCCAACACAAGGTATAAAAGTCATTATTGCAAATCAATACTTTTATTGTCAGCAAAATAAATGGGTCACAAAGGATAACAAAGGTTAAATACATGATGTGTGTATTGTACATAGTGGGGTACGCCCAAAAGGACAGCAGTGATGGCTAACAATCAAGCAATTCAAGCCTGTATAACTTTAGCTGTTACTGTTGTCTGAAGACATTAGTAGTTATGTAGTTAGTTAGGTAGTTACGTAGTTAGTCAGTTGGTGAGTTAGTGGAAAATTCAACTAGTATCTTATAAATTTATATTGGAAGTGTTTTGGGTTACACTGGATGCATGTCAGACTTGAATATCATGATGTGAACCAATTTTGGAAAAGCATTCCCTTTGGCACATTGGTCAATTTTCTTTTTTGTAGCTAAAATGAGGCAGTGGGTGTTTGTCTATCTTAATTGTGTCAAAATTTCAGCTTGATATCTTGAAGGGTTCCAGAGATATGGTCAATTTACTGTCTAATACATTTAGTGTCATAGCCAGTCCTTCAGGGATGGGTGGGCACACTCACCCACACATTTATTCACCCCATGCAACTAACTAACACAAAATACGAGTCCATCCTTAATGGGCTCTACATACATTTGGTTTAAAATCTGTTTCAAAAGTGCATAATGTATCTAGCTAGCTAATAATACACTATGTTGCTTTTCCTGCAGCTTATTTCACTAGTCTAATGCTACTGCATGAATGGTATAACTAGAAACTAGAAATGAAAACTAACTTATTACACCTCTTTGTCTTGTTCTCATCTGCACTTGTACACAACTCGTTCTACTCCAGTCTGACTATTAAGATAGTAGTATGGCCGAGGTGAGTATGGCTTAATTCAGTCACTGCTGAATCTTACATCGTCAACCGACTTGTCTAACACTGTAACACCTGAGAATTATAATTTCATTTATCACTTTAGGTCACTGATAACCTCGTCAAGAACATAATTCGTGCTCCTCACAACTCAGCATTTTGGATGTGAAAAAAACTGGATTCCCTCCTTCCTTGAATCCTCATGCTCCTCCTTCCCGCCTAAAATTTGAATCACGTGATGATGTGTATTAAATAGAAAGCAACAAACTACTTGGGTCAAGTGATGTAATTATTGAACTTATCTCAATATCAGCTGTTGATTTACAATGAAAATATGGTGCTGCCAAGGTATGCACTACCAGAGATTATAGAAGGGCGCGGAGCGCCCGGGATTGGAAACGCCTGGAATTTAACACCTTTTTACAAGTAGATCCCCGTTATGGTGGTCACTATTCAGAACCAATCCTTACTGGAGTTATCAGTTGTGTTTCGCTAAACTGCCACATCTTACTGTGCTAAAATGACAGGTATGATTAGTCTTTATTGTGTGTGTGGCTCGCATTCGTATAGGCTCCATCTGTCACATGTACAATCCCACTATCAGAGCCTATAGGGCATCTATTGCTGATGACTCTGGGTGCTTGCAAACAAAATGTTGAGAGTATAAGACCCCTGTACTTGTATTGTAGTCTCTCTCAGGGCTTTGCTTTTAATACTTGCACATTTAATGTTGCCTTTAAATATGTGTAGCTGAAAGTTTGCTGGTGGCTGCAGTGGATAAAGTATTGAAGGATGACGCTTTCCAGTTGCCATCACCTTGTGCTACAGCCACCATCAGTGTAGCCAGAACAGTGTCTGCCTGGATCAAGGAAAACAGCAGTGCAGTAAACAAGTTTGAAAAGGACTTAGTTTCGTCATTAACCAATTGTCTTGAACAGCCTAAAGTAAAATCGGCAAATATAAATAGAGAAAAGATTTGGCGTGCATATCATCAGCTGCGAATATCAGATGGATATATAAAGAAATGGGAGAAATTTTTGCAAGCAGCTGGAATTGCAGGAAAATGCAGTATATTTTTCTAAACGACAGGTGATCACCTGTTCAAGGAACTCATCAAAGTACATCATCCCCTGAATGAGCAGGTAGGTAGCAGCAGCAGCCCTTCAAGACTCCAACTTACATACATGGAGACAAATGCTGTACGTTATGCTGCTGGGTACATCCCGAGGTCGTTAAAGAAGAAGCTGATCAAATCAACTAACCCATTAAAGGACGACTTGCAATTGTGTTTGATGCAGCTGATTGATGATGATGGCAGTGAACCTCATGTTGATGATTCAAAAGATTGGCTAGAGAAGATTGACCGGGGTGGATTGATCAAAGTCAAGAATGATGCTTTGAAGTTTTTATTGAAATGGAACATTGTTTGCAGTCACATATAGCAAAAACTAGTATTCCAAGCTTTGGCAAAAATGTTAAAGAAGAAATTATCTCTTCTCCAGATGTGCTGTTTGTTTGGAGCCTACTAAGTAGTGAGTGGGAAGAAAAGACAAGCAATGAGTTATTGAACATGATTGTTTCAGAATGGGTGAAAATTTGGGGTTTTCACTATGCTAGTGGGTGGATAGAGAAATACAAAGAATCCCAGAAACAGATGATGCAAAAATCTAAAGGACTGAGAAAACAACTACAGTCTAACTGATTAACATAATGGTATTGAATGATTAATACAATAGTTCTATTGGTGAAAGTTGTACAAAATTTACCTTGAATGATTTATATAATTGATGAAAGTATTATAAAATTAACTACTGATGTAAGTTGTATATATAATTACAAAATGTTTACTTCTTTTTCCTCCTTCGTTTTGGAAGTGGCTCATTAATATTGTCCTTGTCCATAGCGGTATCAAGCTTGCTTCCTCGACAATTACCGCGTTTGGGTGCTTGAGCCACAGATTTAGGCATGAGGCTATTATGCTCCAAAAATTGAGCATTATGCTTTTGAGCAGTGCTCAAAAAATCACCTATTATGCTTTTGAGAATTGCCCATTATTCCCAAAATTATGCCACCACAATTGGCTAATAATGCCAGTTTATTGCTGTATCAGACTATTTTCATTGATGTTTAAGCTTCAAATAGTCTTGAATTCTTTAGATGGTTGCTGAATTAGAGTATTTGACTTTAATATGACTGCTTTATTAGAGTAAATAATATTCAGTGACTGTTCTATTAGAGACTCTGACTGCTCTATTAGAGTATCTCGATCTTTTTTAACGGAATTGTGCATTCTGCAGATTTTCTTACTGTTAAAGCTTTATAATCACTACAAAATGCTAGCATAATTCCTGATTTCCACACATACCTATTATGCCCGAAATTATGCTGGCATAATCGCCGCATCCCTACACAGATTTAACTACCTGGATAGCTTGAGTGTTCTTTAAGAAACCGTCGGCATTGGGATTATCATTCACCCCTCCTCTTTGACGCTGCAAGCCAAAAAAATGCTCCTGTGAATCTTGGCAGATCCTCTGGCTAAGGAAGGATGACACACCAGGAACAGTGAACAGGTATCTAACAAGTTCCACAAAAGACTTGCCTAGAATAAACTTGCACTATATACTAGTTCAGCAATATGTACATACACTTACATGTCATTCTCATACCAAGCCTGGTTGCTGGACTAATTAACATAAGACCCTTCTGTGTCTTCGTAAAGCCTTGTCACTTCTTGACCGATTCCTCCCACTGATCCAAAAACCCTAAAAAATCTTCTTCAAGCCACTATCATAATAATAATTATTACAAGAGGTGTTTTGTTTCGTGCATAATTACTTTCAATCTAAAATCTTCTTCATCTTTTTTTCATAAGGCTGCTGAAATATTTTACTTGAATGATATCCATGGTGATAGTCATGGACATTAAGTGTGTCAAAAAATTTGTCCATCATGCCCACAAACCGTGCCGTTTCAGCTACTTCATCTTCACCAAATTGCTCTAGGGCATTGAACACGGTATTGCTTAGCACCTAACCATCATTAATCTCGTGAATAAATAGTGTATACACAACTACCCACCTGAGCAGCAAGATCTACTCTCATTTTGGAGAATGAGGTGAGAAATATATGTTCTCTCTTGAACTTAGGGAGAATTCTGGTACCCTTCCCTGGTTCTATGTCAGCATTGTACAACTTGACTAAATGGTTCCAAGATATACTCTTGCTATTGCACTAAAATTATGTAACAATCAAATTTTATACACAACTTCAGAATCATACCCAGAGACTGCGATTCTTGGATTGCCAACAGTTGCGTATTGTCTTTAACAAGTGTGGGGGGTCCGAAATAAAGTAGAGATGTCGTCCATCATCAGCTTAAGGGTTGATGACCTTGTAGAGGACTTCTTCAGTGGGGTCATGCAACTTGATGAGTCTCCTGTTAGCAGTGTTTCCATCTAGAATAGCAGCAAGTACCTGAAACAACACAACACAACACAAAATACCAAAACACAGACAATACTCCGAGCAAGTCAGAGTAGTATACAAGCATACCTTAAGGCCACAGTTTTCAACTCTACGGACAGCTTCCCAGAATGGCTCATAAAGCAAGTCTCCTGAAATATCAGTACATGGAAACTGAGCGTATGGATACTGAAGGCTTGTAAACAGTCCTCTAATCATAAATACCATCATGGACTTCGCTAACACTTGGTCAGCAGGCTTGCCACCTTCAACCTCACTCTCAAACTTCAGGAGATGTGTATTTATGTCTCCTAAGTTGCAAAATCCTGTTAAGCAACCTGTGTGCTTGTCGAACACCAAGTCTTCTTTCAAGTGCATCTCATCTAGTAGCATTATCACACACTTCTCTCTTTCTGGACAGCTATCAACTTTAGTAGCACTCATAAGCATCTTGTCCACATCTGAAGAAAAACCACTGGCAGCCTTTACGTATTGGGTACAGTCCCTCAATGTTCTCTGGGATGGCAACTGCAAGCATCCAGAATTTTGTAAAGCTTCATAAGCTCCACCAGACCTTTTAAAACAAACGTTAGATTCAAATTTCTGAATTTTTATGCATACCTATGCCGTAAATGTAAGTACCATCGAATAATCAAAGGATGCCAACGCATGCTGCGGGCATCCTTCTTTGAGGCCGCTTCAATTTGTTGGTTCCAAAATATCTTCTTGAATGAATCTGGTGGCAAATCATCTAAAAAACTTGTGCTCCGGGATGCAATCTCCTATTAAAGTTTAAAAACCATTTTTTAAAACATTGTGCTATGCGTGTAGTTCACCTTCAAATCTTTGTGCATATCATTGTCCACTTCTATTCCATTTGATTCACAGTATACTGCAATCCTCTCTTTCAAACGATCATTCTGCTTTGAAAGGTTTTGGTATTCCTTTGCCAGACCACCTAGCCTGGTGACTAGTACTGGGACTGGCTGGCATCTACCAGTAGTAAAACAGTATATTTGTGACTGAATTTGACAAAACAACGCTTCAACGCACAAAGCTTTGTTAGGAGATATGGCGATTTTAAGGAATCATTGTGTAATAACTTCCCAGTGCCTACAGCTGTGCAAACAAAATTTGCACCAATTGTTCATCTGTTCACTAGCTATCACTGAGTGGGTGTATACATTTCTGTTACCCAAAATTTGCCCTGTTTTGAGCAGCTTTTTTTTCAAGCGGGTAATAATATCACAGGTGGTAGTAATAGGGTGGGAGGGTGGGGGTGGACGGTGGTCTTAATATACGGGTATAAAATGAAGTAAGAAGACGATTGGAATCCAGAGGCCAAGTTTGGGCTCTCCATGGCCCTCCATGGCCCTCAAATTACTCCAAATTGACTGAGAACACTATTGGCGAGCTCTCTGTGAAGTCCCAGCTCACTACACACCATTATCACAAAGCCATGGCCATTTAATGGTGCCAATCTCACACTCGTGGCTTTGACAGGGTCGGAAGAAAGCTGCTACAGAAACCAGACTTGCCAGTGCTGAAGGAAGTACAGTGTGAAATATGATAGTGTATTAGACCAGCAATCCATTTCTGGTAAAATCGTAAGTTTGATTTTGTGTGTGTGGAAGCCTGTTATATGAAATCCGGTCACATTTGTACATGTTATTCTATACTTTCTACATACCCATAAGTGATGTGAGTGGCATGTGTAGACTCATCATCAGGAGGTCTTGACTTGAAGCGTTGATGCTGTACAATCAAAGTTGATCTGTAGCTGGAGCAGGCAGAACAACGGACAGTACCACTACGCTTGTCTGTAGTTAGAAATAGTTGGCAGTTGTTACTCCGTATTGTAGGAGACGACTTCTTGAAAGTGTCAAGATAACCAGGGCATGAGCCTACAGAAGGAAGTGATGACCCATATTACAGGAAATAACAACAGTAAGCATACTGCAATGTTAATATAGCTACTAACCAGATATGTGATTCAGTGTAGTACTTCGGTAATGCCATAAGTCCAAAAACTTTTCATCGGGGTTCCCAACACGCACTTCAGCTGAGTCAATAAGTGTTAGTACCTTCTCCATATCATCAACCAACTGAATCTTCTCTGGCACACCACTGAATAAGGGGTTAACTGTAGTGTCCACTTGTTGGGTCCTCCACATTAATGTCCAATGAAAATCACTGGATACTACTATGGTGGCAATAACAGCAACTGCTGTTGCTTCCTCGCCCTGAATAACCAGCTTACAGATAATCAGGGGATCTTCTGCTGTTATATTCCAGGTGGAATACTTAGATATTAAAGCCTTGACATGCCTTGATAGCTGAGAAAGAGATTGAACATGTGCCGATGTGAATGCTGCAAACGACAAGGAAATCGAACACTTTAAGGCACTGACACTTGCTGTAGTGTCTTCATTTGTCTCCTGCACCATAATGGCATCACATTTCTTCTGTCTCTTCTTCCTTTCCTCATTCTTTCTATGGACAGCAAGCCTGAACTTTCTTCCCCCCATGTTCGTACATATCTGAATGGATAAAAAACATTTATTTTTAAAATTCTCAAACATGAAAATATATCATTGCATACAAAATGTAAAATGCCTATGCAAAACTATAGGACAAGTACTATGCTACAGCCAAACTACGTTATATGAACAGCTATACATTAGAAGATCTTCCCCCACAAAAACAAGGTATCATTGATTCTTTTATTTAAGTGAAAAACGCATTTTTGACCTTAGTTTTCACAAAGCAGATAATTAAAATTTTTAGGTTATGCAAATGTGTGGGTCAAAATGTTTTTAAATAACAAAATCCAAAGCAAAAAGACCTCTTCAAAGGCCTAAACTTCCCCCACAAAAAATACTTCTATGGCCTAATGGCGGAAACGACTCCACGCTAAACTGTTCGAATTATAAAACGCGTGAAAGGACTAGAATGACTAACCTCTTCTCAAGCAACTATACTAAAACTCACGAGAGGAGACTTAAGACACCACTACCTTCACTTCCAGTAGTTTCAACACGTTTAAAGGTGTCATTGCACCTACGCGGATCGCCCGTATACTACTATTGGTGTGACGTCACCGTTTACAATCCCGGTTGTTTATTATCTCTGTCACTACTGATTTCTTGTTTGTAATATCATTTGCAAGTGGGCGCTGCTGTCCCAGGGAAATTTGGGTTGGCACATGTCCTTGGCTACGCCACTGACTACATTACTAAGTAACTTTTCATATTAATGTATTGAATTCTGTGAGTGATTAAGAATGACAAATTGTGACAAATCACTTCGTTTACAAATACGTACCAAATTTGAGCGAAGTCGCTTCAAGCTTTCCCGAGATATGGACTTCAAAATGTGGCTTAGTTCCTTCGTTTTTATTTCTTCTTTTCGCACACTTAAAAAAACTGCCATAAACACAAACGCCATATTCGATTGCCTTGAAATTTGGCATGTAGAAGAAGGGTATAAAAAGGCGTATCTTGATGCCAAGTGTAGCTGAAATACGATAATCAGTGAAGGAATTATTAGCAATTATTCACGAAAATAGCACCAATAATTATGTTGTAGCGCCTAAAGGATAAACCGCTTATGGGAAGAAGCTGAAAATCGATGGGTCAATACTTTATCTATTGAACCTCAAACCTTTTGTGGTTTGAACGAAATCGAGCTAAACTCCACGAAGATACAACGAAAAAACCAACAGTGTGTAACAATGACGCAATCGAGATTAGCTAATAGAAAACGACAACTTTCGACGCCTACCAAGGGAGCACGTTTACAGGCTTAGCCTTTTGTGTACCCTTGTCTTTTGACAAAAAATGGATATTCTAATCTAATCTAATCTACCAGATAAATCGCTTGGAGTAGTGCTTTGAACATCGTATCGCTGTGCAGATGGAGTAATCATTTTAGAAAGGCTCTTCAATGGTGTAGAAGAATCATACTTAAAGCCACAGAGTTATAATACGAAATCCAACTTGGTGTAGCAAGTGCGAGATCAAGATACTCTAATAGAGCATGTCATAGAGCAGTCATCCTAAAGAGAGATCAGCTAGAAACAAGTAACCGGTATAGAGATCAGCAGCAAAACAAATCACCCTGTAGAAAAATCAGCTAGAAACAAATTACCCTGTAGAGACATCAGCTAAATACAAGTTTCCCTATAGCTAGAGATCAAATTCACCCAGTATAGCTGACAAACTTGACAAAACCACGGACGAGATTTTGAAGTCTTAAGATTTCCATAATATTCGATTTGTTGACATTAAAAAAATTCGTAGGCATAGAATGCGTAGTACTACTAGGTTTTTTGCCCTTAAAAATGGCGGATGTGTTATTTTGATGATGTAATAAATTGCCACGCCCTGGCACGCACATGGTCTGGAAAAAATCACCACATGCATGTATAGAGATCAGTTAGGAACAATTGAAAGTCACCCAGTAGAGAGTTCAGCTAGAAAGAAGCCACCCTGTAGAGAGATCAGCTACAAACGAATCATCCTGTAGAAAGATCAGCTAGAAACAAATCACCTTGTAGAGATATCAGCTAGATACAAGTTACCCTATAGAAATCAGCTACAAACAAATTATCAGTTAGGAACAAGTCACCAGTAGCAAGTTACCCTGTAGAGAGATCAGCTACAAACAAATCACTCTGTACACAGATCAGCTGGAAACAAGTCACCATGTAGAGATATTAGCTAAGTTGCACTGTAGAGAATCAGCTACAAACAAATCACCCAGTAGAAATATGTGCTGTAAATAAATCACTATGTAGAGAATGCAGCTAAAAACAAGTCACCCTAAAAGAGTTCAGCTACAAACAATGAGACTTTCAGCTACAGTCCAGTTATATAAGTTATCAACTATGGTATGTGATAATCATTCAGTGCTAAATATATAAATATTTAACCAGACAAAAAGCTATACACACACTTAATTCCTTTGTTTCACAATTCCTTAAGTAAAGAAAAAAAGTTAAAAGGAAGCATCAAAGACAGTTTATGGCTGGTTTTGTGGCTTGCAATACAAAAAAAAGTGATATCTAAACCAAGCTGTAAAAAATAGAGCGCAACCGCAAAAAAGGCCAGGATGGAAAAAGATGTGAAATTCAAGGTGGCGGCCAAGTAATGGCTGTGATGGTAGATTAACGACAAAATTTTAATTACAACAATTCAGGTGAATTTGGTGCTGAATCCTAGTGAAGGAGGCAATGAAAATTCACCTGAATTGTCGTAATTAAAATTTTTGCCATTAATCTATCATCACAGCCATCTTTTGGCTGCAACCTTGGATTTCACATCTTTCTTCACAACAATCAGATGGCCTTTTTGGGGGCCGCACTCTTTTTTTAACAGCTTGCCTGTTTTGGTTCAGATACTAATTACACATGCAGATTAAGCTGTTTACAAAATACACACTGTGAAAAATGAGGAACATAAGATGGTATTTCCAGTGGCTTATTGAATACAATAAAGCTTGATATAAGCTGTAGTATACTAACAGTCTCACGTAAGGCTTTAGGTAATGTGTTAAACATACTAAAACCACATATGCGTGTTATGGTATAGTGTGGGCATTATATAAGCTATTTCAGGTACTGTGGTAAATAAACTGAAACCATATATGCAATAATACAGTATGGACTACATATACTAAACTATAAGATGAGCATAAAACAGGATTTATATTAAGGCTTATTTGTATTCAATAAGCCACTGGAAATACCTCATTATATCCTACCTTTTTCACAGTGACAGCTGTCAAAATTGTCCATAAATCCAAATTTCAAGCCAGCTTTCATTTAAGTGAGCATCATCAACTGAATTACCATCAGATTTAATTTCAGAAAGCCTTTATTTTAAGAGAATTTCTTGTTTGAAAACCATTAAAATAATTTTTCTTGGAAGGTGTCCAGTACCATTATAAAATCAGTATAAGTGTAGCTGCATTAAATTGATCTATGGATTTATTTTGTGTGCTTTATCTGGGTGGTACAGTTCATGACACTTTGGATCTTTATATTCTTGAAGTGAGTCAATAACCTAGAAAGCATAATAATACTTACATTTAAAAAAAAGCTCAATATCTATTATGTGCACGGTATATACAGCAGTACTGTACAGTATAATTAAGAACTGTACAGTATAATTAAGAGGATCATGGAGGTCTGGGCTTCGAAATCACCCAAAATCTAGCCTCTGCTTTCCTTCAGGACAGCTTGGATATACATTCATTCAACAAGACACACGATAGTGTGTCGTGCGGCCCAACAGGGCCATAGCCAGACTTTAGTGTGGGTAGAAAAAAGTGGACCTTTTTATATGACATGATTCAGATTATATATTATGGTGTGCACACCCAGCATACAAAGCATGCTGAAACTTGGGGGTCTGGGGGAATGCCCCTGGAAAATTTTTGAAAGTAGATAATAAAAAGTTGAATTTAGTGGCATTTCAGTCAATAAAATAGCAAATTTTTAGGTAAGCTGAAGACCAGCTGTATATATATATGTGACCAGATTTTGGAAAATCACCCATATGGGTGCATTTGACAACTAAAATAATTTAATGCTAAAATGAGTAAAATCACAAACTTTATAATGTAAATCTACTTGTTGATGGGTTTAAGCCATTCTCAATACCTTAAATTACAAGAAAATTCTTGAAATATTTTCAAAACTGTTCCTGCTCATATTAGCAACCCACTAAACACGAAAATTCTAATTATTTTACACGCCCATATGGGTGATTTTCCAAAATTCGGTCACATAATATTATATGGATGATATCTGCAAAAATATCTCTACTGCTACTGTAATTATACTATCTGCACATGCATGTGTCTAAATATAATATATCGGAATGTCACAGTGAATAAGAAAGGGAAAGATTGAGCTCTCTGCCATGATCAACAGGAGCAATCCAATGGAGCAGAACAAAGGGTGTCCTAAACAATGAGATTTACACATTGCATAGAGTTGAAGCATGGATGCTATTTGTGGGCTCTGCATAGAGGGGGCATGTCAAGAAGCCGGCGCGCCACACCGTTGGTATATTGACAGGAAGAAAGAAAGCGTAATTTTCACACTTTTGTATCTCGGTGATCCCTTATCCTATTAGATCCAAATTTGCTACAGAGTTGAAAGCCAGCCAGGGGAGTCTTCATTCCAAATGTGAAGAAAATCGCTCCAGCCATGTCTGAGATACGAGCTGTCAAAGTTTCGATATTTTTCTTCTTCGTGTTTTCGCACACTTGCAAAAATTCTATAAAACTCAACGCTTTCTCCGATCGTCTTGAAATTTGGCATACAGAAAGGGAGTCTAAAGGCAAATCCTAGTATCAAATTTAGTGCAAATCCGATGAATAGTGCAGGAGTTATGACCGACTATTCGCGTAAAACAAGATCGATTTGTTGTCACACCTACAGGGTATAGCTAAACCGCTCCATGGAATGAGGTGAAAATGGTTATATAGATGAAGTAACCATCGTAGGAGTGCCTTTTGGTAGTTTGAAAGGAATCGAGATAAAGACCATGGAGATCTGACACAAAACCCAACCTGTGTCACAATCACGTGATCGATTTTTACGGATAAAAAAGTATTAGTTTTACGCCTACTAGGCAAATCGCTTAAAGCAATGAACTGGAAATCGGTGTATAGCTGGAATAATCTTTATAGAAAGTCCTTGCAGTAGTACAGAAGAAACGATTACAAACCACTGAGTTATGATTTGAAAGTCAACTCCGTGTAGCAAATGCGAGATCGAGATACTCTAATAGAACAGTCACCCTGATAGAGCATTCAGCTAATTTATTTACTCATTATAGAATTCTATTACATTACAAGTTATTCTGTAGGGAGTTCAGCTGCAAACAGTTAATCTTATAGACAGTTCAGTAAAAGCACTTTTACATATAAAATGTCTAATATTCCATTGAATATTGTATCAGAGCAGACCTATCTTGGTATCCGCCTCCATCATACACTATCATGGGAACCTCATTTTAACTATATTTGTGGAAAGGCAAACCGTCTTCTTGGATTTCTGAAAAGGAATTTATATAATGCCCCAATACTAGTCAAAGAACACTTATACAAACAATTATTGTTACCTTCTATTGAATACTGCTCAGCCATCTGGGATCCTTATCACCAAACAACAGTTAGCAAATTAGAAATGATCCAACACCGAGCTGCAAGATTTGTTCTTAATAAACCATGGCACAGATCCAGTCAACAACACAGTATTACAGATATGCTTAATTACCTTCTACGGCCAAGTTTAAAAAATAGGAGAAGGAATGCTAGACTTATATTATTATTCAAGATTGTAAGAAACTTACTGGTGCTACCAAACCATTGTTTACCCCAGCCAACCCCTGTATCATATACTCGTGCCAATAATCCCCTCAAATTTGCACAGCTGCAATCCAGAATTGATTTATATAAGTATTCTTTTCTGCCAAGAACAATTATTGATTGGAATAACTTGAAAATTGACAACATTGACACAATTAACCTTGACACTTTTAAGAACATTATAGATAAGCTAAACAATTTGTGATTTGTAATGCACATTAGCGTGTTGCCCCTGGTGGGCTTTGCTAATTAATAATAATAATAATAAGTTCAGCAAGAAGCAAGTCACCCTATAGAGAGTTCAGCTACAAATAATATTATTATATTGCTGTAGTGATTCAGAACATTACAAGTCACACTCTAGAGAGTTCAGCTACAAACAATACATTCTGCTACAAACAAGACTTCATGCTAAGAGTTTAACAACCAAAATCCACTATTTAAAGACTTCAGCTTTACTAACAAGTTACTCTGTAAAGAGATCAGCTAGAAACAAGAGAGAGCTCAGCTAGAAAATTTCACCTTGTAGAGAGTTTAGCTACGAACCATTCACACTGTAGAGAGATCAGATAGAAGAAACCATCTTGTAGAGAGTTCAGCTGTGAAGTGATCACCCTAGAGAGAGTTCAGCTAGAAAAAAATCACCTGTAGAGACATCAGTTCCAAAGAAACCATCCTGTAGCTACAAACAAATCACCCTGCAGAGTTTGGCTACAAAAAATCACCCTGTAGAGTATTCAGCTACAAACAAATCACCTTGTAGAGTATACAACTAGACACAAGTCACCAAGTAGAGAGATCAGCTACAAGGTAGAGAGATCAGCTAGAAGAAATCACTTTGCAAGAGTTCAGCTACAAAGAAACTATCCTGTAGAGAGTTCAGCTACAAGCAAATCACCCTGTAGAGAATTCTGCTACAACCACATCACCCTGCATAGAGTTCGGCTACAAAGAAACCATCATGTAGAGAGTTCAGCTACAAAGAAACCACCTAGTAGAGAGTTCAGCTGTAAACAAACCACACTGTAGATGATTCAGCTACAAATAAATTGCCCTGTAGAAAAATTAGCTAGAAGAAGTTACCTTGTAAAGAGTTCAGCTACAAAGAAACCATCATGTAGAAAGTTCAACTACAAACAAGTCACCCTGTAGAGAGATCAGCTAGAAGAAGTTACCTTGTAGAGAATTCAGCTACAAAGAAACCATCAAGTAGAAAGTTCAGCTATATGTACAAACAAGTCATCCTGTTGAGAGATCAGCTAGAAGAAGTTACCTTGTAGAGAGTTCAGCTACAAAGAAACTATCATGTAGAGAGTTCGGCTACTAACAAATCACCCTGTAGAGAGATCTGCTACAAAAAAGTTACCCTGTAGAGATCAGCTAGAAGAAGTTACCTTGTAGAGAATTCAGCTACAAAGAAACCATCAAGTACAAAGTTCAGCTGTATGTACAAACAAGTCACCCTGTAGAGAGATCAGCTAGAAGAAGTTACCTTGTAGAGAATTCAGCTACAAAGAAACCATCAAGTAGAAAGTTCAGCTATATGTACAAACAAGCCACCCTGTAGAGAGATCAGCTAGAAGAAGTTACCTTGTAGAGAGTTCAGCTGCAAAGAAACTATCATGTAGAGAGTTCGGCTACAAACAAATCACCCTGTAGAGAGATCAGCTACAAAAAAGTTACCCTGTAGAGATATCAACTAGATACAAGTTACCTTATAGGGATCAGCTACAAACAAATCCCACTGCAGAAATATGTGTTGGAAACAAATCACCATGTAGAGAGTTCAGCTAGAAGCAAGTCACTCTGAAAAGAGTTCAGCCACAAACAACGGGAGTTTCAGCTACAGTTCAGTTATGTATATGAAGTCACCTTATTACCTACAGTATGATTATCTTTCATTGTTAAATATGCAAATATTTTTAATCAGACAAAAAGCTGTACAAAACATTTCTTCCTTTGTTCCACAATCCATGTAGAAAAGAAAAAAAAACAAGTTAGAAGGAAGCACCAAAGCCAGTTAATGGTTGGCTTTGTGGCTTGCAATACAAAAAGAAGTGATATCTAAACCAAAACAGCCAAGCTGTAAAAAAGAGTGCGACCCTCAAATGGCCAGGATGAAAACAATGTGAAATCCAAGGTGGCGGCCAAGAAATGGCTGTGATGGCAGGTTAATAGCAAAAATTTTTAATTATGACAATTTAGGTGAATTTTGTGCCGTATACTAGTGGAGGAGGCAACACAAACTCACCTGAATTGTCATAATTAGACTTTTTGCCATTAATCTACCATCACAGCCATATTTTCTTGGCTGCCACCTTGGATTTCACATCTTTTTTCATCCAGGCCTTTTTGGGGGTCGCACTCTTTTTTTACAGCTTGGCTGTTTTGGTTTAGATATTATTGACCCCAAACCTTCCAACAATTATTCCATATATTATTAAATTTTTAAATTTGTGAATTTTGTTTCTACTAACTGCCTGATTGACTGCTTCACTGATGCTTCCAGTCATGCATTTATTAACTCAACAATGGATAAGGCTACTGGTTTGATTTCTTCACTATCCAGTGTCACATCATCCCAAGGCATGCCTTTCACCAACCATAAAAGCGATATTGTGTTATATTGCTTTCTCCCCTATACAAAAATTTCTGATGATTCTTACACATGTAAAAGTACATGCTGTAAATATAATCTGCATACTTTAACTTTTCATAGTTGATGTGGTGATAACAAAGCAGTGTAAGTATAGTACACCTCAGACCATTAAAAAGAAATTTAGGAATTTAGGTCTGCTTGAATGCCTACCTAACCAGTCAAAAGGCTTGAGACTAAATGATGCACTCTATTATATTTATCACCATTTTACTCCTCAACAATAAATTCATCAGTGAAATATTCCTTTGGGGTACCACAAAAGTCTAGCTTCTGTGTCTAAATGAGTGCAAAATGGCAACACAGCAACCCAGCAACACTGCAATACCACAACACTGCAACACAGCAACATTGCAAATCCACAACACTGTACTGCAATACTGCACTGCAATACTGCACTGCAACTTTGTGGCACCTCAACACCACAGCATTGCAACACCGTAACACTGCAACACTGCAACATTGCAATACTGCACTGCAACTTTGTAGCACCTCAACACCACAACACTGCAACACCGTAACACTGCAGCACTGCAACATTGCAACGCAGCAACACTGTAACACTGCAACATTGCAGCACTGCAACACAACACTGCAGCACTGCAACACAGCAACACTGCATGTAACACTGCAACACCACAGCACTGCAACACAGCAACACTGCAACACCACAGCACTACAACACTGCAACACAGCAACACACCAACACAGCAACACCCCAACACAGCAACATCCCAACACAGCAACACCCCAACACAGCAACACCACCATACACCACTGCAGTAATAGCAACACTGCAACAGTAATACAGCAATACCACAACACTGCAACACTGCAATGCTGCAACAGTGTGTTATATAGTAGCAACATGCTAACAATTCTTAATCACGCAACACACCCATAGATGGATACAATGGTGTAATTAGATACAATAACGAGAACTAAAGAAATACAATGATTACAATAAGATACAAATCAATGTGTGTGCATATAAAGAGTTCAGTTCATCACAAACCTCCCGCCTTAGAACTCTGTTCTACCAAATCGCTGAACAGGCTTGACAACTTGTCCACTATGAGTAGTTATTGTGGGATGAAATACACTAGACTGGTGATGGACCAGAACTAAGGGAGTTCTTTCTGGTTCAGAGTCAATGTTTCCTGCCCACGGCTGCTCTTCAGCAAGCTCATAGGTAAACAAGAGAGGTGACCAGTCTTGTTCTACAACTGGATTCTGCATCAGCAGGGGGCGCTCTCTATTTCTGTGAACTTTGCGTTCAGCAGTACCCATTCTCAATACTACAGTTGAAGGTCCCTTCTCTCCTATTACCGTCCAGGGTCCTGTCCATCATGGATCTAGCTTTCTAGCCACTTCATTGCTCAAGAGAACTTGCTGTCCTGGGGAAAGTTTAATGTGTGTCACTACTCCTGTAGGAGTATTGTTGCTCTTCTGCTGATCTGACATTGTTAGCGTCCACTATCTCCTTCAACTACAAAAGTTTTCTCTTCAGATTTTCACCATAGTCTGATTGATCAACCAGCACTGTATCTTGAAAGTTAGGTAGCCACTGCACCAGTGGATTAGAGCCAAAGAGAATCTTATAAGGGGACAATCTAGTGGTGGTATGTTTGGTGGTTCTGTACATGAACAGTAGGAGCTGTAAGTGATCCTGCCATTCACTGTCCTTCTCCACATGAGTCCTAAGCAGTGTCAGCAGGGAACAGTTCATCCTTTCAACCAGGCCATCACCCTTAGGATGATATGGAGTTGTATGAGATCTCTTGATCCAAAGGCCTTGCAGAGATTAGCTAAGATTCTGCTCTCAAAATTGCGTCCCTGATCGGAATGCAATTTCTTGGGTGGCCCAACTAAGGTAAACACTTCATCTCTCAAATTCGTACAATCCTCTCAGCTGTCTGGTCTGGCATCGCCATGGCAAATGGCCACTTTGAAAAATAAATCTGAGCCACTGAAAAGTATCTATTTTCATTAGTAGAGATGGGAACATTAAGTACATCCACTGCCACCATCTCCCAAGGCCTGGTGGCTACGACCGGTTGAAGAAGGGCAGGCTTGGGAGCTGGGGCTTTACAAAACTGAAACTTGACACAGAACTTACAGTGATCTACTGCTCTCCTCCCTATTCTATTCCAGTAGGCCATACTAGATAGTTTGGACATTGTGCAGTCTACTTCCTGATGTCCTGAATCATCATGAGCTAGCTTGAGAAAGAGCTTCTGGAGAGAGTGGGCACCACAATCAACAACTGGCTATCTTTCAGGTGGGAGACTTGATCTTGTGACACAAAATAGACCTGTGTAAGGTCAACTGTGACCTGAGCTGTCTGTATCGCTTAAAGGGAGAGTGACATGCATTAAAATTTTTTTTTGTATGTATGTATGTATGTATAGTTATAGATACGATATGGACAACTGTATGATTTGTATTTTTTAAAAATATAATATGATGAGCGAAAAATGGTGTTCTAAAATGGGATTATTTGCACTGTGTCGGCTTCTTCCGGGTTGTGGTAAAAATGCGTTCTTACGTCACAAGTTGAACGCAGCTGTATAGTATTTATATTGACAAAAGTGCCAACGTGCGAACATAGTTGAAGCGAATAGTTAAAATGGTTAAGCGGTGCGTTACTATGAATTGTTCTAAGACTCACCAGGATGGTGTAAGCTTGCATGGTTTTCCGACAGACTCTTCCCTGCGATTAGAGTGGACCCGGAAAGTCCAGAGAACTCGTAGTAACTGGACAGGACCCAGTCAACACTCAGTTATATTTGCAGCGATCATTTCACGAGTAACTGCTTCAAAGATGACACCGCTATAGCAGCACAATTCGGGATTGAAAAGAGTGCGTTTAAAGCCAAATGCTGTGCCAACTGTGTTTCCTCGTGCCCAGTCCAGCTCCACCTCGAGCTCCATACAATCGAATCTGTCACAGTACTTGTCACCGACATGGAACAGCAATGTTCAAGCCGTATAGACTATGTGCGATCTAGGGCGTGGCACTTATTACATCATTAAAAAATCACGTGAAAAACGCATCCGCCATTTTTTGAGGGCAAAAGCGAGTGTTGAAATTATGATTTCTGAGTATTTTAAATCGTTAGATTATTTAGCACAAAGACGCTATGATTATGATTATGATTATGATTATGATTAAATACGGGTAAAGGCACAGCCTGCATACCCGATCAATGCAGTAATTATACAAAAATAACTCCTGAATCAATTAAATAACTTATACAAAAATAAATCTTGAATCAATTAAATGACTATCTAATAATGATTTAAAAGTGTTAATCGAAGAACTATTTACAACATAATTAGGCAAACTATTCCAATTGTTGATGATTCTATTGATAAAGTAATTAGATCTACACAATAGTCTTGAGCGTTCCTTAAACAATTTGAATTGATGCCCCCTGGTAATAGATCTTGAGTACGTATATATATCAGTAAAATCGGTGGTGAAATAATTGTTAAGAATTTTGAAAAGAAATATTAGATCACCTCTCAATCGTCTATAATGAAAAGATGGCAAATCTAGTTGTGTCAACCTCTCTGAGTAAGATTTGTCTTGAAGTTGTGGGATGAGACGAGTAGCCCTTTGTTGTATCTTCTCTACCTTTCTGTTGTCTAGAATGTAATGAGGCCCCCAAATAGGATTATTGTATCCAAGATAGGTCGAACTAATGTATTGAACAAACAAGTTAGCATGGTAGAGTCAAGGTATTCAAATGATTTCTTAATCAAACCAAGTACTCGGTTAGCTTTGGTAGTAACTTGGGTGGTGTGATGGTGGAATTTGAGCTGATCGTCAAAAACAATACCGAGGTCGCTGTGCGTTGCATTGATGTCAATAAATATTCCGTTGAGACAGTAAGGACCATAGTGGTGGGCTGGGCCGAAGTGAAGGTGTTTGCACTTGGAAATATTAAAATTCAAAAGCCACTGTTGTGACCATCTTTGAAGTAAGTCTAAGTCACTCTGTAACGCAGTATAGTCTTCTCCATTTCTAATGACTCGAAAGATTTTTGTATCATCAGCAAACAATAGCACCGGACTTGATACAATTGATGGTATCTCATTTACAAACATCGTGAATAGTAGGGGACCCAGCACAGAACCCTGGGGGACACCACTAGTAACTGGAATGGTGGAAGACTTATGGCCATTAAGTACAACTTGTTGCACTCTGTTAGATAAAAAGCTTTCAATCCATTTTAGCACATTTCCATGAATACCAAACGATGTTAACTTTTGCAATAAACGTCGGTGTGGAACAGTATCGAAGGCTTTTTGGAAATCTAAGTAGATTACGTCAATAGAATAGCCCTCATCAAGATGATGAGTTAAATAATCCAGCATCAGAAGCAATTGAGTGGAACACGATCTTCCTGGTATGAAGCCAAATTGATAGGGAGACAGTAAGTTGTTTGTGGATAGGTGGTTCAGTATATGATCTTTGACAATGATTCCATTAACTTGCTGAAAATAGAAGTGAGGCTGACTGGTCTATAATTGCAGGCCAGATTCCGTGCACCTTTTTTGTGAATAGGTGTTACATTGGCACACTTCCAATCTGAAGGTAAAGTGCCACGCTATGTTGAAAAGCTCACAATACGTGATGAAGTACTACCTGATCCATACTCTATTGGCGAGGAATCGTGGACGGATGATATGACACAGTGGCCAGATCTGGTGTATGGTGATTTATATTCATATTTAATCGAAACCAAAGGGCCCTATTGTAACATTGGTATAGTATTAAACTTACTCAACACTGCACACACTACTGTACACCAATTGTTATGTAACATTAATTAGAATACGCCATTGTAACCCTAATTAGAATCTCATCACGTGACTCTGTACATGTGCTTTCTAGCGGTTATTATTGTGAATTGTGTTTGTCGTCGTCGCTTGAGTGCACCACGCCACATTGGTGACAGGAGTGGGATTGGAAGTGTCTTCGACTGTAAACGATTACCCTGGTACCGTGGGACGGAATTCGCTGTCAATCCCGTAAACGGTACCTGCAAAGACAAGCAATCCGACTATTGTGTATTTGTTCTTCTCCTGACTCTGTCTTAGTTTGTACCTACGTCATTGCGCGATGGCACAATTGGAGCTACCACTCCCAGAATTAGTTGCGGAAGATTTCAAACGAGGTTGGATTCGCTTCGAATTCGTCGCCACGGCCAAGGAATGGGACGCAGTCAAACAACTCGCAGTAATACCAGCGCTGCTGAGGGGGAAGCTGATAGACTACTACGTGGACTTTGACGACACTATTAAGGGCGACCTGAAACTACTAAGGGCAGCACTCGAGGAGAGAGCGGGAAAAAAGGAGGATCCACTAGCTGCTTCAAGAAGCTTCAGCCAACGCAGCCAAGGGCAAGGTGAAAGGGTGTCAGATTTTGCTTCTTCTCTTAAACAGTTATTTAAGAGTGCCTTTCCTACAGAAGCTATGACTTCATCAGTGCTACTTCAGAGACTCCTAACTGGTCTGCGCCCAGAAATCAGCCGCCAGTTACTGTTGCGCAGTAAACCAACCACCTTTACTGCAGCTGTTAAGGATGCCACAGAGATTGAGTACGCCTTGGAATTTGGTGGAGAGGAAGATGGTGGTCATGCCATAAGGCCAACTCAGCCAACTCCAGAACAGTCCAATGCCACTGCATTACATCAGAAGTTGGATTCCCTCACCAAGAGGCTAGAGTCCCTGGAAGTGACGATAGGGAAATCCCAAACACCTAATAGGCCTGGTTATGGCAGGGATAGGGGGAACCACAGAGACCGCCGCATTGGACCATGCTACAATTGTGGAGAGGAAGGCCATTTACGCCGTAATTGTCCTTTAAACTACTATGGACCAGCCCCGAAGGTGGACGACAGCTGGTCTCACCGCCCATAATCCACCAGCCACAACACCGAGACAACAGTGAGTCTACTTGTTCTAGTGTTAATAGCAGTGAGTATTATAGCATTAATACAATTCTAAGAATAAATGGTCTGCTAGGTCATTCACCAGTAATTATCTTATTAGATTCGGGTGCGGCGATGTCAGTGGTACGGTTGGACACTCTTCCCAGTGAGTTCCGATGTAAGATTACAGAAGCCAAATCAGCACCTGTGGGAGCAAGTGGAACCCCGTTGGATGTGGTTGGCCAGATCCAGATTCCAGTGAAGATAGGTACTTATCAGACTGAACAGGTATTCACTGTTGTAAACACTTTAACTGTTGATTGCCTACTGGGAGCTGATTACCTAGTCACACATGAAGTCATAATTGACTATAAACACAGTCATGTTGCTATCAAGGGCCATGAAATACCGTTTACCCTGACCCATGGAATAGCAAATGTCATTCAACCTCCTATCAATATGGTGATATGTGCCGATAAGAATGTTACCATTCCAGGACGTACAGTGCAGCTAGTGGATGTTTCGTTACCCAAGGAATTGATGGAGCAGGATGTAAACAGCATTTTGATTGAGCCCACTGATAACGCTAAGCTTCCACAACACCTAATGGCGGCCAGAGCCCTTAGTCCAGTCCTAAGTGGCAGACATGTCCTTCTCCAGGTCATGAACAGCAGTCCAACAGCTGCCACCATCTATAAGGGGACCAAAGTAGGGATTGCTACACCGCTATCAGAATTGCTTATGGTAGATGCCATCGAACAGTCATCCATGTCACAGCCCGCCCCTAATGTAGACCTCACAGAATCCATGTCCCAATTTGATCCTAATGTAGACTTTACTGACTCAGATCTTTCTACTGACCAACAGCGGGAGCTTCTTGCGCTGTTACATCAATACAGGGATTTGTTTGCTATTAAGGATCAGCCCCTAGGACACACGTCAGCGGTAAAGCATACCATGTACACAAAGGGCCCGCCCATCCGGCAACCTGTACGCCGCCAGCCATTAGTCCTACAAGATGCTATTGATGAAGAAGTACAGAAGATGCTTCAACAGGGAATTATTCACCAGAGTTTTAGCCCCTGGAGTTCACCAGTGGTCATGGTACGGAAAAAAGATGGATCCTGGCGATTCTGTGTGGACTACCATAAGCTTAATAATGTGACCCACCACGATGCTTATCCTTTACCACGCATAGATACCACCCTTGACTCACTTGCTGGCTCGAAATTATTCACAACTTTAGATTTGGCCTCCGGCTATTGGCAGGTAGAGGTCGACCCTAAGCACAAGGAGAAAACAGCCTTCTCCACATCAAGGGGGCATTTTGAGTTTAACGTTATGCCTTTTGGCCTGACGAATGCTCCAGCCACATTCCAACGTCTGATGGAATGTACCTTGGCTGGACTATCTGGCATGCACTGCTTAATTTACTTAGATGATATCATTGTTTTTAGTGCAAATTTTGCTGATCACCTAACCCGACTATCATCTGTCTTTGATAGGCTCAGAGTTGTAGGCTTGAAGCTAAAGCCGGAGAAGTGCCATTTTGCCAAGGCACATGTCACCTACCTTGGTCATGTTATCTCAAACGAAGGGATTACACCAGACAAGGCTAAAATAGCATCAGTGGCCAATTACCCAACACCTCAAAACAGCAAGGAGGTCAAACAGTTCATAGGATTGTCCAACTATTATCGCCGTTTTATCCCTTCTTATGCCGCAATAGCAGAGCCCCTACATCGGCTTCTTCGTAAGAACAATAAGGTTTTTTACTTGGACAGCTGAGTGCGACACCTCTTTCAATATCCTTAAAACCAAACTAACCACTCCACCAGTCTTAACTTTCCCTCAGTTTAAGGAACCTTTCATAGTTGCAACTGATGCCTCGGACCATGCTATCGGTGGAGTCCTCAGCCAAATACAAGATGGCCAAGAGAAGGTAGTTGCATATTGGAGTCGCCAGTTACAAAAGGCGGAAAAGAACTACTCCACTATTGAATGGGAGGCACTTGCTGTTGTTAGCGCAGTTAAAGAATTTTATCCGTACTTGTATGGATTTCCATTCAAACTGTTGACAGATCATAACCCCTTGACTTCACTCAAGGGACTTAAAGACACTGGTGGACGTCTTGCCCGTTGGTTATTATACCTCCAACAGTTCAATTTCACTTTTGAATATAAGAGCGGGGCAAGTCACTCCAATGCCGACACACTCTCCAGAATACCCCCAGTCTCAGAAAACATGCTCACAGCAACCGTGGATGAAATCTCCTTGGCCAACCTGGACACACTTAAGGTAGAGCAACTCCGGGACCAGGAGCTTGCTGTCTTGAAGCAGCATTTGGAACAAGGGACTGTGCCAAGTGGGTGCCCCCCAGGCCTACGGAAATGTTTTATCAAAGATGGCATTATTTGCCGCGAATATAAGGAGGTTGCCACCCAGCTGGTACACACACAGTCAGTTGTCCCTCATAGTCTCAGAACTGTTGTACTCAAGGAAGTGCATGATCACCTTGGTCACCTTGGGGTAAAGAAGACCCTTGGCCATGTAAAAACTCGTTTCTACTGGCCTGGTTACGAACAAGCTGTGGAGTCCTGGGTTAAGCAGTGTGAACAATGTCAGAGGCGTAATCCCCCACAACCAAACCCTCCTGCACCATTAGGGACCATCAGCTCATCCAGACCTTTTGAGAAACTGTCTTGGGACATAATGGGGCCTCTCCAAACTTCAGCACAAGGGAATAAGTACATCCTCGTTATCACTGACTTCTTTACCAAGTGGGTGGAAGCATTTCCCCTCAAGGATACCACAACTAATACCCTAGCCAACATCCTGCTGAATGAGGTAGTGTGTCGTTATGGAGTGCCGACCTACATCCAGTGATCAAGGGGCAAACCTTTGTAGTGCTGTCGTCAAATCACTTTGTCAATTGTTAGGATTTACAACCACAAGAACTTCAGCGTACCATCCTGAGGGCAATGGACAAGTAGAAAGATTCAACCGGACTATTGAAGCAATCTTGGCAAAAACAGTAGAGAATGACCAACACGACTGGGATTCCCAACTTCCCAAGGCCCTCTTTGCCTACCGTACAGCAATTCATGAATCCACCAACTTCACCCCATATCACCTCAACTTTGGTCGCTCACCTCAACTCCCAATTGATTTGATGCTTAGCCGAATACAGACCAGTGCAATCCGATCCTATCCCCGGTTTGTGCAAGCAGCTCACCAGCAATTGAAAATGTCTCAGAACATTGTCCGAGAACAGCTGAAATCACAACATGCTCGGCAAAAGGCTCTACATGATCATCATGGTACTGCAGAAGAGTTACAGGTGGGTGATCGAGTATGGTTGTACAATCCTGTGGTACCGAGGGGGAGTACAAAGAAGTTCGCATCGTTGTGGAAGGGTCCTTACACTGTAATAGATAAGCCAGGTGTTGTCAACTACAAAATTCAACTGATTGGTGGAACTCAGACATTTGTGGACAACAGGAACCGACTAAAACTCTGTCAGACACCACCACAGCAAATTACGGTTCAGAAACCGAAGGGCCACTCTTACAGTGACATTACAGCTGGTCGAACGTCTGGAGTAGCAGGATACACAAGTTGTACAAATCTGCCGCCACAGGATGTACCAGAGCCAAGACAACCCGACACTCGCCCTCAGAGAGTTCGCAGGCCTCCACCAAGGCTGGATGATTATGTACGACACTGATCTTTGATAGGATGCTAAGACTGGTGAGGGAGTGATGTAACATTGGTATAGTATTAAACTTACTCAACACTGCACACACTACTGTACACCAATTGTTATGTAACATTAATTAGAATACGCCATTGTAACCTTAATTAGAATCTCATCACGTGACTCTGTACATGTGCTTTCTAGCGGTTATTATTGTGAATTGTGTTTGTCGTCGTCGCTTGAGTGCACCACGCCACACTATACCAAGGAAAAGTTGAAAGCCCACAAGTCTCTGGACGCGTACAACTATTTTTGCAACGGTCATTTCCGCACTGTCTACTGCTATGGGCATGGGAATCATGTCATCCTAAAAGCTTTGGTGAACCCCAGTCAAAAGACTCCAGATCAAGCCCGTAAGGCCTGGGTCATATTGCAGAAGGATGATGCTGAAGTTATAACAGCACATTGTACTTGCAAAGCCGGGTAAGTTCTACATGGTAGTACAGATATATTGTCATTCTTGGTTTAATATGTAGCCTGGGTGAAGTGTGCAGTCACATAGCTTTCTTCATGGTCGCACACAGCAAGTTATAGTAGAAGGTTCTAAATCATCCACTTGTGATGTAACATCTGGTGTTCCCCAAGGGTCTGTTCTTGGACCAGTTCTATTCTTGATTTATATCAATGACATCATTGCCAACATCCAAAGTGAGATCCGTCTTTTTGCAGATGATATCCTTATTTACAAAACCATTAAAACACCACAAGACCATAAAATACTTCAAGATGATTTAAACTCACTGACAAGATGGGCAACTGACTGGATGATGGAATTCGACATCTCCAAATGTAAAATCTTACAGATAACAACACACCATAACAAGAGTACTTTCACATACAAAATGTCCGACATTCCACTGGCTACAGTATTAGAACACAATTACCTTGGAATCCGTCTCCACCACAAATTATCATGGGATCCTCACATCAATTACATCTGTAACAAGGCAAATTGACTCCTTGGATTCTTAAAAAGAAATCTCCACAATGCACCATCAGAAATTAAAGAACACGTCTACAAACAATTGCTCTTACCATCATTAGAATACTGCTCAACCATCTGGGACCCCTATCATCACACTAGTATTAATAAACTAGAAATGATTCAACACCGCACTGCTCGTTTCGTTTTGAACAAACCCTGGCACAGATCTAACCAAAACCATGATAGCATCACAGACATGTTAACCAGTCTTGAATGGCCTACACTTCAAAACAGAAGAACAATTGCTAGACTCACCTTCCTATTCAAGATTGTCAGGAACTTACTAGCAATACCTGATCATTGCTTACCGTCACCAACTCCAGTGTCCTCCACCCGTGCTCAACATCCTCTCAAGCTAACTCAATTGCAAACAAGAGTTGATGTGTACAAATACTCCTTCCTCCCTCGAACAATTATTCAATGGAACTCCCTTCAAATTCCTAACATCGACACAATAGATCTTGAAACATTTAAGAACGTTGTAAGTAATATAATATAATATGTGATTGTAATGCTCATTAGCGTGTTGCCCCTAGTGGGCTTTGCTAATTAACAATAATAATAATAATAATAATAATAATAGCGGCAATACTTTTCAAGGTTGAAACTGCTGTTCGATTGGGTCTTACTAAGCCATCATACACCTCCACAAGCTGTAATTGGAACAACTGGTATAAAGAAATGTGAGTTATCATATTGCTGTATTTACGAATTAGGTAATAGTGTTTATAATTTTTTATCTTTCTACAGATAAATACTGCTGAAGTCAGAAATATTAATTTTGTAAAGCCTAAACACAGTTCTAAACGAAAACAGACTTGCAGTGAGTTTACTTCTTCAGCTAAAAAGCAGCAAAGAAATTTGTCACAAATACCACCAGAAACACTCTACAGTGCAATCAATAATTGTTTGCCCCATGCTTCTGTCTTTACTATTGTTCCAAAACCTGATGACGATTCTCAGCTATCCAAAGTGACATCGAGTGTTGGTACACCAATTGTAGATTCTGTAACTGACTCAGGAATGATATCCTCAAGTGTTGATTCATCAATTGTCACAACACCCATGATGGAATCATCAGTGAGTCCTGATACATCAACGGCCACTACACCCATGGTGGAATCATCATCGAGTCCCGATACATCAATGGTCACAACACCCGTGGTGGAATCACCATCGAGTCCTGATACATTAACGGCCACTACACCCGTGGTGGAATCATCAGTGAGTCCTGATACATCAATGGTCACAACACCCGTGATGGAATCAACAACATCCAGTGCTGATGCATCAATTTCTTCCTTGGTGACTACACAAGTAGTATCCAATATCCCAAAGCCTTTGCTTGAATTATTTGATCCCAAACACAAAAAACTGAGTAAGGAAATGTTGCTTCAGTTGTCAAAAGAAGTGTTTTTAAGCTTGTCTGTTACTGATGAGCAAGCTATGGCCATTGAATTAGCAACACGCACCCAAAGGCTAAGCAGTGACTGGTATAGTCAACGACAAGGTCGTATTACTGCTTCTTTGTTCCACGATGTCTTCACTTTCAAGGAAAAAATAGTCCTGATAGTCTTTTAAAGAGGTTGCTATGTAATGTTGACATCAGTCACATTCCAGCCATTAAATGGGGAGTTGAAAAAGAAGACACAGCAAGGAGAGAATACATTGCCAAAATGTCATCATTACATCAAGAATTCCGGTGTACATTGACTGGGTTGGTTGTTAACCCCCAATATCCTTTTTTGGGTGCAAGCCCAGATGCATTAGTAGAATGTAGTTGCTGTGGTGGACAAGGAATTATGGAGATTAAGTGCCCATTTTCTGGTAAAGGTACTCACCCATCACAGCTTCACAGATTGAAAAACTCATTTTTAAATGAAACTGGGCTTCGTCAGAATCACAAATATTATACACAGGTACAGGGACAGCTTGTAGTTAGCTGCAAACAGTACTGTGATTTTGTTGTATGGACACCCGAGGGAATTCTAATAGAGCGAATGGAAGTAAATTCTAACTTCACTGAAAGTTTGATTAGAAAGCTAACGAAGTTTTATGTAGAAATTATGTTACCAGAAATCCTAACTCGCAATGTATTAGATGCAAGTGAGTTGTCCAGCTCCACCACTGTAGCAGCCACCAGCAATGAAGAAGTTACATACTGTTTTTGTCAAGAAGGTGAGCATGGAAAGATGATTTGCTGTGATAATTCTGAGTGTAAGATTTCTTGGTTTCACTTCAAATGTGTTGACATAAAGCGAGCCCCTAGAGGAGATTGGTTCTGTTCGAACTGTAATATTTCTTAATATGTGATTATGTACTGTCCCATTTTATATTCTGCATCATAGTTCAAGTTTTAGTTTTGTGAATTCTTTATAATATACTGATGAACTAAAATGTTGTGACGTATATAATTTCTTCACATAATTTTATACCAAAGGTGGTTGCAAGTTACATAATGCAGCACATACAAATAAGATCTTATCAATGGTACAAAATTCTTCATCAGTAGCAAATTTCACCAGGGTGATTGGTAGAGTTGACTGTAAAATTCTGAAGTTTTTGAGCCTCCCAATGGCTCGTTCCACATGGATCCTCACCCTAGACAATTCTCTAGCTGTCTCCACTTCCCTCTGTGAGAGTTGGGGTTTTCCCTTTGTGAAAGGAGGAATTGCTAGTGAAGCACCACAAAGAGCTAAAGGTTCGGTTATATCAAAACCTCTATCAGTTAAAACCAAGTCACCGTGCATCAGCTTGTCCAAAAACCCACTGTGTGCAGTAATGTGTTTGTCACTGGCACGTCCTCCCCAACACTTAGAAACAAAGATAATTGCACCCGTGGGGGCTAATAGCAATTAGAAACTTCATAGTGTTGTGACTTTTGTAATTAGAATATGTCTCGGCTCTTGCTGCGAATGAAGATGGGCATTGAATAAAGATTTCTGAGCAATCAATAATGCATGTTGTATGGGCATATTTTGGCTTAAAACAGTCAGGGATAGTGGTCCGGATCATTCCTCTTTCTGGCCATTTTACTAGAGGCTTTAGCTGAAAGGCCATTGTATCAATCCACTGATGAAAAATTTTAGACACTCTGGTTACATCAATTCTGAATCGATAAGCTAGATCCTGATTCGTTGTTGCCCGTCTCTGTTTCATCAAGACCATCAGAAGCTGGTCACTATGACTTATTCCTCTGTGTTCGTACGGAGGTAAAACAGTAGAAAGCAAAGCAAGTAGTGTGGTAAATGCAGAATATGATGGCAAACCAGAATAAAAATAAGTTTGTTCATCATCATCCTTCATTCGGAGAGAGGGGCTGAGTAATACAGATGCAGTCTGCAGCTTTTCTTTCACCATTTCAGTTAACGCTTTTTGTTCATCTAGACATTTTTCCAGTGACACCTTTTTATCATTAAGTGTATCAATAACGTGATGTCGTTGCTGAATAATCTGCTGCTGCTTATGAATGATCATTACAAGTGAAGGTATGTATCCCTTAAGACATTCTTCTGCTAGATGTGAAAGCCTTCGGGGCTGATGTAACACAGAGGAATCGTCAGGACCATCACAATGCTGCTCATGGTCGATCTCCATGGTCTCAACAGCACTACTTAAAATTTCATTATCCATTGTTCCAGTGCTATCAGTTATATCATTTCCTGTCGACGTCAACTCCTCGGCATTTTCAACTTGTGGCACCTGATCACGAGTAGTAGTTGATTTGCACTTTCGTGATGCCTTTCGTTCGGGCGTGTACTTGATGCGTAACCCCTTCTCCTGTTCTGCAATCTATGACTTCTAGCCAACTTATCTTTATCTACTTTTTCATTTCTCTCTTTAAATGAGAATATTGATGGAGCATAGTCAGGATCCCATTTCAACCTGCAAGGTCTTCCTATAAAATACAGAAAAACTTCAGTAGTGGTTGTAGTGCATTCACAAAATATTACACTTAACCAAGCAGCATTCTGATTATTTACAGTATAACTATTACACACTTTCATCCCATGTCTACCTGAAATGAAATGCCTTCCACAGACCCGAGAATACTGAGTTGGTTCCCAAGCTTCACGGTGAATAGCTTGTATCCACTGTCTTCTTCGTACCGGATTCTTAGGGAAGGTGTACAATGTAACTTTTCCTGCTTTACAACGATTTCGGCACTCAACAGCACAGCAACTCGACGGCATCACTTGTTCCTTTTTGCCCTCAAAAAATGGCGGATGCGTTTTTCACGTGATTTTTTAATGATGTAATAAGTGCCACGCCCTAGATCGCACATAGTCTATATAAGAGACCTGGTGAGGGAGTGTCCTTCTCAGTAGAAAAGAAAAGAACTGCGTATGAGAAGAGAGATCTAGGGTAGGGTCCGCAACGTGAAATTTCGACCTCCCAGAATCAACTACCAAACCACCCACAAATGCTAGGCTAGTTACCACTTAGAAAATGCCAGATTGGCGTTATTTTTCATTAACGTCTTGTCGTGCAAATCGGCGAATATGCTTACAAATTACGAGATTTTTTGCTATATCTTCAAGGAAATGTCTTTTAAAGCTACAATACGCGCTCTCAACCTTTCTTACTAACTATACTCTAAACTAAAACCATCAGTGGCTGCATTGTCTGGAGCAATTTCCAGCCGCAGCATCACGAAAATGAAATTTCAGACTCGAAAAAAGTTTCGATGCCACTGGAGCACACAGTAGCGATGCCAAAGTAACCCTCCCAGGTAAAACTAGTCTGGCATAGGTCCAACTACTACCACACGAAATACCATCAAATTCCAAAATTGTTTGCCATCTGGCTGAACTCGACGGCTGTCAAAAATTCGTCAAAAATGCCGATTTTATTCACTGACGGGAACTTTTGCTAGCCAGATGTGCTAGTTTACTTCTCAAAAGCTTGCTAAACCCATAGCCTGGAGCTTTCATTCATAGGATTGGTCTGGCAGCTCTTCAAGCGACCTAAAAAACCACCAAATGCTGATATCCACGAATTTTGTCGATATCGACCAATTACAATGCGTTAAAGAAATTTTGCACCCCAAACGTGATGCTTTGCCTCTCTAAAGTCATGCTGCATCCTTTTTTAGTTATATTCGTCCATAGGGTGGCAATGGCGGCTCTCTTATTGAGGTCAAAATCCATCAAAATTCCCATCTCATCATTTGTCATCAGTTTTAGGAAGTTTTACAAGTCAAACATGCTGGTTTGCCTCTCTACATCTTTACTGGACGTTTCAATCACCTTCGTCTGTGCAGGCACCTTTCTCAGTTCAGTCTTTTGAAAATGCCAGAGCACGCCAATTAGGCCGCGGCGAAACCATCAACACCACTTACTGCTTATTTTGTTTCATTGATTCCACGAAAATCCAGCAGAAATATTACATAACCCAACTGGAGTTAGTCTAGTTCTAAATATCCACCTTCGGAACTCTACATGAATGGAAATTTCGATTGTCGTTTTTGATAATCGGCATTTGCATTTCGGTAATCATTTGTATAAACATGTAGAGTACAATATTTAGAGCTAAACTAACTCCATTTGCGCTCTATTACATTTCTGTTGGTTTTCCTGTCATTCTTGCGTGGAACCAATAAAACAAAATAGCTAAGCATTAACTGGTGTTGATGGTTGCGCCCAATTGGCACGCTCTGGCGTTTTCAAGAGACTGAAGAATGCTGCCTACACAGACGAAGGTGATTGAATGATCCAGCAAGGATGTAGAGAGGTAAACCAACATGTTTGACATGTAAACTTCCTAACACTGATGACAAATGGTGAGATGGGCATTTTGATGGATTTTGGCCTCGATTAGAGAGTCGCCAGTGCCACCCTATGGACGAATATAACTAAACAAGGATGCAGCATGACTTTAGAGAGGCAAAGCATCACGTTTGGTGTGCAAGATTTCTTTAACGCATTGTAAATTGGTCAACATCGGCAAAATTCGTGGATATTGGCATTTGGTGGTTTTTGAGGTCGCTAGAAGAGCTGCAAGACCAACCCTATGAATGAAAGCTACTGGTTATGGGTCTAGTAAGTTTTTGAGAAATAAACTAGCACATCTGGCTAGCAAAAGTTCCCGTCAGTGAATAAAATCGGCATTTTTGACGAATTTTTGACAGCCGTCGAGCTCAGCCAGATGGCAAACAATTTTGGAATTCGATGGCATTTCGTATAAGAGTAGTTGGACCCATGTCAGACCAGTTTTACCTGGGAGGGTTACTTTGGCATCGCTACTGTGTGCTCCAGTGGTATCGAAACTTTTCTCGAGTCCGAAATTTCATTTTCGCGATGCTGCGGCTGGAAATTGCTTCAGACAATGCAGCCACTGATGGTTTTAGTTTAAAGTACAGTTAGTAAGAAAGGTTGAGAGCGCGTATTGTAGCTTTAAAAGACATTTCCTTGAAGATATAGCAAAAAATCTCGTAATTTGTAAGCATATTCGCCGATTTGCACGACAAGACGTTAATGAAAAATAACGCCAATCTGGCATTTTCTAAGTGGTACCTAGTCTTGCATTTGTGGGTGGTTTGGTAGTTGTTTCTCGGAAGTCGAAATTTCACGTTGCGGACCCTATCTAGGGTAATAAACCGCCAATAACTTATAAACTAGCTATTGGTTTATGTATTAATAGATTGTACAAGAAGTGATGGATGCTCAGTCAGAGCAGCAAGATACTTCTGTTGGTTCTAGCCAATTGCAATCTGTGAATGAGGCTGCACAACCTCAGTACACTAGCTTTGGGGTCTGTCACGCTGCAGGTGGTCCCCCGCCGCAAGTGGTCCGGCCGGACCAACTACCGCGCCTCAAGTAGTCCGGCCGGACCATGTAAAGTTGCTGCAGATGGTCCGCCCTGCTGCAACTGGTCCCCCCAATGAAACCTCCACTATCAGCTTCCCAGTCAGTAGTAGCTCAACGTCTTGAACAAAACGCACTGCCCTCTACGAAATACGAGTCCCGAAGCAGTGAAGCGAAATTTGAGCGGTCAGAATGCACAATCTATTCTTAATTCTGAACATTGCATTTGCACGTGGTTCTTATTCGTGTAACGCATTATGGGCACTGGTGTCCCTTTCGATTCCCCTTTCAAAAATACTAACAAAACATACTTTAATAGAACAGTCAGTCAGACTGATAGAATAACCACCACTGACATGGCTTAGTGTCATGTTGTCATCCACATGCAGTTGCCAGAAGTATGTGACACAATAACACTAAGATCCATCCCTGGAAGAGGCTATATACAAATAAAGCTTCTGGGAACCTCCATCACTTTGGTGTATCTTGTAATGCTCCATTTACCATCTCCATCCATGACACGTACACCAACTGAGAAGTATATACTCTGATTTAGGCTGGAGTATGGGGTAGACAGCTGTTCTACCAATGGTGAAAACTATCAATTCACTTGGATAGATAGGCTTGGACAATGATCAGGAACTACTAGCTGCATGTTTCGTGCCCCATACACAGCTTCAATAGCTATAGACAATAATTTTTTGAACATGCCGGCATGTACTAAAATGCATGTTAGTTTCATATATATATATATATATATATATATATATATATATATTATACAGGCAGGCTATAGCTGAAGGGTTCAATTCTAGTCTTAGTGCGTAAACTTTACACTCTCCATTAATGATACTAGAACTACTGCAGTATGGTGACATTAAGTGATTCTTACAAGCCAATAGGTTAGTAAACTAAAGTGTGATGCATAATAGTTTATTAATAATTGAATCACCGCACACAATGGTTTTATTGTTCTATACCAGCTATATCTTATACCTTATATTTACTTGGTTAAACATTGCAGCATTTATTACCTAAGTTTCAAAAACCGATGTGGTGGTTATTCAAATTTGACACCTCTCTATGTTCAAAAACAATTTTTGAATTTTGAGCATAATTGGCTGGACTTTTGAGCACTGCTCAAAAGCATAATAGGCTATTTTTAGTGCATAATTACCTCAAGTCCAGCAGAGAATAACCAAAGCTAAAGCTGTCTTTCTGGCAATGAGCCTAAGCAGCATGCATGTATAAACACAACTTGGCTAGTTGAAAATAAGAAATCATTTGTTCAATTATGTAGATTCTCCATTTTACAATCTGTTATTACCTTTAATTTAACTTGATGTGCTTTTCAGTCACTTGGAGCAACTGATTGTGACAATCAGCAAGGATTAATATTATTTTAGGACTTGCTTATGTAGAAAATCAGGTACATTTACAGCAGATACTGTACATACTCAGTAATGTTACTAAGCAGTTGTCAGCAGGCTTGTGTGTGTGTGGAGTCAGTAGAGGTCACTGATAAAGACAAGCTGAATGAGTTGCACAAGAAATTTTTGGGATGAAAGGTGGAATTTTATTTTATTTCCAACTATTGTGAAAATGAGCCAGTGCTATGTAGTTTCACGCTTTCCATTTCTTGAATCATGCATGTAGTTGAGATTCATACTGTACCAGCATTGGCAAAATTTGCATCTAGTGGATTCTCTATAATATCCACTGTCTTACCCATAAATGTGTGAAAGCATCAGTGTTATGACCAGACCACCCTCACTGTTGGCCAGTGCTATATATGGTATGTTAGGATGATTACCAATCAAGTTAAATAATTGCCAAATCTGAAAGCTCCACTTGGTGTCCATGCAACTATTTAAGTACATATATTTCACCATTTTACACAGGATCATGCATGGGTGTCACATGGTTATATACTTTAGGAAAGGTTTCACCATATTCACAACAACACTTCACAAAAGCACTGACACACATGCAATTCATCGTGAAGATTGTACTGGCCACTCAAAGTTGCAGGACGCTAAAGAATATACATGCAATATAAAATAATATTATTACTTAAGTGTGAGTATAAGTTAGTTATTGATCACATGATCATTACAAACAATTACCCTTGAAAATGATATCTGGTACCTCTATTACTTGATATTATGACATTCTCTTCTTGTGCATTATACTCCCTGACTGTGCAGCATAATAGCTGTAAAGAGCTCAAGTACTTTAATTATAGATGGTGAAATTGCAGTTACAGTTAACAACTGCTACATATAGCTATTGATTCAGATGGTACTGACCATCCTGGTGACTTGGTGACTACAATATCAGCTCATTGTGGACTGCATTATAGTGTTGTGCATGAGATCATGCAGTGGTGTTACTTTACCTGTATGAAATCGGCTCTTAATTTAATCATACTTCATGTCAATGACATAACATTACCTTTCCAAGAACCTCTAATAATTGCATCTATGTGATATGTATTAAGCCATTATACTTTTCATCATCATTACTAGATAGCACTGTAGCTGTGATACATGGATGTGGGTACATTATATGCTCAGGCTTCACTGCCAATAAAACTTCCAGTAGCCTCTTACTACATGTGCCAGTGGATTGTGCCAGTCTTCAATACTGTGCACACTACTAATAATAGTATCAGCTAATTATGTCATGTATATGTAATTTATCTTGTCGGCATTAGCTGCATGCAAGTTTAATTGTAAAGTGGAACCTCCCTATTATGGACATTGTGGGACCCAGAATTTTTGGCCACTTTTTGCTGTAATAATAGAGGTTTTCCTTTTTAAAGGATTGACTAGACCAGTTGGCCCGGGACCAAAGAATTTGTCCTTATTATGGAGGTTATTTCCCTTGATTCGGGGAGTTTGTTAAGAGAGGTTCCACTGTATGTGCTAGCTAGCAATGGTGTTTTAACTTCTAATGTTTACAGCAGCTAATCCCGGCAGGGTTTATCAAAGGGGGTGCACCAGTATTATCAAGTAGGGATCTGTCCCCCCCAGAAGCTATAGCTTTTTGCAGGACAAAATATGTGACTGGGCCTGCGAAAATAGGGCATGTGGGCACATGATTTTTGCCTACTTTTTCAAACGTTCATCACTCATAACTTTTTGTACCATTATGTTATGGCAATGCAATTTTGAGCATCTAGTAAGAATTAAATTGGCTTTATGATGCAAGTAACAAAATACAAATATTCTGTTCCAGCACTGAGATATGACCTGTAGAGTGACGCAGTGTAGTTTGTGCCCACATGCCCTGTTATCGCAGGCCCGGTCACATATCTTGATTGGTTTAGATCATATTGCTTTTTATGTGGACTACATCAATCAAGAGATGTATAGTGACAATCATGCCAGCAGATTATTATAGACCTAAAGAATGGCATACACAAGATCGCAATCATCGCATGCATTTCATTTACAATATATCCTTAGCAGGCTAAGGTCACTCCAAGAAAATTCATTGTTTCCCATATCCCGCCCTCATGCAGATTCTCTTCCCGCGTGGACATTCATTATTGCTGTCAACTGAACATTTTATTCATTATTTATCCTGTGATTGCATAGCAGTAACCAGTTTAGCATTCATAAAGCCCATTTAGCTAGTTTTTCACTGTTCACGTTCTTAGTTTAAATATTTCTACTGTATTCTTACCTGTAAGTTAGTTATGAATTTCCGAAAATTAGTGGAAATATCTATAATGGATAATGGACAATGAACCACCCACCCTCATGTATTTTTGAGGTCAATGAAATGGGAAACAGGGAATTTTCTTGGAGTGACCTAAATGTACCAATGAAACTGTAGATTAATTAGGTGATTGTTCTATTAGAGTATTGACTGACTGCTCTATTAGAGTATCTCGATCTTGTAAAACACGTACGTATACTATAGTAATTATAATGCCACAGTAGAACGGGAAACTAGGTCGGCACAGTGGGGCATCTTGTGCCTAGCCCTACGCCTTCTCAAATATCTATGATCGAGTCTATGATAAATCCCGTGGGGGACCACTTATGGCAGAGGGGGACCAACTGTGGCGGCGTAAGTTGTCCGGGGGGACAAGTTGCAGTGCTGCAAGTAGTCCGGGGGGACCAAGTATGGTTGCTGCAACTGGTCCGGGGGGACCGGTTGTAGCATGACAGGTCCAGGCTTTCCCAGACGTTCTTGATTCTCATACTCAGGCTGCAATTGTCCCTGAGATCACTCATTTCGATAGGGGAACCAATTAATGTTGTCTGCTTTGTAATAGTGCTGGGCGATATAGCCGATATATGACATATCACCATATAAATATTTGTGTCGTGATACGATAGTTAGAACTTGCTGTCGCAACACAGCGCACGTGATCCATCCACTACACGTAAGTTGTTTAGAAGTTGGCGTCGCCAGGCCTTGTGCCTCACCCACGAGGAAAAAGCATCATTTCGGTTTTAAATCAAAGGAAGACGGATCAATAGAAAAATTGGAAAAGGTTATTTGTCGTGAGTGTGGTAGTGCAGTTGCAAACAGATGTAATTCTGCTCGACTTTTGCAAAGCTTTTGACAAAGTACCACATCATCTATTATTGCATAAATTAGATCATTATGGTATTAGAGGCTCAACTTTTAAATGGATATCTTCATTCCTAAGTGGACGTAGTCAACGAGTGGTCTGTAATGGTTACACATCTGCACCAGTAAATGTTACAAGTGGTGTTCCCCAAGGAACTGTATTAGGGCCATTGTTATTTCTTGTTTACATAAATGATTTACCCGATGCTATTTCTTCATGTTGTAGTCTATTTGCTGACGACTGTTTGTTATATAGACAAATAAAAACAAAAATGACCAGGAAATTCTCCAACATGATTTACACAATTTAGAGCAGTGGGCCAAGAAGTGGATGATGATCTTCAATGTCGATGAGTGCCAAGTATTACAGACATCACTAAGAAATATATTTGCTTTCTCCTATACATTGTATAATCACTTTCTTGAAAATGTAAATGAAGCTAAATATTTGGGAATTGTCATCGATTCCAAGCTAAATTTTAACAAGCATATTGACTCGGTGTGTAAAAAAGCAAACAGTGCTCTAGCTTTCTTAAAGAGGAACTTGTCTTCATGTAAATGTGAAATGAAATCTGATGCTTATCTGATGTATGTTCGACCAATTTTAGAATATGCTGCTTTTTCCTGGGCCCCCCATACTAAATGTAACATCGATAAACTGGAATCGGTACGGCGACGAGCAGCAAGATTTGTAAATGGTGATTACCGATATACGAGTAGTGTTACTGAGATGATAAATACACTAAGATGGAACAGCCTGCACAGCCATAGAGATACTCTCAGATTACAAATGATGTATAAGATTACCCACCATATAATAGACTTAAAACTACCTAACTATATCAACTACAATCCAGGAATTACTAGAGGCCATGATTACAAACTTACTGTACCCTTTACACGGATTGATCCATACAAGTTTAGCTTTTTCCCAGCCACTATTGCATTATGGAACAAATTACCAACTGAAATAGTTAACGCTACTTCAACTGACTCTTTTACTTACTTACTTACTTAATATTAATTAATTTTTTACATATATTGCACTTACATACTCGCTTGCGAGGTTTTGCAATTATCATAATAATAATAATAATAAGTTGGGTATTCCGGGAACACTTCTAATCTAACGGACTTAATTTACACATACAGAATACTGATTTCATAACATGCTGGACATGGATAGCTCATCTTTATTTACCCTTCGATCATCTTCTATAACAAGAGGTCATTTATTTATTTATTTATTTATTTATTTATTTATTTATTTATTTATTTGTACTGAGCAGTCAGCCCTGCTGGTATGCTCAGGAAAAAAAAACAAAAAAAAAAAACAGTTCTAACTTAACATACAGTAAACCAATTGTTCGACTAATTACAAGCTAGTACTAGTGTGGTGATATGATTGTAAAAGTGATGTGAACGAATCTGGATCAGACGTTTCAATGATGTTAACAGGCAAGGTGTTCCATTCTTTAACAGTTCTTGAGAAGTAGCTGCTCTGGTATGATCTGGTGGATGATGATGGAATTATGAGATGCAATGGATGGTATGATCTAGTTTCTCTCGTTGGTGGTAGGTAATATGATGGTATGCAGATGGCAAGCTGGTGATGGAGTGCCTTGTGCAGGACTTGTAATCTAGATATCTTGCGACGAGTCTCAAGAGATGGCAGGGATAATTCATTTAACATTTCTGAAACTGAGCTAAATCTACTATAGTCATTATAAATCCATCTGGCTGCACGACGTTGTACCTTCTCTAATTGCTGAATTTGTGAATTGTAGTATGGATCCCACACAGCTGATGCATGTTCCATTTGTGGCCTCACCATTGTGATGTATGCAGATTTCTTAACTCTTTGTGAGCAACTACTAAGGTTACGTTTCAAAAAGTTAAGGGTTTTTGTCGCCTTTGCTGCTATGGTAGATATGTGTGAAGACCAGGATAATGACTTGTTAATTAAGATTTATTTATTTATTTATTTATAAGGCTTTTCAGCATGGGTACAACTACATACAGATACAGTGGTTACACATTCATGAAAACAATATTAGTCCATGCTGAGGGTCCACTAGCAACCTGTGCTAGTGGCCTGAGTATGTTACAAAAATTAATTACTTAACTACAGTAAGTTACTTATTTATTTAATTATAAATTAATTAGTATGTAACTACAAGAGATCAAAGTTCATGACAAGATGATTGCTGACACAGTTACCACACGGACAGAGATAATGATATTTGTGTGGGTCAGTAGAATTGAAGTTTGTGATAAAATGATTCCAGAGAAAAGATTTGATGCGTCTTTTGATGGTTTCTATAGGCAAACTTATATCAATGATTGGTAGGGAATTCCAAAGGCGACAGATTCGGTTGAAATAAAAATGACGCTCTTTATTAGTAAAGGATATGTTGTGGTGTAGCTTGACTGAATTGGATCTTGTAGTACTATGGGAGAATGAAATGTAGAGGTTGATATTGAAGCTTGGAGTGGGATGTTTCAGAGAGTTGACAAAAAAGATTATGTCTGATATTTCAAAGATGTACATTAATGGAAGCAAATTGAGTTTTGTCAGCCGTGTTTTGTAGTCTGAGGAGAAGTCTTGTAAAATATATTTAGTTGCCCTACGTTGAAGTTGTTCAATTTTGGAGATGTCTTTTAAGAGATGAGGTCGCCACACTGGTGCACAGTATAGGAGCTGCGATCTTACTAAGGATATATATAGTTTGAGCGTAACCGAAGGCACAATGGTTTTACAAAAGGTTTTACGTACAAGTCCCAGAGTCTTATAGGCTTTCTTTAGAATGTAGTCATGATGCTCGTTCCAATTGAGATTGTCACTAATCAGGACACCTAGGTCTTTATGCAAATGGGAAGTGTTTATAGGATTACCATTGATGTTATAAGTGGATGTAAATTTACATTTAAACGACAGATGGGTACTTTTAGAGGAATGAAATGACAATAGAGATGTTGTGCTCCAATTTGATAAGCAGTTTAAATCATGTTGTAAGAGCTGGATGTCGCTTGGTACTTTGATATGTTTAAAGCATTTTGTATTATCTGCAAAAAGAAAGATTTTACTGTAAGTGATGGCACAGGAGATATCATTCATGTAAATAATGAATAATAAAGGACCAAGTATACTACACTGAGGTACTCCTGATTCAACAGGGAGAAGATTGGAATTACAGCCATTGATTGATACAAATTGAGACCTATTAGTAACATATGCCTGAAACCATGACCAGAGTTCACCGCCAATATCGAACATACGAAGTTTGTGAAGTAGATGTGAATGAGAAATAGTATCAAAAGCCTTGGTGATATCCAGATAAATGATATCCAGCTGATGACGAGAGGTAAAAATGTCAGATAAAACTAAAAGGAGTTATTGTACTGATGAATGATTCTGAATAAATCCAAACTGGTCAGGATTTATTCTGCTAGTAACATGTCCAATAATTTCATCATGCAGTATTCGTTCCAACACTTTAGAAGTATTACTGAGTAAGGATATCGGTCGGTAGTTGTTGATATGGGTAGGGTCACCGGATTTAAACACAGGAATTATTTTGTGAACTTTCCATTCACAAGGAAGATAACCAAATTTTAATGTTAGATTGAAAAAATAGTGAAGAGGTTTATAGAGGACCGAAGCACACTTAGAAAGTAGAATGGGTGGGATGCCGTCTGGGCCCATGGCCTTGGATGTGTCTAAGCTTACCAATGCTTCATAGACATCAGCTTCAGTGATTGTAATATGACAGAGTGATGCAGGACAATAGGAGTTAAAAGAAGGCGGTAAATCAGTGGAAGTGTTATTAAAAATTGAGTAAAAGTAATTGTTGAAAGCATTGGCTTTATCATTATCACAGTCGAATGTCGTAGAATTGTGATACATAGTGGAGGGGATAGATTTGGATTTTGTAAACCCTCTGATATATTTGTAAATTTTGGAATTGTCAGATGTAGTGACTAAATTGGATTCATATGTCATTTTAGCATTGCTGATCTTTGCTTGAAGCAGGTTTTGGGAGGTTTCCAGCTTATTTTTATTGTATTCAGTAGAGTTGTTGTTAAATTTACGTCTAAGAGAGCGTAGACAGTTGATGTGGTGTCTAATGTCGGAATTGAACCACACGGGCTGACTATTAGGTTTAATTGTAGTTATGAGAATAAAATGTGGTAGAGCATCTTTAATGGTGTTGCTAAGGTATGACCACACAAATTCAATATCTTCAGACATGAGACAAGGTGTGAAATCAGAGTTATATAAAAAGTAACACAGGTCATTGTAGTTACCTTTAGAGTAATTTAGAATTGGTGTAGCCCTTTGGTCACTGTCATTGTTCAATGATGAATGAGAATCAAAGGTTATGACAAAATGGTCTGATGGGATAGGTAAAGGAGGATCACAGTGTATTCTTAGATTCAAAATATTGTCAGGAGCATTGGTTAGGACTAGGTCAAGTATGTTACCAGCTATATGAGTAGGTTCATCTATCATTTGAACAAGGTTAAGGTCAAATACAACGTCACAGAAATTTGATGAAAAGGGGGATTGACCACATAGGGAATCCCAGTTGATATCTCCTAGATTGAAATCTCCCAGTAGAATTAAATGGCCAGTAAGATCCCTGAGGGTGTTAATGTAGCTCAGAAATTCTTGGCAATAATCAACCGATGAATCAGGAGGAATATATCCTAAGCAATACACAGTTGGTAAAGTAGATCCAATACTGATAGTTAGCATCTCTAGGTTGGTAGGGGATTGTAACACTTGATATGGTTTAGAAGATTTAACAGCAAACATTACTCCACCACCAAGAGTTTTGCGATCTTTCCGAATGATTGTATAGTTGTTAGGTAAAATTTCATTATCAAATATTTTTTCAGATAACCAAGTCTCAGTTACTGCGATAATATCAGGAGAAATAGAGTATACATAGTTCTGAAACAAATCCATTTTATTGACTATACTACGAGTGTTCATTAAACATACATGATCTAGTCACTTGGGCTGGTTACTGGTAGCAGATGAGGGATCAGGAGATGCTAAGGTTATTAATGGTGTTAGTTGGTCCATAAGTTGTGAGGCAGCGACAGGTTGGTCTGTAGGGGCTTGAGGTAGACTGGTAGGACAGGTCTGAAAGAAAGAGTTTTTGACTTGGCCATATAATTGGTTATTCACAAAGATGCTGTTGTTACGTATCCTGATGATACTTCGACTGTACCCTTTCTGTAACAATTCCCACCTTTCCTTCAGCAAGACTGCCTCCCTTGTCCTTTCCTCCGGAGACAGGTCAGGTTTTATAAAAACCGGAGTTGATAAGGATCTCTTGTTGGCTAGGACTTGGTTGACGTGAATAACACTACGGAATTTGACAAGAATAGGCCTTGGTCTTGGCGATTGTACTTTGAATTTTCCAAGCCGATAGCAGTCCACAATGGTCCCAGGGTCAGGAGTAACACCCAGTCCACTGAAGATCGATGACACAGAGTCAAAATCTTTTTGGAGACGAGCCGGTCTGATTGTATTAGTAGGACATTCTTCAATTCCGTATACCACAACATTAAATCTACGGTCATTTGATGAGTTCATATTGGAGGTTGAAGCCAAGGGCCTGCTACTGGCTGCAGATACTATGGCTCCCTTGTCAGTGTCGACTGATTTGTCAGCAGAAGTGCTGACGTTTTTGATAAAAGCAATTGTTTCTGCTAGGTCTTTTTCAAGCTTTGCACTACGAGTAGCAAGGTTATCGACCTTTGAAGAAAGGTCGGAAACTTCAGGTTGATCACAGGGACCAATTTTAGAAGCTAGCAGCTGTTTGAAACGCACATTGCACTTGTTGGTTTTACACAAGTAGATAATGTTATCATTGTTGACTGATAAGATTTCATTGAGAGACTTGAAATTGCTTTTTGAGGTACCTTCACAAGTTGCGTGTACCCATGAGTAACATAGGTCACACTGTATTGCTTCGCTGTTTTTACCCGTACTAGTACAAAGTTTATTACAACATGCACACATATCAACGGTCTTACTTAGGGCCTGAGCCCTTAGAGTATCAGGGGAGACGTTATCATCAGGTTTCTTTCGCTTCACGCTATTCCTGTCAGTAGTTGGCGGCTTGCTCATGTTGACCTTTGTCACTAAACGTTCGATAGAGGCGACTCTGTTGATGCACCCTTCGTATTAGAGGTGTCTCGTCGATATAAATAATCACAGCAACGCAAATCCCGGGTCTTAACTCTTCTTTGCTCAGAGAGGAAGACCCTAGCCAGATGCCCAGATAAGAGTGTTGCTCAGATGTTTCTAATATATGGCCGTTCAGTATGTAATTATGTGTGATGGGTGAAGTATTCCTTGTGCATTGCACTACAGCACATTTGATGACATTAAAGTTCAGTTGCCAGGTGTTAGCCCATTCAGATAACTTGTTCAGATCTTGTTGGAGCTGGATGGTGTCTTCTCTGCTATTGATTATTCTGTAAAGTAGACAATCATCTGCGAACATCCGAAGAGGAGAATCAGTATCATTTGCTATGTCGTTTATATACAGTAAAAACATCAGGGGACCCAGGACAGTTCCTTGAGGGACCCCTGACAAAACAGGTACAGGGTTTGAGGTTTCACCATCCAAAACTACACATTGTGAACGTCTAGTGAGCCAGGATTCAATCCATGCAAGAGTACTGTCGCCAATTCCATAATGCTTTAATTTAGTCAGAAGTCGTTGATGTGGAACTGTATCAAATGCTTTAGAAAAGTCTAGAAGGATTATATCAATTTGCTTTTGATGGTCAAGAGCGTAGGATATGTCTTCAGTCAAAGTGATGAGTTGAGTGACACAGGAGTGCTGTGATCGAAAGCCATGTTGATTTTCAATTAAAACGTTATGTTGGTTAAGATGGTTCATAATGGAGTGGTAAATAATGTGTTCCATAGTCTTAGCACAAATGGATGTTAATATGATTTAAAGATCTATAAACCACACGCTACATGCTTTCCACGCCGTCACTTTTATTCAGTAAGAATTATAAATGATTGGAATGGACTCCCATATGACTCAGTTAAAGTTAATTCAACCAATTTGTTTAAGACACACCTAGATAGATTTTATTATGATTACCAGTATGATATTGTATAGTTATTTTTGTAGTAGTTTGATTGTTTAGATCAGGTTTTTACAGGCTTTGCCTCCTTACCTGTACCCCCAATAATAATAATAACGGTGTTTCTAGAGCTCCGGCAGCCTAAGGTGGTTTGCCAATGCTACAGCTCCGTCACTCCATCACGTGATGTGATGCTTCAACACGCGGTATTTCAGTTGAACTATAGACTGGGCCGCCTGTCGCCTGTACCTATATCGTGCTGTATGGTTTAAATGGAAGAAAGTTACTCTGAGCGGGAGGGAGTGTTAGGGGCTGTTGAAGAGGAGTGTGACAGCGTAAACTTTGTTCTTGGTGAGAAGTTTTCGTCTTACGAGCAGCTGAAGGAGAAGATTACTGCGTACCAACAAGGGAATAATGTGCAGTTAGCCTACACTGACTCGCGGACGCTGGATGCTGCTCGGAAAAGAACACCGAAGAGAATACAGAAAGCAAATGAAAAATTACATTATTATTCTTTGCACCTTACGTGCAATCTTGGTGGAAAGCCGTTCCACAGCAAAGGATCTGGCCAGAGACCTTGTCACAGGTATAGCAACTAAGTGGTCGAAACTTATTTAGCTGATGATGCTACGCCGGTATAATATTATGTGCAGCACAATTAAGCAGAATTGCAAAGCTTGTAAAAAGCTTAACTTAAGTGAAGATGGCCAGTGCCTGGAGGTCACAGACGTCTGCAATACTCACAATCATGAAGTCAGCAAGGTACAGTATGCTAGAAATTAATTACATCATGCATTGGGCTATTTCTATTACGTGTGTACATGTAATTTTTTTCTAAAAGGCTATTTATGATCATTTACCCCGACAATGAAAGTTGACACCATCTTAACGGAATGAAGCTGCTGAATTGTTAAAATTAAGGGTGAACAATAAGCTACTTCAGCAGCACCTATCACAATCAACTGGGAAGATTGTTACCCTAAAAGATATCAGCAATATAAAGCACTCAATACGGAAAATGGATGGAAATGATTTGGAAAAATTGTCTTCTTATCTGAAGGCAATAGAAGGTAAAACATTTTGTGTAACTGAGTAATGTACATCACCAAATATTTTATTTATTGTGCATTGCAAGTATTCCACATTTTCGCACAAACCTAATTTTACAGTATTAAATCGATATAATGGGTGAAATATTTGTGAACAATAAAAATTGTGTAAATTTATTGAACACTTGTTTTCATGATGAAGAAAGGTGCTAAGTGAAAAAACATATTTCCCAAAGTTTAAAAATCTTTGTTTACTATCATCAATAATAATAATAACGTATCATTTGGAAAAGCGCCACCCAGAATTATTTACAGCATTCAAGGAGAAGCAGCGAATTAGTGAGCAGAGTACTGAGAGCAGTAGTTCGAATCCCTCCGAGTCGAGGCAAAAGAAGATTTTACAGCTTACGCAAACTTCCAATCCGCTTCCTCGAAACAGGGGTATCACTCTTTCCACCCTATTTCATGACCCTACAGAACTTAGACAAAAAAAATTTTTTCTTTTATAATACAGTTACAATCAAGACACACGGTAGTGTGTCGTGCGGCCCAAGAAGCCGGCGTGCCACCCGTGAGTATATTAACAGGAAGAAAGAAAACGCAATTTTCACACCTATGTAGCTCTGTGATCCCTTATCCGATTGGAACCAAATTCGCTAGAGAGGTGTCGGCCAGCAAGGGGAGTCTACACACCACATTTGAAGAAAATCGCTCCAGCCATTTCCGAGATATGAGCGAACAAAATTTCGTTTTAATTTCTTCGTTTTTTTCTTCTTCTACTTCTTCATTTCGACACTTCGCAAAATCCGCCATAAAACACGAATGCGTGCTCGGATCGGGCTGAAATTTGGCACACTTAAAGGGCTCATTAAGGCGGATCTCTGTACCAACTTTGATAGGAACCCGTTGAACATTCACGGAGTTATTACCGATTATTTGCGTAAAATAAAGTCGAAGGTCTTTCACGCCTACAGGGTAAACTCCTTTGAGGAATCGTTGAAAATTGCTATGTACATGGAGCAACCATTGTAGGAGTGCCTTTTTGTGGTTTGAAAGAAATCGGGATAAAGACCACGGAGATATGACACAAAACCCGACCTGTGTCAAAATTACGCGATCGATTTTTATGAATAAAAAAGCTATTAGTTTTCGTGTCTATCAGGTAAACCGCTTAGAGCAATGAGCTGAAAATCAGTATGTAGCTGGAATAATCATCATAGAAAGTCCTTGCAGTAGTACGGAAGAATCGGATTACAAACCACCTAGTTATGATTCGAAAGGCAACTACGTGTAGCAAATGCGAGATCGAGATACTCTAATAGAACAGTCACCCTAATAAAGCATTCAGCTGCATTTATAATTTACTCAATTATATTACATTGCAAGTTATTCTGTAGGGAATTCAGCTACAAACAAGTCACCCTGTAGTCAGATCAGCCAGAAGATGGTACCTAATAGAGAGTTCAGCTACAAAGAAATCATCATGTAGAGAGTTCAGCTCAAACAAATTGCCCTGTAGAGAGATCAGCTAGAAGAAGTTACCTTGTAGAGAGTTCAGTTACAAAGAAACAATCATGCAAAGAGTTCAGCTGCAAACAAATCACCCAGTAGAGAGTTCCGCTATGAACAGATCACATTGTAGAAAGTTCAGTTAGAAACAAGTCATCTTGTAGAGAGATCAACTAGAAGAAGTCACCTTGTAGAGAGTTCAGCTACAAATAAACCACCATGTAAGAGAGTTCAGCTGCAAACAAATCACCTGTAGAGAGTTCAGCTAGGAACAAGTCACCCTGTACAGAGATCAGCTAGAAACAAGTCACCCTGTAGAGAATTCAGCTACAAACAAATCACCCTATAGAAAGATCAGCTAGAAGAAGTTACCTTGTAGAGAGTTCAGCTACAAACAAATCACCCTGTAGAGAGTTCAGCTACAAACAAATCACCCTGTAGAAAGATCAGCTAGAAGAAGTTACCTTGTAGAGAGTTCAGCTACAAACAAATCACCCTGTAGAGAGTTCAGCTACAAACAAGTCACCCTGTAGAGAGATTAGCTAGAAAAAAGTCACCCTGTAGAGAGTTCAGCTAGAAGAAGTTACATTGTAGATAGTTCAGCTACAAAGAAACTACCATGTAGAGAGTTCAGCTGCAAACAAATCGCCCTGTAGAAAATTCAGCTACAAACAAACCACCCTGTAGAGAGTTCAGCTACAAACAAGTCATCCGGTAGAGAGATCAGCTAGAAGGATAACCTTGTAGACAGGTCAGCTACAAAGAAATCACCCTGCTTCATCTTTTCTTTTTCCTGTAGTAAAGAAAAAATGATAGGTTAAAAAAAGCCCTAAAGCCGGCCATAGGCCGGTTTGGGGTATACAAATACAAAAAGAACTAATCCAAAACAGCCAAGCTGTTAAAAAAGTGCAGCCCTCAGACAGGCTATGGTGAAAAAAGATGTGAAATCCAAGGTGGCGGCCAAGAAATGGCTGTGATGGTAGGTTAATGGTAAAAATTTTAATAATGACAATTCAGGTGAATTTTGTGCCAATACCAAGCGGCACCAAATTCAGCTGAATTGTCGTTATTAAAATATTTACATAAAACACGAATGCGTACTCGGATAGTGCTGAAATTTGGCACACTTGAAGGGCTTATTAAGGCGGATCTCAGTACCAACTTTGGTAGGAATCCGATGAACATACACGGAGTTATGACCTATTATGTGCGTAAAATAAGGTCGAAGGTCTGTCACGCCTACAGGGTAAACCCCTCGGAGGAATGAGTTGAAAATTTATATGTAGATGGAGTAACCATCGTAGGAGTGCATTGTTGTGGTTTGAAAGGAATTGAGATAAAGACCATGGAGATATGACACAAAACCCAACCTGTGTCACAATTATGCAATCGATTTTTATGAATATAAAACTATTAGTTTTCACGCCTACCAGGCAAACCGCTTAGAGCAATGAGCTGAAAATCGGTGTGTAGCTGGAATAATCATCATAGAAAGTCCTTGCAGTAGTACAGAAAAATGGGATTACAAACCACTGAGTCAGGATTCGAAAGCCAACTACGTGTTGAAAATGCGAGATCGAGATACTCTAATAGAACAGTCAACCTAATAGAGCATTCGGCTACGTTTATAACTTACTCCATTAAAGAATTATATTACATTGCAAGTTATTCTGTAGGGAATTCAGCTACAACCAGTTAATCTGATAGACAATTCAGCTACAGGCAAGTCACCCTGTAGAGAGTTCACCTAGAAACAAATCACCCTGTAGAGAGATCAGCTAGAAGAAGCCACATTGTAGAGAGTTCAGTTACAAAGAAACTATGCACCATGTAGAGAGTTCAGCTGCAAACAAATCACCCTGTAGAGAGATCAGCTAGAAGAAGTCACCTTGTAGAGAGTTCAGCTACACAGAAACCATCATGTAGAGAGTTCAGCTGAAACAATCATCCTGGAGAGAGTTCAGCTACGAAAAGATCACCCTGTAGAGAGTTCAGCTAGAAAAATTCACCCTATAGAGAGTTCAGCTGCAAATAAATCACCCTGTAGAGAATTCAGCTACAAACCGCCCTGTAGAAAGATCAGCTAGAAGAAATTACCTTGTAGAGAGTTCAGATACAAATAAACCATCATGTAGAGAGTTCAGCTGCAAAGGAGTCACCCTGTAGAGCATTTAAATCACCCTGCAGAGAGTTCGGCTGCAAACAGTTCACCCTGTAGAGAGATCAGCTAGAAAAAGTTACCTTGTAGAGCATTTAGCTATAAAGAAACCATCATGTAGAGAGGTCAGCTGCAAACAAATCACTCTGTAGAGAGATCATCTACAAAAATATCACACTGCAGAGAGTTCAGCTAGAAGAAGTTACCTTGTAGAGAGTTCAGTTACAAATAAACCATCATGTAGAGAGTTCAGCTGCAAAGAAGTCACCCTGTAGGGTGTTTAAATCACCCTGCAGAGAGTTCGGCTGCAAACAGTTCACCCTGTAGAGAGATCAGCTAGAAAAAGTTACCTTGTAGAGAGTTCAGCTACAAAGAAACCACCATGTAGAGAGTTCAGCTACAAACAAATCATCCTGTAGAGAAATCAGCTACAAACAATTCACCCTGTAGAGAGTTCAGCAAGAAGAAGTCACATTGTAGAGAGTTCAGTTACAAAGAAACTATGCACCATGTAGAGAGTTCAGCTACAAACAGTTCACCCTATAGAGAGATCAGCTAGAAGAAATCACCTGGTAGAGAGTTCAGCTACAAAGAAACCACCATGTAGAGAGATCAGATAGAAGAAATTACCTTGTGGAGAGTTCAGCTACAAAGAAATCATCATGTAGAGAGTTCAACTGCAAACAAATCACCTGTAGAGAGTTCAGCTACAAACAAATCACCCTGTACAGAGATCAGCTAAAGAAGTTACCTTGTAGAGAATTCAGCTGCAAAGAAACCATCATGTAGAGAGTTCAACTATAACAAATCACCTTGTAGAAAGATCAGCTAGAAGAAGTCACCTTGTAGAGAGTTCAGTTACAAAGAAACCACCATGTAGAGAGTTCAGCTACAAACTAGTGACCCTGTAGAGACATCAGCTAGAAGAAGTTACTTTGTAGAGAGTTCAGCTACAAAGAAACCATCATGTAGAGAGTTCAGCTACAAAGAAACCATCATGTAGAGAGTTCAGCTACAAAGAAACCATCATGTAGAGAGTTCAACTACAAACAAGTGACCCTGTAGAGACATCATCTAGAAGAAGTTACCTTGTAGAGAGTTCAGCTGCAAAGAAAACCATCATGTAGAGAGTTCAGCTACAGTACAAACAAATCCTGTAGAAATATCAGCTAGAAGAAGCCACCTTGTAGAGAGTTCAGTTGCAAAGAAACCACCATGTAGAGAGTTCAGTTGACCCTGTAGAGACATCAACTAGAAGAAGTTACTTTGTAGAGAGTTCAGCTACAAAGAAACCATAATGTAGAGAGTTCAACTACAAACAAGTGACACTGTAGAGACATCAGCTAGAAGAAGTTACCTTGTAGATAGTTCAGCTGCGAAGAAACCATCATGTAGAGAGTTCAGCTACAAACAAATCACCCTGTAGAAATATCAGCTAGAAGAAGTCACTTTGTAGAGTGTTCAGTTATAAAGAAACCACCATGGAGAGTTCTGTAATAATTATGTATTATATATATAATTTGTACATTTACTGATAAAATATTTAAAGTACATCTGTTTCGTCTTTTCTTCTTCCTGTGGTAAAGAAAAAAAGATAGCTTTAAAAAGTCCCAAAGCCGGCCATAGGCTGGGTTTGGGGTATACAAATACAAAAAGAAGTGAAATTTAATCAAAAACAGCTAAGCTGTAAAAAAGGTGCGGCCCCAAAAAGGCCATGGCGAAAAAAGATGTAAAATCCAAGGTGGCGGCCAAGAAATGGCTGTAATGGTAGGTTAATGGTAAAAAATTTAATAACGACAATTCAGGTGAATTTGGTGCCGCTTGGTCAATTGGCACAAAATTCACCCACGACAATTCAGGTGAATTTAGTGCCGCTTGGTCAATTGGCACAAAATTCACCTGAATTGTCGTTATTAAAATTTTTACCATTAACCTACCATCACAGCCATTTCTTGGCCGCCACCTTGGATTTCACATCTTTTTTCACCATGGCCTTTTTGGGGCCGCACCTTTTTTTACAGCTTAGCTGTTTTTGATTAGATACAAATTACTCTACAACTAAACTACTTAGACAAAAAACGGTGAACCAAAAAGGCAAAAAAAAAGTGCAGTATTGAGGGGGGATTGAACCCAGGATCCCAGTTCGATGTCCAGCGTGCTACCGATTATGCTACCGCTGCTAGCTCCCTTGATTCCCTTCTTTTGTATCTTATAAATGTGACTAACAAAATAAGCTGTATATAGTAAGAAGAACCTAACCCTAAAGGTGAAGAAGAAACCAAAGCTGAACTCTAATCCTAACCCTAACGCTAACACTACTAGACGCTTCCCCTAAAGTCTACTACTCGTGGAAACTACTGGACGCTTCCCCTAAAGTCTACTATTGGCGGCAACTACTGGACGCATCCCCTAAAGTCGACTACTCGTGGCAACTACTAGATGCGTGCCCTAAAGTAGAAGAGAGAGAGCAACAACTACAGTAGGAAGTCTGGATGCTTTTGAGCTTAATATTACGTAAGGGTTATGAAAGGTGGTGAAAAGAGTAAAACCCCTCGAAACAGTAAGCGCCACAAGGAATTAGTTTTCGCTGTCACAGAATTTGTATGCCTAGATATGCAGACAGTAAGTGTTGTAGAGGGAATTGGGTTTCACAAGCTATTATATACTTTAGAGCCACGATTTCAAATGCCTAGTAGAAATCACCTATCAAGGACAGAAATCCCCCACATGTATAACCAAGAAGCAAAATCTCCGAAGTCTCAGTTATTGAACCCAACCAGTTTTAGCATCACAACAGATATTTGGTCAACATCACATCAGAATCGTTCCTACCTATCACTTACCTGTCATTTTGTCAGTAGGGACTTTAAATTCAATTCCAAATGCTTAGAGACTGTAGAAGTTCTAGGCGGCCATGATGCAGAATCATTAGCAACAGTGATACAGGAAGGGTTTGATAGATGGCAGATTGGGGAAAGGGTATTGTTTGCTACCACTGATAATGGAGGCAATATAAAGAATTCTTGTGTGGATCACTTGGAAATATTACACATTCCTTGTATTAGACACACATTACAACTGGGAGTTAAAAAATGTTTTGATGTTAGGAGAGTATCAACAGCATTGGCCCATTGCCATAAATCAGTTGGCTTTATTCATCGATCCTACAAAATGACATATGCGTTAAGAGAAAAATAGCAGCAGTTGGAAAATTTAACAACACAAATTAATACAGGACTGTGTAACGAGCTGGGGTAGCACATTGTCCATGATTGAAAGGATATTGGAACAAAGATTAGTGGTTTGTGCTGTACTTACTGAAAACAGAAGTAATCGTACTCTGATACTTACACCAGATGAATTCACCATTTTAGAAGAACTGGCCAGTGTTTTGAATGCTATTAAAAAGGCTACTGACTTATTGAGTGGCAGTAAATATGCCAGTTTCCTGTATGTTTCCAGTGCTACAGCAGCTGTTGCTCAATTCCCTCAAAATGAAGGAAGAGGATCCCCCTGTGTTACAAAGCATTAAAGAGAGTATAGCTCAGGATCTTTCAATTTGATACCAAGAACATGCACTTGAAAGTTTGCTTAAGATGACATCATTTTTAGACCCAAGATTTAAGGAGCAGCCCTACTTGACAGAAAGTGAGAAGACCGCAGTGATGTTGAATATTCGAGAAGAACTTACTGATTTGATTGAAGAATGTATAACAACATCTTACCCTCCAACTGCAGACTTAGTTGTTAACCTAAATGAAGACCCTCCACCACCTAAAAAGAAGGGGCGTGTTCCAGCCATGCTGGGTGAGCTCTTCAATAGTTGCAGTGAGGCATCTTCAACCAGGACTGCATGCAGAAGAACAATCTCGAGTATAGGTTCAATGGTATACTGCAGAAGAACAGCTTGATTTGGACAAAAACCCTCTTGAATGGTGGAAGCAACGAAGAGCGACATTTCCTTACCTTTCACAGCTTGTCAGAAAGTTGTATTGCATTACAGCTACCAGTTGTCCATCAGAGAGATTGTTCAGTGTGGCTGGAAATTTGGTAACAGAAAAACGAAATTGCTTGCTACAAGAGAACGTGGACAGAATGCTTTTTCTCTTTGAAAATTTAAATGAAGAACCACTGTTACTAAACGAAGAAGATAAAGGTAGTGAAGACGAAGTTATTGGTGAAACTGAAGACTGGCCTGTGATGGCACAAACACTAGCCATTCATTGTTAGGGATGCGGCGATTATGCCGGCATAATTTCGGGCATTATTATTATTACTATCAATTTACCAAAAAGGAAGGCATACACAAAAGGCAAAACCTGTACAAGGTGTCCACCTACAAAAAACAAACATACATATACATATACATACAGTACACTACAAACTAAACAGTACGGAACAAAACACAAAACAGTGATTAACAAGTTACTTGACACATAAGTAATTATAAAGGTGATGCCGGAAAGACTTTCGATTACTGTCTTCAAGGATATGTAATGGCACAGTGTTCCAGAAGAAAGTTGTGTTGACAAAAAAGAATATCTCCTAGAATTAATGGTGGACTGTGGAGGGACTAGTGAAAGATGGTGACTTCTGGTAGATGCTATGGAATTAAATGAACAATGACTATTAAATGTAATAGATGTTTGCTGGTGATATATGTCATTGAGGAAACTGACCGAAAGGAAACTTCGCCTTGACTGGAGAGAAGGAAGGTGAAGTTGGGAGCAACAATCATTTGAAGAAATGGTCCAAGAGCTGGTAGATGGACTCCAGCGACTCCCACAGATCCATCGAGCTGCCCGCTTTTGTAGGGACTCTAGTACGTAGTTGGATATCTCCCAAATTATGGGGATTCCATACGACTGCAGCATACTCTAGCGTTGGCCGGATGATAGCTTTGTATGCAGCACACTTAGCTGCATGGTTGCAACCAAACATTGATCTACGTAAATAGTTCAAAGACTTGGTGCCCTTACTGACAACATACTTGCAATGCTTAGACCAGTTTAACTTGGAATCTACCTGCACACCAAGATACTTCACAGGATTACTCCATGAAATAGGTTGATGGTTAATGGAGTATGTAAATGGAATTGGTTTGTGTTTGTTAGTAATCATCAAAGCTTCACATTTGGTGGGATTGCCAGCGACTAGCCCAAGAAGAAATGGCAGTGAGGTCATTTTGTAGGGAAGAACATTCCTTGAGAGTGTTAGCTGGAGCATAAAGTAAAACGTCATCAGCAAACATTTTAACAGTGGAGTGTTTTACAACAGAGGCCAAATCATTTACGTAAATCAAAAACAAAAGTGGACCCAAGACAGTTCCCTGTGGAACCCCAGAAGTAACAATGGCCCAATCTGAAAAGTACCATTGATTACCACTCTTTGTTTTCTTTTAGTTAGAAAGATCTAAGCCAAAAGGTATGTGTGATTCCCACACATACCTTTTGTAGGGCATAATAGGTATGTGTGGGAATCAGGAATTATGCTAGCATTTTGAGGTGATTATAAAACTTTAACAGTAGGAAAATCTGTGGATTGTGAAATTCCGTTAAAAAGATCGAGGTACTCTAATAGAACAGTCAGAAACTCTAATAGAAGAGTCACTGAATATCATTTACTCTAATAAAGCAGTTACATTGAAATGAAATACTCTAATACAGCAACCAGATAAGGAATTCAAGACCATTTGAAGCTTAAACATCAATGAAAATGGTCTGATACAGCAATAAACTGGCATTATTAGTCAATTATGTGGCATAATTTTGGGAATAATGGGTAATTCTCAAAAGCATAATAGGAGATTTTTCGAGCACTGCTCAAAAGCATAATGTTCAATTTTTGGAGCATAATAGCCTCATGCCTATTCATTGTAAGCAAATGATAATTGTTTAAAATCCTTTAACTGTATAAAGTTGTACACCTATGTTGCAGAGAATGTATGCAATGTAACCATGTATCATTTGTGTTGTGATGTGTGTACAGTGACAAATTTACAAGTCTCATCTGAAAAAAGAAAAAAACATTTTAAGCATTATGGTTTATAAGTTTATATCGTGACATATATTCATATTGTGAATAAATTTTGCCATGACATATGACATAAGAAAAATCTATATCGTCCAGCACTACTTTGTAATATGAACCTGCATGGTTATTGGCATCCAGGCAGCACCACTGATGCGTGACGTAGGAGTACAGTGTAATCTCTTCCATATTCCGATGACATTAACTCCTAAAAAAGGAGTGATAGCATCAGTGGCTGAGGATGAAGACACTTTTGAATTGACAGAAGAAGAGAGTGAAACAGAGCCTACAGAATCCACCATAGATTGGGAGTCCACTACATCAGAAGATGAAGAACAGATTCCAGTAGACTTTTCTGGTGTTTGAGTCTGCTCTCATGTTGCTGTTTGCCACCTGTGTTGCATGTGGCAGTACCTTTATTTCCATCAAACGCCATGTGATTGGATGTTTCCTCAGCATCAAGCAAGCATGCAGCCAGTGTAACAATACATTTGTTTGGGAAAGCCAGCCATATATACGTAACATTTCAGCTGGGAATCTTCTGACATCTGCTGCTATTCTGTTCACTGGCTCTTTACCAGCTAAGGCACTCAGAGTATTTAAGACCATTAATTGTGCTACAATAAGTAGTAAAACATTTTTTAGACATCAGAAAAAATACCTTCACCCTGCCATTCATGTTATTTGGGAGAAGAACCAATTTCTACTCCTTAGTAAACTGAAAGAGAAACAGCAAGGCTTGGTAATTGGTGGTGATGGAAGATCTGATAGCCCTGGACACTGTGCCAAGTATGGATCATATTCCATGCTTGAATTGAATCTTAATAAAATAGTGGATATACAGCTTGTACAGGTAAAGCTATATTATAGTGAAGAATGTGGTGTATCATACAGTACAATAGTAACTGTATAGTAGGGTCCACAAAGCAGTAGGCATGGCCCATGGAATAAAATCACCCAAAAGCCAGCCTCAATTTTCCCTGACAACGATGAGGCAGTATTGGCGAGGTAAAACCATAGATATACTTTAGGTTTAAGGACGAAAATCCATCCCTCCTGGAGGAAGACTGAGTGTGGCCCCGACTAGACATTGGGTGACCTGCAGTTCGAATCCTGGGGTTGGAGGGATTTTTTCCTTACTTTGGCCCCTTTTCTGTTACACCTTATCAGTCAGTCAGTCAGTAAGTCAAGTCATTAGGTCTAAGTCCCTGAAATTAGGTGAGGTAATCCTAAGGCTGCAGCACATGTTGCTGTCAGACCTTCAGTGCTGGTCACTGTAAAGTGCTAATAATAATAAAATAATAATACAATATACTTTACAACGAGATTGGAAACGGAAGTAACTCACGTGATGCATCTGTACAAATTCCCAACGTGATGTAACAAGCTCCAAGAACCATCCGTGTTTCGCTTGCACTAAACAGTCACCATAGATACTGTCCGTAGTTACGAGCGCGAGCTTATTTTCAATGAAATTTTTTGTCAATTGGTTGTGAATTTGTCGACTAGTAATGTAACGAATTGGTGAACTAGTGACGAACACGATAACAGGAATGCGTGTGTGACCACAGGAGCTTGTTTATTATTTATTATTATTACTGAGCAGGCAGCACTCAGTGCTGATTAGCTCAGGAAAAATTTAGCAATTACAAACATAGTTACAATGATCACATGCGTACAGAAGTTAGGACTTATAAATTTGCTGGATTTCATTAGTAAATTGGTCAATGTTATCATGATCAATTAACCTGGGTGGTAAAGCGTTCCAATCACGAATTGATCTGAAATAAAAACTATGCTGGAATATGTTGGTGGATGAAGTAGGAAGAATGTAATGTCTAGGATGATGTTGTCAATGCACACAAACCACTAGTAGGTCACAAGGTAAGCAAATTGTGTTATGGTCACACCCTCTCATGCTTGTTGAGTTTTCACAAATTTTCTGTGTTGGCAAGCAGCTCAGATAGTTTTGTTTCAATATCTATGTACAGTGTGTGGTGTAAAGGGCACCTTTGATTTATTGTATTAATTGTCACACTGTAAAAATTCACTACTTACCACTTTTCACTTGTCCACTTTTAGTGGACTTCTATGCAATGCCAGATATCGATTTACCATATCATCAACTACTTCCACACTAGGGAAGTGTAATGGGTGTGTTGGATTGCTCTGAAACTAGTGCCATATGGTATGAGGATGAAAGGCAGAATGTTCTGATAAGACACAAATTTTTGAAGAAATCACCCAAGCCACATGATTAGACATCCATCAAAGAACAGCAAATGATAGTGTACTGATGACCAACAAGCAAGAGCTCAAGATGCACTACCAAATTATGCATTTAAACAGTCGGATTACCTTCAAAAGAACTGATGTAAAACACATAGTTACATTGCACACTTGTAATTCATAATCAATGTACAGATATTGCACTGTACAGTTGAAATATATGGTTTCTTCATTAGTTACAGTGTGAAAGATTATCAAAGAACCATTGCATTCTGTACTAGTGGGGTTACCCCTATAGCTTTAGCCATGCATTTGTAGCAATGGTTTCTTTCATCTGGTTTCTTTACATACCCAACTATTAAGCGACATGGCATTAAGCAGCACTAATCATTTGTAAGTACAGAGCCCAATTGAGCACACAAAAAGACAGCCATGCTAGTACGGATGCGCATCTCTGGTGGAGTAATACACACCACCAGTGAAGTTTTGATACCCTAGGTGGTAGGATTGTATCCTTCCACATACCGCCAACCAGCTATCTCACTAAAATACATGTAGGATAGGGCTGATGCACATAAATCGCCCTGCAATACTGTCACACGGTACGAACAGACGTACCGCATCCACCTCGCATTTTCTTAACTTAGGTAGACTAATTTAGAGCAACAGCAGGACATCTCCAAGTCTTTTTGTAGAGGCCAGTTGCATACTTCTTGGATGTAATTTGCGCAATTTTATACATTTCTGTTGTGGAAATGTAAGCTGAATCCAGCACATGATAGCTGTTTGGGGATGTTAGTATATGATGGCATACAAAGGGTAGCTAGCTGATTCTACCGCCAAAAAACTCTTTTTATTATTTTTTTAAGAAAGAATAACTAAATAAACAAGGTACTAATTAGCAATCAAACTATGCCTTACTGAGAAGTAATGGCAAATTGCAAGCTGGTGGAATGTGTAAACGTATAGATCACATGATGCGTTTTATACGCATAGGGTGGGAATGAGTATATGCCCAGTGCTGCATTGTACTTATCATCTCTTGTATTAGCCGTGCTACCCAACACGTAGTAGATAGAAAGTGTGATTGAATTGATGAGGCTGGCCAGATCACGTGATGTCGTTATTAATTTTGTTGAAACTGGTAAGTGAATAAATCATTGTTTACATGATAAAAAGAAGAAACACATGATTACATTACAGATTAACAGTAATTATTTTTAAATATATTCAGCTTTTATGCTATTTCCAGATGTGGCAGCCATATTGTCCCTATCATGTTATCTGTCCAGAGATCATCTACGGAAAGGAACATCACTTTGATCAATAATGAACAAATGGCAAGCACACACGCACACACACACGCACGCACACGACACACACTACATGCACGCACGTACGCAAAAGTGTTGGTATTATGTGTGTGAGTACTAGGTAATGGCATTAAAATTCAATGATGTGGAATGTTAATTCAATCAAATACACATAAAACCAACTCCATAATCATACTAGAGTTACAAGACAAAAAGCTAAATCCGAGCATACTGCTACTGAACAGATTGAACCAGACTTTAATTAAAATTCCAAAAATACACATCTAATTGAATTAACACTGCATCAATTATCAATACCTTCATACATACAGCATAGCACAAATCCTATGTGCTTTGTGTTATAAAAATTGAGATCTACACATGCACAAGAAGTCAAGACTGGTCTAATTGAAAATAAATTTATCACTAATTCAATTAACACCATCACTACACAAAACAATACACAACACACACACACTCAATACACACATAAGGAGTCAAGCCTGAAAGTACATGCATCACTAATTTAATTAACACCACCACTACACCAATACACACACTCAATACACACATAAGGAGTCAAGCCTGAAAGTATATGCATCACTTATTTAATTAACATCACCACTACACCAATACACACACTCATTACATACATAAGGAGTCAAGCCTGAAAGTACTTGCATCACTAATTTAATTAACACCACCCTTCACACAATACACACGCACACAAGCACACACACACTCAATACACACATAAGCAGTCAAGCTTGAAAGTACATGCATTACTAATTTAATTAACACCATTACTAATTTAATTACCACCACCACTACAAACGCACGTACATGCACAAGCACACACACACACTCAATAGTCACATAAATAGTCAAGCTTGAAAGTACATGCACCACTAATTTAATTAACACCATCGTTAATTTAATTAACACCACCACTACACACACATGCAAGCACAATCGCACGTACGCACGTACACACACACGCATGCACACACATAAGGAGTCAAGCCTGAAAATACATGCATCACTAATTTAATTAACACCATCACTTCACACAATACACAAGCAAGCACACACACGTCAAACCTGAAAGTACATGCATCACTAATTTAATTAACACTATCGCTAATATAATTAACACCACCACCTCACACAATACACACATGCAAGCACACACACACACACACACACTCAATACACACATAAGGAGTCAAGCCTGAAAGTACATGCATCACTAATTTAATTAACACCACCACCTCACATTATACACACGCATGCAAGCACACACACATTTATCTACACTTATATCGCATAGTGATGGTAAAAAATATTATTATGTGGTCAACCACATAGCAACATTGTGGTAGGGAAGCAAAAACATGCATCCATGTTGTGGAATTTAATTAAAATACCTAAACTTAATAGTGGAACCAGATGATGAACAATGGATAGTTTTTTGGTGCCCATTTTATTAAGATACTTTAAGGACAAGTATGCATGTCTGTAATATACACTACATTGTTGCTTATGATTGGTGTGTAGTAAACCACTGAAATAAGTCATAACTGGGACCAATCAATCATATGTTTATCCATTCCATAGTCTGGAATGTAAGGCTTCCATACAGGTCTCCCGGCTTCATCTAATCATACAACTTGGGAATTGAACTTGGTCTGGTGGTGTCCGATAGTTGCGGACACACTTGCAGTGTAGTAAGGAATAGATTAAGTTCTGTTTCCACGACTACAAGACCACGGGTAGCTGAAAATCAGTCACTAAATATATAATGCCACACTGGATAAATCATAGATATATAACCCCCAGGTACTTGGGGGCAGGGGCGTAGCTAGACTTTTAGTGATGGTAGGGCCTAGTGGGGCTATAAATACATGACTTACGAGTCCATCTCACTGTGGACTCTTACACATTTATATAGAAATCTTATTAAAGTGCATGGTTATGCCTAGCTAGCTAAATATACTGCTACACTGCTGTTTCTGCAGCTAATTGACCCTACAACCTACGCTATTGCTCAATCAGCATGCAATTTTACCTAATTTCTTCTTCCACAGCTGTCACGGATTAACTATTCATCCAAATTTAATCGGCTAGCAACATGTCACACATCAGCATTGGAGATCCGCTAAACCATAGTGGGCATTAAAAGGAATGCATAGTAGCATGTGCCTCATCACCTGGACAATCACCTTAGTATCATAGGTCCAATCCCCAACCACTATTAGCATCACTAGCAGCTCACCATTCACAACCTTTTGCAGTGAGCATTAAAAGGAATACTTCATTTATTAAACTTCTTGCACATCTCACCTCACTCAACACCTGTCATAGAGTAGTATGTTATCACCTTGACTTGATAGATCTATAATCACGATGCGTACAGCCTCATTTTACTGACACCTTCCCTCCAACTCATTCACATTTGAACTCGCGATTACGTGATAGTGGGAATTAAATGGAATTTTAATTTTCTTTGTCCGCTGATGTTAATAATAGCGAAATGACATGAAATTGTATCTGCAGCGATGATTTTCATATCAAAATCTGCGTAGTTGCATTGTGAGAAATCATCGCGCGTCGAATCACGTGACTTGCAACATTTACTGACGGTGGGGCCTGGAAAGCTGACGGTGGGGTACAGGCCCCAGTGTAGCTACGGCACTGCTTGGGGGTTACATAGCTATCTATGGATAAATCCCCAGCGTTCAATGTGTCACTACTACAAATTCGCCGAAACATGGTTCTTGCAAACTCTTCAAACTTTTGATACTGTCCTGGGATACTTAACTCCTTCATCGTGAAGTGAGGTTAGCCACAAACAAATAAGCTACGGGGAACACCTGCTCGCCATCTCGTCCTTAGTAACCGCATGATGACGCAAACCGAAACAAGGATGTTTTAGTGCGCGAGTTTTTTATTATGATTATGATGTGATATGGGTTGAGGCTTAGAAGCCTGTACACCCATTCAATTACAAACATATACATACATAAATTAGATACAATAAACAAAAATTAACTATGAATATAATTATTACATTAACATAAATCTATGGTCATAAAAGTAATTATCTATAGCTGATTTAAAATTATTTAATAAAGAATTTCCTACAATATCACCCGTAAGATTGTTCCAATCATTAATTACTCTAGTACCAAAATAGTTGACCCGACATGAAAGGTGGGCAGGGGGCTTAAGTAATTTATATGCGTGACCTCTAATTTGTGTATTGTGGGAGAAAGTAAAAAAGTTGGAGTGATCCAGATTGAAGTAATCGTTCAACAACTTGAAAAGAAATATTAAGTCACCACGTCTGTGCCTGTACAAAAGAGATGGTAAATTCATTGATGTCAGTCGATCTATGTAAGACTTGTCTCTTAAAGATGGTACTAATTTTGTAGCACGCCGTTGCACACCCTCAAGTTTACGTTGATCTAATACATAATGGGGTCCCCAAATTACATTTCCGTATTCTAATATTGGTCGAACCATTGATTTGTACAACCGTGATAGTACAAATTCATTCAAATCGATAAAGCTTCTTTTCATACAAGCCAATACCCTGTTCGCTTTCATAGCTACTTCAGAAGCGTGTTGGTGGAACTTCAAATTCGCATCAAATATAACACCCAATTCCTTATGACAATTAGCTGAGTCCAATGAGACACCATTAAGACAGTAGCCTCCAAAGCTGTGTGTGGCTCGACCAAAGTGAATCACTTTACATTTAGTAACATTGAACTTCAGTTGCCACACATCACACTGTTTGGCTAGATTATCTAAATCAGTTTGGAGTTGTACATGGTCTGCCAATGTAGAGATGGTTCGTATAAGCTTGGTATCATCTGCAAAATAAAAACACATGACTTGAGATGGATTTCGGCATATCATTAACATAAATAAGAAAGAGAAGAGGTCCTAGAATTGATCCTTGTGGAACACCACTCTTCACATCTTGCCAACATGATTTTTTCCCCGTTTAAAACAACGCGCTGTCTCCTATTGGATAGAAATCCATCAATCCATCCAAGAAGGTTGCCTGTAATTCCATAGTGTTCAATCTTATACAATAAACTCCGTTTCCAATTCCTATGTGTATAGTATATCTATGGTAAACTAAGCCCAAACAAGCTTTCAGATAGACCCGAAACGCTTTCAACAAGTTGCTACGGAATTTTTAAAAAAAATTATTCGACGGGATTTTCTATACTGACTGAGTAAGTAACTGACTGATGCCTTCAGACAAGCGTAACTTGATAACGGATAAAGCTACGGGCTTGATTTTTTCACTGTTCGATGTCATTTCGGCGAGACAGGAATACCGCAGTACGTACAACGCATCATTCTTCATGGACTTACCAGTGTCCTCCTTTGTGTCCCATTCATCGTTGCTGACAGGGAATTGTGTCTATTTGGCGCGAGCACGTGATGGCTTCCCTTCGAAACGGAAATCGTCCGTATTTTTCATAGTGGCTATTTAAATTGCAAAAGCGCTTTTCAAGCAGTTCTTGATTCGTATTGCTGTGTAAAGGGTTGAACCATAGATATTATATACTACGTACCCGGGATTGCGTACCGACTTCGTTAACACTTATCAACACTGCCAATCCACGTTGTGCTTCAATATACGGTCTTCTATTAGTAATCGTAAACGTTTCCCGTAAAAATGGCCACCTCCTGGCGATTTTACTAATACGAAAGATTTAACCTCTTCAACGTTACGTAAACAGTGAAAGGATACACTCGGACACTTCTCAATAGACTGAATTACCAGGAAAACGCTTGAAATACAGCATAAGCACAGTGCAAGTGATTTTACAAGCCTCAAACTCGCCACCATATTTCATCGAATAACGACTCAAAAAACCAAGCTACAATCGTCATGCCTATCTTAAACCTTTCGTCTGTGTCCACTCAACTAGCAGAATCATAGTAATTTACGTATTTAGCCATTTAACTAAAGCTGAAGTCTCCAAACACCTTCCAACAACCCGAAGCGAATACTATGATTTTACCACTCAGCGTGTGCCGATTTTCTGGCTTTGACACTTAGCCGATCAGGATCTGTTTTCTAGCCATTCGAACTGTAGAGGGTAGCAGATGTGATGCTGTTGAGCTCCAGTACTATGCCGCCTAGTACAACACTTGCGCGGTACACTACAAAGGAAATGTGTTAACGAGTACAACGATGATCGTTCCTTTGAAAACCGGCGGTACGTAGTATATACTATCTATGGTTGAACATAGCCGACCGCGAAGCGTATTGGACACCATTTCTTTTGGTATGCGTAGATTGCAGAGGTTCTTCAGGAAAAGTTCTTGGTTCGTGTTTCTGTGTAACGATTTGAACATAGCTGTCAACGAAGCGTAATGGATACTTCACTTTTCAGACGATAATTGATATAGCCGGGGCGCGCGGAGCCATTTCAGATGTGGTATGCGTGGGTTCACCAGTCATAATAAAATTTTTACAAAAAATGTTAATAAACCAGTACACAAAAAAATTGGAATTTTCAACTGGAGTAGGGACCATAGCACATCAATAAAAAGTACTGAAACAAGTGGGAGTAGTCCATGATATTAAATCACAGTAAAATAATAAGTGTTATATCCCTACTGTGCATTTCCGTTATGGTATCTTGAGCACAGTACGTAGGGATATAACACTTCTTATTGTTTTAATCCCAGGTTTCGGCACCTATACTATATAGTAGCAATGTACTAACAATTCTTAATCATGTGACACACCCAAAGATGGATACAATGATTAGATACAATCCACTCCAAAAACACCTTCGCTGTAAAAAAAAGGCGCGTCCAAGAAACTACAAGTACCTGTAATCCAATATAATCAAAAACAGCTCAGTTGTAGGGAAAGACTTCATGAAAGTAAAAATAACTGGTAACTTAAAGAGCTGATATCTGGAGCGGCCAAGAATCAATCTTAATCCAACTACTTATACTTTTTTTTTAATCCGTGCAAAAACACCTAGCATTGGCTGTAAAAAAAGTGTGCCCATGAAAGTAACTGGCAATTGAAATAGCTGATATTTGAAGCGGCCAAGAATGAATGCTGATATACAACTAATTGGAATTAACAAAAAGTTTAACATTGAACCTTTATCTTTCAGCTGTGTTCTACATTCACTCTTGCTGCATCATAAATTGATTTCTTTTAACTCTAATTGGCTGGTAATTTGGCCACCTTTTTTTAATATTCAGTGTATAGAGCAAAAAAAAAGGTGGCCAAATTACCAGCCAATTAGAGTTAAAAGAAATCAATTTATGATGCAGCAACGGTGAATGTAGAACACAGCTGAAAGATAAAGGTTCAATGTTAAACTTTTTGTTAATTCCAATTAGTTGTATATCAGCATTCATACTTGGCCGCTTCAAATATCAGCTATTTCAATTGCCAGTTACTTTCTTGGGTGCACTTTTTTTACAGCCAATGCTAGGTGTTTTGCACGGATTAAAATAGTATAAGTAGTTGGATTAAGATTGATTCTTGGCCGCTCCAGATATCAGCTCTTTAAGTTACCAGTTATTTTTACTTTCATGAAGTCTTTCCCTACAACTGAGCTGTTTTTAATTATATTGGATTACAGGTACTTGTAATTTCTTGGACGCGCCTTTTTTTACAGTGAAGGTGTTTTTGGGGTGGATATCACTCATTTTTGTTATAGTGATAGTCTCACTGGTAGAACAACAAAATTGTTAAAATGGTAACATTTTCTATGACTGATATTTGGAATAATATTATTATCTTGGAGAGTCAAACATGCGTACCTGTCATTGTGTTTGACAAAGGCATGCACATTACAGACACTGTTCACACTGTAAATTTGGAAGCATGAATTTACAGTGTAGAATAGACAGACTGTTCTATTAGAGTATAGATCTATGATTACTGTGGCATTCATTTACTATTAACAAAATTTTACAATATCTCATCTGTGGTAAATGCTTTAGATTATGCTCATACTTAGCAAGTGCCTAATTAGTTCACAATTACTACACAGCTGGCCATTGCCTGGTCTATTAGAGTATATTTATCTTTTTTTATAATATTATTTACAAAATATATCTGTGGTAAATACTTCAGGAATCTTATGCTCAAACTTAAGCATTAACTGGGTGCCTAATAAATTACTACACAGCTAGCTATGCATAATTTTGACTGAATTCATAATACAGACAATTTATTGCACAAGCACTGATGGATGGTAATACGACGCAATGCTTACCAGCAGCTATAGTGATCTTACTGCAGCTATATACACATAAGTCTCAGATTACCACAGGAAAATCTAAATGACAATACACGGTTACACGAGTTGCGTATTGCCAATATAGTACGACACAAGCCGATCAATGATACGAAATATCACACTTACGAGCATGTATCACCGTGGTAATTTCACCCATCGATGGAACGTGAACAGACCTTATTTGTATTTCTGTATTTAACTAGACCTATGTCATTTAGCAAATATGCCATTTATTAATTATAATTACTTATGTAGGGATCGACGCATCGATATCAGACACTGGACGAGGAGCCTACACTGCCTATAAAAGAAACCGAGCTCGGTAAGAAGACGTCCAGTCTGCTGGAGTGACACACGTGGATAGTCGCACGATGAATCTTGCGTGGGGGCCAGAACCAGCTGCATAAGTGAAACCTCCTAGGCAGTGCTGTTTCGTTACAAATCGGACAAGGCCATGGCCAGTGATTGATCTCTATTACTGTACTTTTACTAATTGATAAAAACTTGTGATGGTTATCACGTGATCAGTTGTCACCTTATGATGATTGAAATTGTTATTGTCAGTAGCACCGCCCTAGTCTCGAACCCAGACCCTTTCGGTCTGGGTCTTCCCTTCAATTACTTGAAGTTACTGGGTCTGATAAAAGTACATGCCTGTGTGAATTATTGAAGGTTGCCCAGCAATTCAACGATCGGCAGCAAGGTTATGTTACAAGGACTACTCTAGATTCTCAAGTGTTTCATTAATGTTAGAAAATCTAAACTTACCTACCCTAGAAAGCAGGAGGAACAGAACCATAGTACAGATGATGTATAAAATCACTAACAACCAGGTGTGTATTCTAAATGTGTCCTATTCCACAGAAATGGCTACTCCAACCAACTAGATACCAGAATTGATAGTTTTAAATTTTCCTTTTCCCCTCGACAATCAAACTGTGGAACTCAATCCTCCCTCATTTAGTCAACTCCCCCACACACGATCAGTTTTGTACCCTCTTAGATAATTATCACAATCACACCTGTGCGTTATAATCACATTGATTTCTGCACAGCACACACAAAGAATAATAATTCATCAAATAACATAGTTCTGGCAAGGTGGTTTCCTGTTTTGACCGTACTGTAATTTGTAGTCATGTTGGTGTATTTGGCAGGACTTGCCAATGGCTTTTAGCACTTACGTACTGTAAAACAATATTACTATGACATGACTGAAGTTGAACTAATTAGCACAGGCAGGTGGATATATCAGTGCTAGTATAGCACCTCCTTGGCTAAGATTTAGGGACTGGTGAGCATCTGTATTCTCTGTGCTCCACTTTGTAGTACTAAAAAATGTAAGGCTACTCCAAATGAGGCCCCTGTCCTCTGCCTGCATCAAGCTTCGGTACCTGAATTATTATTTCTAAATTATTGTGGTACACCGTACATGTATAAATGAAAACCTTGATGGAAACTTCTCAAGACTTGTTCTATTTTAAATGACAAAAAGCACAAGAAGCCTCATTCTAAGGCTCACTACCTACATTATATCCTGATCCTGGTTTGATTTTATGATTGATGTTGAGGTACTCTGCAGTCACATATTATAATAACTGGTTTGGACATCAATCTCCATACAACTTGGATGTGCAGTGAATTTGTCGAAAAAATCTTTCAAATAGGTCAGAAATGTATCACATATATGTGTTGCTATATTCATTGACACTGACTCAAGGTTTTGCTAATTACTCTAAATAAATAATTTTACATAAAGGCTGTATAGTAGACTACTGTCTATGTAGTTTTCATCTGCACAGAGACAACACCTTGAACACCATGTATGCCTGTGAAAAGTAATATCATTTACACAACCATCACAGTGTTTGCGTACCTCATCTCAGTGGAAATCTAATCAAAATATTCTATGGATACGAGAGAGTTAGTGACACACAGTACACACACACAGAGTACACACACACACACAGAGTACACACACACACACAGAGTACACACACAGAGTACACACACAGAGAGAGTACACACACGCACACAGACACATGCAGTACACACACACAACACACACACACAGTATACATGCTCAGTACACACACACACACACGCACTCACACAAACACACACAGTATACACACACAGAGTACATGCACATGCACGCACACGCACACATAATGCAATGCTAATAAGGTACACCATAGGACACTTATTTATGGTCACACTTCTATTTCTAATTCATACGCATTACAGTGGGGGCTAAAGACTCTCTCCCAATTAATAATATAGAGGGGGCTAAGCCTATCCAATTAAAATACTCTAATAGAGCTTTAGATATGCTAGTAAACTACATTTTCTAACTTTAAGAAAATCAATAATTCCAAAATCCTTGTTGGGGCAAAGCCCCTAGGGAGAGCACATGTAGCAGCACCAGCCCCAAGGCCTTTTTGACTCACACTTCATACATACCATTACAATTTCCTGTTATTGTTGCTTGGTGTATTCAATGCTATTCATATAGCATTTTTGATGATCCAGATGAGACGTTTTAAGACACCAAGCTACTTGTGCAGTACATTGGTGACCCTGAAAAGAATTACAAAATATGCAGAATTATAAATATAATTGTTACAAATTACTGAATATATTGTAAACAAAACATAATTGCTTTCGAGGAACCATCATGGTCATAATGTTTTCAGACTAGCCACTGTGACTCGCAAAGGTAACTAGTAGTAAAGAATGTTTAAACTTTGCGAATTACTGAAAATTCTACAAACCAATGAGTGCCAAGGTACTAAGTCCACTGTTTAAACATACACCAGAACGTTTATGATACAGGTGGCATTGGTTGAACTATGTAGGTTTACCATTGACACACACAGTTACTGACAGGCAAACAGGTATACTTGATTGCTGGAAGAGTGACCACTTAAAATGCATACATACGTATGGGAAATATGAGAAAATATTTTGGGACAGCCATACAAAGGTGACCAATACAAAAGGGACCATGGACAAGCGTCGTCATCATTAGCATTAAATAGTATATACATGCACTTTTATATCCCTCAGATCAGGACACCTCACTAACAAGTCCACCTTGATAATCGGGACACGTGTTCATTGTGCCCCCCCCTCCCATGTATGTGTTGAGCTGGATTCTCAAAAAGCAGAAGTGTAGTTATACCTAGGCACAATAGGCGCTGGTGCTCATGTAGTAAGTCCAGTGAAAGTGGCCATTTCAACTTCCCGGCCATAACTCATACATTCTCTTCTTTTCATATTTATCAGATAATTTCCATATTATGCCTAGCATCACATTTTGACATTTAAGCAGTTGAAGGTTGAAAGTTCCAAGGAGGGTTGTGCTAGTAAACTACTTACAGGAGCTATACTGGATAATTAAATGATGGAAAACAGACTAAAGGCTCAGTTCTACCATTGTCTGTAATGCACGAGGAAGATAGGGTTGGAGGAGTCACAGTCACTGCTATTCATTGCTAATTGAGCTCACTGAGCTGTAGTACGTATAACGTATAAAGAATCGTGTGATAATAATAATAAAGTGAAAAAAGAAGTTGATAGTTCCCACTGTTAGAAGTCAATCTGCTGCGATCGTTTAGTTTCAGCTTGTAAATTATTCATGCAGTAATTGTAATAGTGTAGCATAATAAGCTGCATCATCAGCTAGCAGTGTAGTATAGTTAGCTAGGTATATGAGTATGCACTTTTTAACAGATTTCAAGAACTAAAGAGTCCATAGTTGAGTTTCAATAGCTTGAATGTGGGGACAATCAGACCTTGTGCCTGGGCAGTTCTGAAGGCTACCGACATCAAATCAGAGATGGACTCAGTTCTGACACTTTTTTGCATTAGTGAATTTTCTGCCAACAATTGTGATCATGAGTGCATTATGACCGGATGAACACTTTTATCAGAAAATGCCCTCACACCTTCAGATCATGGTCCTAGTTGGCAGATGGATGGGTGAATCAGTGTATTAACTTCTCACTTGGGGGATTTAAAGGTGGCCGTTATACAGAGGTGGCATTTTTAAGGAATTGGTTGCTAAGACAGGTTCCACTGTACTTCATACAGACTATACAATATCACTGTATTCTCTCACCTTTATTACCTTCCCAGCATTTTTGACCAGGTGTGTAAATGAATAGGGGCTATTTAACACTGCTGGGCATTTATTTTAGATAAGTTTACTGACCCAGGTAGCAAAATTTAATTGGACTCGTGAACAGCATTTATAATTGTAATGCATGTTGACCCATAGTCATGAACATAACACACTACTCATGCACTTTCATCCAAGAGTTTACAATAGAAGCTAGGCTCGTCTTTAAAGAAAAAATAACATTAAAATAAACATACATCATCTAGATGTTTCTTGACAAAGCAGCCTAAAAAGAAACATATAAGTCCATCACACTGTACATGCACCATGACACTGACGTCCACATACAAAACTATAGACTAGGGTATTTCCGTGATACACGTGTCCATGTATGCCTCGCATGTATTAAGTATACAAGCGAGAGTTTGTAAAATTCGGAATAATGGGATAAGTGAAAATTAAATTCTAAACCTCATGCTGTCATTTTTACTCTATCACCCCATAGCAAGTAGTAGTGATAGTAGAATACCAGAACAGTACTCAGGGTAATCTTCAAATAAAATGTACACAAAACTATTTACTCTAGAACAATCTAACTATTAAAGCTTAACAACTTTCGAATACACTTCACTACACATTCACTACAAAACCACTGTATACGTTCTTTCTGCTACACTTGCTTATACCACCTGTCACATATTAAATTTATTATAGTTGGCCTCTATATAGTGATGAAGGCTAAAAACAGCATTTAGTCTTCTCCCACTATTAGCAGCCATTTTATGTTTGTGATACCGTATAGCTGGTAATTTTCGAAAGGTTTTTATTTTCGGATATTTCGAAGAGGCCCTTCTCTTCGAAAATAAATTCCCATGCCCGGTTGTTCTCCGAAAATAAATTCCCACAAGTGAAAGCAATGATCCAACTTTCGCTTGTGTATTCCTCGAGTTTTGGCTCAGTACTACAAATGATAATGGGTAAACTGTATCATCACTGTGCCAATAACCAGAAAACAGGTGATCCAGAATGGGAATTGATGCCGTCTGATTTATAATCTATACTAGCTACGATCGAGCATGCGAGCCAGTGAATTTATTCCACTCGAAACTCACTCAATCTTCTCTCCAGTGCACAGGGATGGGGGGTTATTCCATCAGTAAGTCAGTTTTTGGCAAACATTCATGATTTGTGATATGAATTTCTGTTTATTTGAAATCCATCCGGACTTCGAAATAAACACTCTTCGAAATTAAAATCCTTCGAAATTCAGATTTTGCTCCTTGTGCGAAATTTTCTGTTTCGAAAATAACCCACTATACGGTACCATTTTGTATAGACGTCATCGAGGCTGGTTGTAGTCATCTGTAGAATGTTACTGATATTTACTTACTCTGTATGATTGTCAGACATCTCATTCTTGCTGCAATAAATGTGATGTCATAGTTTAATTACATTCTACTGTTACAACTCTGTAATGCTGCTAGAGTAACCAGACCCTTCTTATTTATGCAAGCAGCTGCTTTGATGCATGCCTACATTGGGATTCTTTCTATTTTGTTACTGACTCCATGAGACTTTCTCTAGTGAGATAGCATTTTATAAAATGCCAACCTTCTTCCACTACCTGGTTGTCCGAAGGCACTTTACAAACAGTAAGAGTTATATGTCTATTCCTGTTTGTCATTGGAGGATGAACATGTAAGGCCACTCCAAACAAATTCTCTGTTTGTCGTCTTGGATTCAGGCATATTTGCTTGCGGGCGGGCGGGCGGGCAGTCCATTTCCATTATTTCATTATAGATTTTCAAGCCATTATTTGTCTGGCATATCCAAAAAGGTTGCATAAAAGCATGCTTAAGCTTGTTCCTTCCTTTGACTTAGACCGCGGTCGCAGATCTACCTACAGTGAGTGCCTGTGTGTCACCCCCTTGTATTTGTAGTGGCCTAATAGGCAGAGGCTGTATACCGTGCTGCACTTATGGTACAACCATATATATATACAAACTATGGTACAACAATACTCCACGTAGTCTCGTGCGCCCGATATAAAGGGTCAGTCGGGCGCACGAGACTATACTCCAAAGCACATACCAACACCGATCACCTCCAGTTTAATATACTGAACAACCTTTTCCATTCTTTTAAATCTGTGCCACCGGCTAATTTTTACCTCCTTGTCCCTAGAGGGATAGCAGTAACTCTCATCTGATTGATGGGGTTTAATAGGAATATTTATTCGCACGTGACAGGTTAGTTGTAATCATGGCGAGAGTCACGGCGAGAGTCACAGCGGATGCCGTGGCAACGTATTCAGATGATTTGAGAAATTCTATGGCCATTGTAAGACACAGCGAGAAATATTATGATCATCACTCCAATCAATGGCTGATTGCAGGTATGTTCTAGTACCATATATGGATATTTATAATGATAATTATAAAAATAAGAGAGAAAACGTCTTGTTTTATTAAGACAACATACATACATTTTTTGTATCCGTGGCATTCTTGTGGAACACTATTCCTGAGGACATTTTGGCACGAAGTCAGGTTAAACATTTCAGATCTAGTTTATTTTAATGTGATTGTTTAATTCTGTACTTGTATTGTGTATGTTGTTCTGTTTTTGTAATTGTATTTTTGTAACTGTAAGGGTATCACCTTGTACAGGCACATGCCTTTTGTGTATCCCTTTATACAGTTTGATAATAATAATAATAAATGATACATACATACATACAGGGAAGGAAAAGGGGCCTAGACTCAGGGCTACACAGCTAGCTGAAACACAGGTAGCTGGATCCCTGGCAACACAAAAAAAACCATACATTGTTTGAGTGTGTAAGGAAGAATGGTTGTTGTTACTGTAAAGCTTTACAGTGACCAGCACTGAAGGCCATGTTCTGTCAAATCGTAACATGGTCAGATGAACTCTTATCAGTACACCAGCTGCTGTATAGACCCTTTTCAGGTGAGCTGCTGCCATAGCAACATCTGCCATCTTGGAGTACAACCCGTTTTGCAACCCTGGTAGCGTTGCTTTCTATAAGAGTAAAACAATACCCAGGAAGTAGAGCTTCTTCTGCATTTCACAGCAAAGGTTAACCTGGTTAAACGTACGCTTTCCCCCACGCTACCAGGGTTTCAAAATGGGTTTTACTCCAAAATGGCGGATGTTGCTATGGCAGCAGCTTACCTGAAAAGGGTCTATAGAATATATAGTTAGTTTATACCTACACCGTAATGTTTGTGCAAATGTTTCCAGGGCAAAATCTTGCCATATGTGCTGCAGCCATAGTGTAGAGTTTTTCGGAGTTGGCTCTTATAAATCTAATTGATAAGTGTCGTGACAGAGAAAAAGTGGTTTGCTGTCAGTTACATAAAAATCATACATGCTGTATTATCCGAGCATATATTTGTGACTTCATGTGCGAAAACCAGTCTTATCCCCCAAAATACAAATGCTGGTTTAAGTATTCAAAGTATTGTAGCTTACCAATGGCTGTAGCTATGTGAATAAGAATTTCACACACTTTCCACTAACTCCTTACCTTTAATTGTGTATTTATAAACATTGAACCCAGTGTTTGCATGTGTATGTGTGCTGTGTGTGTGTTTGTGCATTGCTTTCCTTGAAAATGAATCGTAATTATGTCTTCTTTAGATCAATGGAGAGAGTGACAAGAAGAGACATTACTAGGTGTTAAGATAAGAGGGAGGGCTGGTGTGTCTGGGTAAGGAAGGATTGTTGCCTAATTGCCTAAACAGGTGTGTGTGCGTGCGTGCGTTTGTTTGTGTGTGTGTGTTAGAGCTGAGCGATACTGCCATTTTAGTATCACGATCGATACTAAAGCCACTATTCACGATACTGAATAGTTCACGATACTTACAAATATGTCAATCATAGCTGGTGCTACATAGTGTATTCCTCAATATTCATGCAGGAAGTCTTTAAAAGTAGCATCAAACTAGCCACTGTCATCCTTGTTTACAGTAACAGTTATTGTGACACATGCTTTGAAGTTATGTTATGGTGTTCACACCTCTCTGCAGGGGTAACCAGGTTATGACTTACAAGGACTCTTGAGCCTAATACAGCATAGCAAATGGATTTTAATGACAATAATGTACAGACATGGTATCACGTTAATAACAAAATATCGCGATATCGATACTTTCAAAATATCGCGATATATCGCTAAAACGGTAGTATCGCTCAGCCCTAGTGTGTGTGTGTGTGTGTGTGTGTGTGTGTGTGTGTGTGTGTGTGTGTGTGTGTGTGTGTGTGTGTGTGCCTGCGTGCATGCGGACAGTGCAAGAAAATGTCAACTGTCCAGCATGTAACATAGTGGGTAAAAGTCCAGATAGGACTTCGGGTGCCCACACCTTTACCTGTGAGACATGGTACAGCTTCCTGTGGGTTACTAATCCTACCACAGAAGGAATTGCCTACGCTAAATCATAGCACCTGAGTAGCACAGAGGTGTCACAGTGCTGGCACACTGGGCAGGCAAGGTAGACTAAGGCTTTTCTTGACTATGTGTGTGTGTGTGTGTGTGTGTGTGCGTGTGTGTGTGCGTGGGTGTTCATGCATATAGTGTGTGGAGAGAGAGGTAGTTTGTTGGTTTTAGACTTGAACTTTAATTTTAATCATTTTTGATTGTAGAAAGCTAACTGTTTTCCAGAAACCAGTGAAACCCCTAAATCTACAAAAGTTCCAACCCTATAATGTTTATGAGGTATTGCAAATAGTGTGAGACTGCCTAGGGGGAGGGTGCGGGCAGGACACTTTGCCCTAATTCATGATCTCATTGGTCAGACCACATACCTCATTGTAGGTAACTGATGTTATTGTTCTTGATAAGAAAAATTATGTCAATGAAACCCTATAGCTTTCATTGTGTCACTCCCTGATGGTAATTGCATCATGTGAGCTGGGTCATGTGATCTTAACAAGTACTTGAGTACCGATTTTACTACGTAAGTAACAAAATCCTTAACGAGTAATTACAGTATTTTTCAGCCGTAATTATATAATTGGGAAATAAACAGATACATGGTTTATACCATGATTAAAAAAACCACATGTCAGCTGAAGCTAATCATCAAGTTTAAAATTAATATACAATATTTAACCGTACTATGTGAAGGTGGCTACTATGAGATGGTATCCTAAGGTCATGAAATAGATCTTAGGTATGTTTGGGACCAATTTTACATAACTTACTTCAGTACAGTTTGTGTAATAACATTACCTTTGTATTTAGGAACTACGAGTCAATGCTACAGGTGTAGTAACCCACACCGTTTTCACAATGAAGATTTGTTTCACCCACAATTATTGGCACTTACTTCCCTAGTTTAGACCAGGTACCCAGATGTTACACGCACGCACGCACCCATATGCACACACACACACACACGCACACACACACACACACGCACACACACACACGCACACTACACACATATAGAGATACTTACATACTACACACATGCACATGGACACACGTGAACATGAACATGCAAGCACACGGACACGCATGCACTTAGAGTCATGTAATTATGTGTGTTGCATATTTGCAGGAGGAAAAGGAGCCACTAAAAACTACCAGCTGATTGTGGATTCTGCTATCAATATAGCCTCTTTTCTTGTATATTAGTTGAGGCTATAGGTTGAACCCATTTGTTGTGTTTGACTGTGTTGTTTATACAGTTTTTTATGAAGGTTAATGATTGTACATTATCAGCACTCAGTACCTTAAATTAGGTCACTTGAACTAAAAATAAGAAGTACTTAATATTGCACCATAATATGACCGGGCCTGTGAAAATAGGGCATCTTGGCACATACATTTTGCTTGTTTTATCAAAATTAAAGATTCATGACTTTTGATGTCATTATGCTATGGCCGCACAGCAACTTAAGCATTAGTTGGCAACAATAATTTTTTATTCAAATACCAAAGATGTAATGTTTTATATGATGGGGTATCTCGTGCCAACATGCCATGTTTTTGCAAGCCCTAGCTGTAGTTGCTAACAGCAACACTGCTATCATAATGTAACTTAGCCTATTGTTGAACTCAAAATGACTTTTCAGCCTAAAATTATCAATATTTCATTTTACTGTACTTGGTCAAGAAACTAAAAATGAATGTAGAAGTGGCACAGGAATAATGTTTTAAAGTTGTACCTTGCTCCTAGAAGGAAATTTCTATAGATGATGATCTCATGGTCAGACCCCACCTGCTGCATTAGGCAGGGTTTCTGACCAAACGGTTGCTCCGATTTAGCTACAACACAATGAGGCTAAACCAATGAAAGTGGGTGTGGACACATGGAGGAAGACATCTTAATGATATTATATTGATCAAGAAAACGGAGGGGCCTAGGGGTGCCATGCAGTGACAGCCACAGAGTGGTCAGTACAGGAAAGGCTTAAATCACGTGCACATAATCAATTGCAAGTATAGCATAGAAAGAAAAAAGTTCAGATCATGAGATACAATTCTGGGAAGGCTGTAGAGTTAAAAGTTTTATATGAGCAGGACACATCAATACAAGCAGCCTGCCGGCAGCTGAAACAATGGAAGTCAAGAGCCATACTGATCTTCCTACAAACTATTGCAGCCAATAGATGTTGCTGGGCATTACTGTTAGTGGATTAAATCATTACCAAGTGACATCTATTAAGAATGGTAGAAGAGGGATAGTGCTAGGAGGGCAAAAATTAATAATCTGGAAGGTCAGCGTAAAGTGTATGTATAAAACATTCAGGTAAATGGAATCCATGAACAAATTAAAAACCGGCAAGACTGTATGTCACCCTAATTTGGTGCAACAAAACATCCAGTCAAGATAATGGTTCATTGTGGGTTGGGGAGAGCACATTTAGGGGTAGAAGGTCCAATAATGTAGCACTAAAATAAGTCACCACAAAACAGTGGGTGGGGGTCTGGTAGGACATGTACACTGTAAAGATTAAAATTCTCACACCCTCATAGGTACTAGGATCTCAATTATACTTTACCAGAAACCATTGTGACATTTTTGTTTGTTTAGCTATATTATTATTACTCATGCATTATGACCACTGTACTGTCGGGAATCCGAATCAACAAAAACCTGAATGCATTATTCTGTTATAGAATTTTCTCTAGCTTGCATGTAGCTACACAATAAATATATTTCACAAACCTCAGCACAGATGATTGGGCAGATTGAATGGATGACATTGTAAGCCTCTCCACAGCAATATGAAAGTGAAGAACAGATATAACAAAGTTTTTAAGGATCCACACTTTGTATTCCCCTCTAATAGAGCAGTTGTCAATACGCTGGAGATACAATAAGATTTGCTGTTTGATGTTGTCAGAGGCCAGTTTACAAGTAGCAATGGGAGAAATACCAATTGTCTTGCCTAGAAATTTCGTACAGTTAATACTACAGATATTGATAGTATTACCATTAGACATTGAGAACTCTGTAGTGGGCACAACACGATGGCCATTAAAATGAAGGGATATGCATTTGGGAGGTTGAAACTCAAAGCAGATATCAGCAGCTTTCAGCACTAATGAAGTAAGAGCTTGTTGATGTGTTTGTCCTCAGTCTATAATTCTGTGAGTCTATAGCTAATTCTAAAGAAGAGGTGCATGTTGGTGACAGGGCCTGTGAAAACAGGGTATGTGGGCACAAACCACACCCTGTCATGCTACAGGTTATATCATCTCAGTAGAGTATTCATTAGATGCCTGAAGATTGCATTGCCATTGCACAAGTTACGTATGAGTGGCCTATAGTCACAAAATGAACTATTACATAGCCGTTGCAGCTTTCGTACATATGGGATTATTAACACTAAACTGAACTGAAAACATTAAGCTGTAATAAATAATACTTTGCATCATGGTATGGCAAGAAGGAGAAGTCGGTTAACTAGTAGTCTAGTTCATACTTCTGTTCTAATCAGCTTGAGAAAAAAAAAACTGAAAAAGCAAAAAGAGCGTGCAGGAGTAACCCTCCACTGCTTCAAAGACCTTCAATAATGAGAGGAATTATAGTGAAGCTTAACCACTAGTTCATTGTCTTGTGTACTTTTTGAGGAGTTGGGGGGGGAGACTGGCCCGTTCCTAGCCTGGGTTCGAGCCCTGCCAGCACCACACTGACTGATTTCACAGCCAGCTTACCTCGACACTAGACACTAGCGACACGCTCGGAAAGCAAGCAAATTTAAGAGCTATTTAAACGCAAAGTTGGTAGCTGCAGGGTGAAAAAAAATTCAACTAAAATAGCCACAGCTGGGAATCGAACTCGGTCTGTGATCTGACCTCCCGTGATAAACACAACGGCTAACGTTTGCACCACGACGAAGTCACATCATAAGGATTTATTTCTATGGTATATACATATTGTATGCAGTAAGCTAGCTAGTGAGTCAAGCCAGTTTACAATTAGCTAAAGCCTTGTGACTCAGTGAGGGAAAGCTACTAGTAAATCTGCTGAGCTGGGAGGACTGAGTCAAGCCAGCTTACCTTCAGTCAGGGCTGCCCAGAGAAATTAAGGGGCCCAGGGCAAAGAGTTAAAGTGGGACCCTTGACCCAAGTTGTAAGGTGAAGACCAAAAAAAAAAAAAAAAAAAAAAAAAAGGTCACAACCTGCTGGCAATGACAATAACTACCCATCACCAACCATATCTCCTTATCTATAAGCTTGCTACACTGCTCCTCTGAAGAATAATGTGACTGCTCTATTAGAGTATTTAGATCTGACTGCTCTATTAGAGTATATCGATCTTTTAAACAGGTATTCAGGGGGCCCTTCATGTGGCCTCCTGGGGCCCCTTTCAGGCTGGGGCCCGGGGCAAAATGCCCCAGTTGCCCCCCCCCCCCCCCCCCCCCCCTGTGGGCGGCCCTGCCTTCAGTTAAACAGCCTTGTCTGTTTAACTGAGCGGTAGCTAGCTAATTGCCGGCCTTCCATGCAAACTGATTTAATGTCATTTGTCATTACTGCTATTATTGTGTACACACACGTAGAGAGAGAGTACTTACAAAAGTACATACTTGCATTCTCTTCTTATCCAATTTAGCTTGATGGTAGCATTGGGCTAAACGGGAGGAGGCATAAGAAAGTAGCCAAAAAGTTAATTACCTATTTTTAGATCAAAAGGGCCATCTTCTTATCTTGGCCCCCGAAGCTCTCAGCGCTCAAGCTGGGTAGAAATTAAAGCAGGGAGGAGGGTGGGGCTGTCAACCTTAAAGGCAAACAGAATCACAAAAGGCTCCTTTATGTATGCCATGCATGCATGATCTGATCAAGGTCATCCATCTTATATAAGAGGACATGATGCACACTTTGCTAGCTATGTTTATGAAGAGAAGGCAATGCAGTTACCATAGAAACTGACCAGACTATATATGATTGCCAATGAGGTAACTGGCTTCTCAAGTAGTGTATATGTAAGCTTTATAATTGCCAATTGTTTTCATCAATAAAATGTATAGATATAAATTTTAAGTGGAAGCTGTAAAGAAAGCAAATGGTTACCATGGTAACTGAGCAGACCACGCTTGCCAATGAACCCATGCAGGTGGAAATTAATGTTCTCTATAAGTGCATGGTAATAATATTATTTTTGAGATCAGTGGTGGTAACTCATAGCAACATCAGCAATGTACATTAGAGAGATAATTGTGGCACAAAAACATGCTGCTGTACACAGGTGGATTACATATGACGTACTGTCACAACACTTAATTATATAATTCAAGCTTATGCAAGTACCAATCATAGCTTCAAGTTATACATCAGATTTGCGTGACATCACTGACATCATAAAAGTAAGAATAAATATAAAAGCATGAACAGCACTTAACACACTCAAATAATTTGATTAACCATTCGTCAATCATAATAGTTTTTTTCACATCACAACGTCCAGGCTACATAGCGAACTCTTCATGTATCTGAATATGCTACAAGTAAGAGAAATAGAAAATTGCTCTACAATTGGAAAGAACTCACCATGACCAAACTTAATGAATGACATCACAGCCTTTGCAGAACGCGTACAATGTCATCATCATCTCCATATTATCCATAAACCTGCCGCTCAGAAGACTGTTTCATACTGTATGTACCAGTAACAATGTGATCGGCCTCACAGAAAGTCAACCCACAATCCAAGTTGGCAAGGATGCAGAGTGAATAACCTGGAGAATCCAGCAGCCACAATCAGACACATATGACTTCCAGGGTAGGTCATGAGCCCAATCTGAAAGACACAACACGCCATTACAAACTTATAAACAATACAGATTAATTGAACCTCTAGCTTTCTACTTGGAATATAGGATCATACTAAACCTAAACTAAATACACAATAATGTGTGCTCCAAGTCATACAATAATTAGTCCTGTTACCAATCTTCTACATGCCTGTCAATATATCAATAGCAAATAACAATGTTGATACACTGACTAGGATCATTCCTGTGGCAGGGTGGTCAGAAAGAACTGCTGCAGAATAACAGTAGCATGGTGGAAGGCATGCTGCATACATGCTATATTGATTTGTGGGCTTCGGTAGTCTATCATGTAACACTTTCACATCTCAGAACAAGAACTACCCAGACTATATTTCACATACAGGTGTACATAAGTAGCCCCAGCTATAACTAGGCAGTGATTATATAGACACTAAGTCCAAAATTGGTTATATTGTGGGGATCGATTAATATAGGGCAATAACAACCACCTTGTTAGTACGACAACATGTAGTGAAATGTCCAACAATGAAGGGACCAATTTCAATGAGGTGACACACATCTTAGCATTGTTACTATCACAACATGTAGTTTCATTAAAGTTTCATAGTACTACACACTTCCTCACATTAGTGATTAAATCTTTCATTACTTCAGCCACCATAGACCTACCCATTGGTGAGTCATCATTAACAAGACGACTGGCCACTGGGATGATAAAGTATGTTGCCATTTTGCAGTGAGTTGTCTGGTGAAAGCAAATATGAGCTTAGTAAACAGACCACAATTTTTTACCTTTGGGAGTTTAGCAAATATTACAGACGTTTCCAATGCCGGCTCTCTGCCACCCTGCACCTCAAAGCTAGTCACAAAATATAAGTATGTAAATATAAAGAAGTATTTTACGTACCTATATGAACAAATCAAAGTAAGACTAAAGCTTCTTCAGTTTATAGTCTGGGAGAAACTGTAGCACAGCATAGGTAGCACACAGCATGTCACTTAGGTAACAGTGATGATGACCAACCTTCCTGAAAAAAAATTAACCACTCAAATTCATATGCAATGAATAAAGTGGCGCAGTTATCAATTAAACCAGACTGTTCCAAGAAAGCCCAACACAACACAGGTTACATTGCACATTAACATGTACTATGGAGACACACCCTTAGTAGTGGAAAGGCTGTTGTTTGGTGTTGATAGTCGTATACGTCTTCTTCAATGGACATGAACAATAGCTAAGAAGATGCGACATAAAACACTTCTTTCACACTCATGCACACACCTTAAGCTGTGCTTCACTTATCTGCTGACTGATGCAGTCCTTTACAAGTACTGCACCTACGTCAGCATAACACATACTACACTACTTACAGAAACACAATGGTGCAAACCTTGAACGCTGATGTTAATAGCTTTTGGTTTGAACCACTGGCAGAAGAATCCCCAGCTCTAGCATAGTTTCTCAGCACATCAACAATACACTTGCAGTTGTGTTTGAAGATTTGTTAACAGCTCAACATAAATATCCATCATTTTAAGATACTCATTGTCTTTGCTATCAACTTTTCCTCTTTTCAGCGAAGTCCATAAGATCTAATGAATATAAACAAGAGTTTTTAATATTTGTGAATTCTTGATACAAGGAACTTCAAACTTGTCTACCGATCAATCAATCACGAACACACACGGTTAACATTACAGAGTAACACGGCTAACATTTTGTAATTCTTAATACTCTAGCTGGCACGTGCTTCAGGAAGTTTTGATGATGTAATTTCTCCTTCTCTTCTGCCGCCACATCACACCAAACCAACACCTATACCACCATTGTTACGCTAGCAACAATTATTTTACTGGATATTGTTACCTCGCTAATGGTGACATCTAAATTTCCAGCAGTCAATTGATCCTTAACTCTATTCAATAACACATGGATACTGTAACTAAGCACCTGCACCTGGTCCAAGAAAAAACTCTCAAGAAACCCTAAAATGTAGTCATACCTTGTATCCTTTTGTTAGCACCTCCTTCATCTCTTTTAATATGAAGTGGACATATTTGGGACCAAAAGTGATACCATCTTTATAAGTGTATTTCTGGCCAGTCACCTCTCAAACATCTCATTTGGTAGCTCCTTACTGTGTGACAAAACCTTCAGTAGTAAGCTAAACAGCATAGAGACAGTAAGGATGGGCAATATCATTAACACAACTACTCACCCAGAAAGGTTAGAATTAAGCATGTCCTCCGGTAGTTATAGTAATAGTTGAGTTATGGCTAGAGTGATATGTACTTGAAGTGTGTCTTTGTCATGTTTGTGGGGACTGAGTCCGTAACCACTTTGATTCGACTGTGGATCCATTACATGATGGTAACTACTGTATGACCTTTATATTATCATACCCGCTTTGTCAGACATGACAGCAACTCTGGTAAAATAGCTTTGATAACAGTGGTGTGAATTATAAGTGACTTGGCCTTTTCTAAATCAGAAATGATGATGTCTATGTCGTATTTCTTGTAAAACTTCTCACCTTCCTCTTGTGTTTTCAAGTCTTCTTCTGCCACATCCATCTTGGCCAACTCTGGTACACCTTCACCTCCATTGTCAGTGACTAGCTTCTGCTTGTGATTTCAAATCAAAGTGAAATCCACTAAGAATTCCAACTGCTGCCCTACAAATAAATCATTACACTATGGATGGATAGATACAGTATAAACAGTATTCGTACTTGATCAAGTTCTTTTCAATGTGTTTCCTCTTTGGGATTAGCTGTAGGTAGCTCTTCAGTAGAAAATAGCATTTGGTTCATTTCAGGTGTGCAGCAATAGCAGTGAAGACATTGATAGCCCCTAATATCAGTTTCTGTTCTCTCTCCATGGAGGCAAAGATGACATAAGAGATCCTATCGGCAACAAGAAGTTCAGTATAGTGGACTGACTGAACGTCCCAGAAAAGCACAGTCTGGCAAGTGGTGGAGAGCTTGTGTTCAATGATGAAGCTATAGAGAAGACACCACAACTAAAAGCAAAAGAAATGCCATCCCTTATTACCTGATGTTCCTGCTTTGGGTCCACATTCAATAGTTGGTGCATGTCAGCAAATTTAAATGATATATGGATAAGTTTTTACCAAGAGTGCCAATATGGCTATAAACTCATGATGAGTTGACTGCAACAGAAACATGTAACATTACTAGCATGATACACTGCATGGCACCTACCTCAGAATTGGAGCAAAGGCCCTGCCTAGCATTGTCCAACAATGTACCAAGAACAAGCAACTTGTCCTTATCTACAAGATCAATGAAGCACTTGTACTCCATGATACAATACTCACCTGTGTCAGGATCAGTGGCTGAATTTAGTTTGACAACTCAGCGTTCGAGCGTAAATCGGATGGCTGCAGGTTTGAGGCCACCTAGGTCCAGTCATGGATTTTTTCTCCTTTCTCCAACTTTTCAAACACACCTTAAGTAGCTAAAGTCTTTGAGCAGGCAGGTGTCCTACAGACCTTCAGCACTTGTGCTGTAAAGCATTATTAAATAAATTAAATAAACTGTTTATGTACCAATGCTAGCAACTAGAAATGGTAAACAACTAAAGTGGAGGTGTCACAATGATGCAAAGTATCTAAGGTGGAGTTGTGGTTTCAATTATGTCTTTGTTATGGCTGACTTTGAAGTGGTTGATAGTTTTAAGCTGGTGACAAAGCCATTAAAAAAATTGTTGCATAGCTGAAAATTGCTAACTTAAAGCAACAGTGTAATTCAAAGTAAGCACTAGTGAATGCCTTCCGTCTGACATCATGTTTTTGAAAAGTTTTAAAAGTATTCTACATACACACAGGTCTGAAAAAAAGATTACAAAATGACACAAAACTCACTTAAACTTAATGCACACAATAAAACTAATGTACCTATCAATGTCACGCCCCACCTACCCCAAGTTGGGCAGCGGGTGGGGATTTGTCACCCAACCTCGTCCCCAGGATAGGGGCATTTGCAACACAAATAGCCATTGGCCATGTTGTTATGCACTTATCAAAGTTTTGCCCCACCTACCCCCATGCAGGCAAGGAGGGGACACAGGAGGGGATTTGACAAAGTTCTAAGTCTAATCTCCCCACCCTGGGGCAAATTTGGAGGTCTAATCCCCCTCCTATGTGGCCACCATCCATCAGATTTCTCAATCTTTTATTACAAGTATAGATCAAAGCCCCCACCCCTGGGGCTGAAATTTTTGTCCAATTCCCTTGTTATGCCTCTCATTTGCCCGCATGGGGGTAGGTGGGGCAAAACTTTGATAGGTGCATTAGTGATTCCTGGGATAAATAATACGAATTAGTAGGGGATTTGTAATTCGAAGTTGTCCCCAGGGGTGGGGAATTTGTCATCTAACATTTGCAAATCCCCACCTCTGCCCTACCTGGGGTATAGGTGGGTTGATAGGTGCATAAGATTTCTGCCTATAGGAAAACTCCACAGTGAGTTTCATCTTCCTAGAAGGCCGTATGGCTGAGTAAACCATTGCCATCCATCGATCTGAGCCAATTCGCACCCTGTACCACATTATTTAACGTGAACCTCGCTATACTCACTACAACGTACCTTGGACTACTAGCTTCAATCGTTCTGAAGAACTTGATTGAACCAGGTAATCTGGTCACATCTATGATCCCATCATCATCTGATCAAATATTCGGATTTATGTGCCTGGGTCGCGAATTTGAATAGAATATCGCGCACTTATTAGAATTGCTACCTCACGTGATTAAGACGGATCGCCACGTTGCTGGTTCAGAGGAGGTCGGAAGTGTAATAAGCGCTACGAAAAAGTATTCGTGTTAATTGCATTTTTGAGATTGTACAGCATGAAGAAGGGCAGCAACATTGAATGTTGGCCGTTAGACTATCATTTCTAACCTTCTTTGTGGTGGCCAGTTGTTGCTATCGTTCGTCTGGAGTCTTTCTTCATCTTTCTAGTCTCCTGAGATCTCGACTAGGGCGCACGCCACTAGTGTATTAGTGAAGTAGGCTGCATAGGATGACTTCTTGGGGGGGGGGGGGGGGGATTTATACTGTTTTCTCGACTGGGACTCCTCTCTTCATCTTTCTAGCTCATCAACAAAGACATTTACAGCATCCGGGGCATGGCGCGAGATCTCGTGTGATTTATACGTAGCCCAAGTTTAAAAAACTAACTTATTCAGTGGGGCTTAACGGGGCTTTTTGTGCCAATGCCATGTACTCGTCATATTTCATCAATCGGGAGGTATTTCAGTACCAAAAAACGTCCAGTACGCTTTTCAATACAAAGCCATTGGGCTCACGTGCACGCTTCCGACCTCCTCTGTTGCTGGTTGAAAGCAGTAAGCCTTGGTGGGTTCTAGTCAGAACAATGGCAATATGGCTGTGTGAAATCTTTGATGCTGTATAAGTTTAATACAGCTTTGTTTAATATTTTTGTCTGCTTTTCTTTAGAAGATAACACTAAGGCAGGACTTGTGTGTACATCATTATTAAAGTAGGTGGACTGTATTTGTTAATGTACTTATATACATTTGTTTTTGGAATAGAAATCTGAGACAATGCTAGAGAACTTGGAGGGGACTGCTGTCAACACCAGTAGTTTGGATGACAAGAAAACTGTGCTGATACAGTGCACATCTTCAGATGTAAATAAACTCTTGTTAGTATATGTTTATTTACTGTTGTTTACAGAAGATAAGACTGAGATGTCAAGACGACTTTCAGCAACAAGGGTACTTTAGACAGCAGCATGGCTGAGGGAAGTTGGAGACAAACTAGAGAAGTTGGAGAAAAGGCTGCTATCAACTTAGACAACAAGACAACTGTGCTGGTACAGTGGGAATCTTCAAATAATGTAAGTATGTAGACTATATTTGGTTTGTGTGTTTATTTACTATTGTTTACAGAAGACAAGACTGAGACATCAAGACTATTGTGGACAACACCAGTAGTTTACAATGAGATGTATCTTCAAATAATGTAAGTAGACTATATTTGTTTGTGTGTTTATTTACTATTGTTTACAGAAGAGAAGAGTTAAATTTCAAGACTGCCGTCGACAATACAACGAAACACTTCTTCAAATAATGTAAGTAGACTATGTTTGTTTGTGTGTTTATATTTGCCGTTGTTTACAGGAGATAAGACTGAGATATCAAGACTACTGTCAGCAAGGGTACTTAAGACTGCAAGATGGCTGAGAGAAGTCAGAGACAGACTAGAGAAGTTGGAGAGAAGGATGCTGTCGACTTAGACAACAAGGCAACTGTGCTGATACAGTGGAAATCTTCAAATAATGTAAGTAGACTATATTTGTGACCAGATTTTACAGAAGATGTAAAAAGGCAAAATCAAACTAACACCACCAGTGGATAGCTACACTATCGTACTACAAGTTTTGACCCTCAGCACTACTCAAATTACATGAGGCTGGTTTTAATAGACGTCTTTTCTGGGTGGTGTGGAGTGGTCAAATGGCGGTTTCAGGCTTGTGAAGGACCTGGCTTGGCAAGAGTCAGTGGTTTACTGGTGGACAGCCTTATAATGTTGGCCAGACGTGTTCTCTGTTGATTTTGCTACATATCAGCCACTAAGGAGCCAGCACAGCCCTGTAATCTCGTGTCTGGACTCCAATCGTGGTCTGCCTCCATTTTGAGGTCTATCTCTTGCCCTCCCCGCCACCCCCCAGCCTCCACCCCTTTGTGAGTACCCGTGATACTACTTCGCTCGTCCAACTGCTCAGATTTTCTATCTTATTTGACAGGAAACTGTACAAGCAGCTACAAGTGCTGGAAGTGGCTTGAAAGGTAACAGATTGATGCATCTTTTGTGTAACTTTCATACGCGTGCTTGCTATCCTTGGAGAGTTATGCTGGCTTCAATTCTTTAAAACCGTTTATCTCGGAACTTCTAATGTGCGATTTGGATCGTTTTTCCAAAATCCAGTCACATTTGGTTTGTGTGTTTATTTACTATTGTTTACAGAAGATGAGACTGAGACATCAAGACTATTGTGGACAACACCAGTGGTTTATGACGAGATGCATCGTCAAATAATGTAAGTAGACTATATTTGTTTGTGTGTTTATTTGCTATTGTTTACAGGAGATAAGGCTGAGATATGAAGAATCCTGTCAGCAACAAGGGTACTTTAGACAGCAAGACGGCTGAGAGAAATTGGAGAAAAGGCGGCTGTCAACTTAGACAACAAGACAACTGTGCTGGTGCAGTGGAAATCTTCAAATAATGTAAGTAGACTATATTTGGTTTGTGTGTTTATTTACTATTGTTTACAGAAGAGAAGACTTAAAATTTCAAGACTGCCGTGGACAACACCAGTAGTTTATACGACGAAACACTTCTTCAAATAATGTAAGTAGACTATAATATTTGTTTGTGTGTTTATTTACTATTGTTTACAGAAGACAAGACTGAGACATCAAGACTATTGTGGACAACACCAGTGGTTTATGATGAGATGCATCGTCAAATAATGTAAGTAGACTATATTTGTTTGTGTATTTATTTACTATTGTTTACAGGAGATAAGACTGAGATATCAAGACTACTGTCAGCGACAAGGGTACTTTAGACAGCAAGACGGCTGAGAGAAGTTGGAGAAAAGGCGGCTGTCAACTTAGACAACAAAACAACTGTGCTTATACAGTGGAAATCTTCAAATATTGTAAGTAAATAGACTATATTTGGTTTGTGTGTTTATTTACTATTGTTTACAGAAGAGAAGACTAAGATGTCAAGACTACCATGGACAACACCAGTAGTTAATATGATGAGATACTTCTTCAAATAATGTAAGTAGACTATATTTGTTTGTGTGTTTATTTATTATTTGTTTACAGAAGACAAGACTGAGACATCAAGACTATTGTGGACAACACCAGTAGTTTACGACGAGATGCATCTTCAAATAATGTAAGTAAACTATATTTGTTTGTGTGTTTATTTACTATTTGTTTACAGAAGGGAAAACTAAGACGTCAAGACTACTGTGGACAACACCAGTAGTTTATGCGAAGAGACACTTCTTCAAATATTGTAAGTAGACTAATATTTGTTTGTGTGTTTATTTACTATTGTTTACAGGAGATAAGACTGAGGTATCAAGACTACTGTTAACAACAAGGGTAGTTTAGACGGCAAGACGGCAGAGGAAAGTTGGAGACAGACTAGAGAAGTTGGAGAGAAGGCTGCTATCAACTTAGACAACAAGACAACTGTGCTGGTACAGTGAAAATCTTCAAATAATGTAAGTGTATAGACTATATTTGGTTTGTGTGTTTATTTACTATTGTTTACAGAAGAGAAGACTAAGATGTCAAGACTACTGTGGACAACACCAGTAGTTTATACGACGAGACACTTCTTCAAATAATGTAAGTAGATTATAATATTTGTTTGTGTGTTTATTTACTATTGGTTATAGGAGGTAAGGCTGAGATATCAAGACTACTGTCAGCAACAAGGATACTTTAGACAGCAAGATGGCTGAGGGAAGTTGGAGAAAAGGCTGCTCTCAACTTAGACAACAAGACAACTGTGCTGGTACAATGGAAATCTTCAAATAATGTAAGTATATAGACTATATTTGGTTTGTGTGTTTATTTACTATTGTTTACAGAAGAGAAGACTAAGATGTCAAGACTACCGTGGACAACACCAGTAGTTTATATGACGAGACACTTCTTCAATAACGTAAGTAGACTCTATTTGTTTGCGTGTTTATTTACTATTGTTTACAGGAGAGAAGACTAAGACGTCAAGACTACCGTGGACAACACTAGTAGTTTATATGACGAGACATTTCTTCATAATGTTAGTAGACTGTATTGTTTGTGTGCTTATTTACTGTTCGTTATAGAATAGAAGACTCGAGACAGAACTACTGTAAACGACAAGGGTAGTTTAGGCAACAAGGCAACTGAGAAAAGTCTTAAGACTGTGTGGATTGAGAGTGTAGAGGTGACGTGGCTGTGCCAGGACTTGTGTCAACCCTAGGCCTACAAACACTTGCTGCAGAATTTTGTTGGATACTGCTGTTAAAATGGATTGGACGTGTGGCTTGATGGAGAAACGGATTTGAACTTGTGTGTGTGTGCTTTTTTTAATGGTTGAAGAAAAAATTACAGGAGAGAAGACGTGCGTTTATTGCTCAGAATAATTAATTACGCCGTGCGGAAATAATTACAAAAGCGGATATCAAGCTACGTATGGGCATCACTATTGGATATTATGGTGGGACGACCGAGAATACTCGTTATACATCAATGATACGAGGAATTGTACGAGGATGAACGAGTAAGCGCGTATAATATTTGTCTCACAACGAGCGAAAGACGAAGTTGCTCTATTAAGCGAACGAAACCTGTAAGAATGAGTGTAAGAGCGCGTTTGCTTAAACAACACGAGCGTTCACGATCGATTGAACGCAACGTATTCTTGTTTGCGATTTCCTGTGTACATTTCAAGTGTTTGTGTGTTGTGGCACTGTCAGGAAACACTATGCATCTCTTCGTCTCAATAACTGCATCATCATCATATTTAGATCAACTGTTGTAACTGGATTGACAAGGTGTACAAATTTTCTAGTCATATAGAATCAATAAAGAGGGATCAGCAAAGAGGATGGAGGGAAACCAACAAGACATCCGATAACTGAACAATAATTATAGGAGGAACAGTCAAAATTCACTTAAATAAAACATCTCAATTAATATTTAAAACTCTTTGCTGATACTATAACCATGAACTCTGCTCTGGCAATTACCTTATCATTGTGTAGAACATTATATAATTTGATTCTTAGTGTGTAGCTATAGAGCCTTAGGCCTCATAGTGCATGGAATAGCAATTTATACTGGCAGATGAAAGAATACCTTATATACACAACCTGAAAGCTAAACACATCAGTATAGCCATTATTATCAAGAGTCCATGCAAGCATATAACAAGAGTTCATTTTAATATGAGACTCTAACCATCTTTTGGACAATGTAAATATAGGGCATCAGAGCCAGTACAGTAGATACAACCAGTGCATTGAGATCCTAGCCTTTTTGACTGGAATTAAACTTTCAAACTTGATGAAGCGAATTTGGTCACTGAAGGACTAAAAGTTGCAGTATACTTGATTAAAATTTTCTGAGGTAGTATGCCCCAGAGGCCCAGACTATATAGACCAGTTGACTTAGCCTTAGCTACCACTTTCACCTTACTCTGGTGCCCCTGATGTATCAGTAACATATAATAAAGTAGCTATAAAAAAAAGCTACTTAATGCCATAGGCATAGCTAGGGGTGGGCATTTGCCCTACCATCACGCATTCTATGCGACCATATGCATCATCACAAAATTAGCAGCACACAAACAATCATATATATAGCTAGGATATAGTACACACGTACTGCATTGCTGTGCTATGACTAAGGACAAGTACCACACAAGACTGACAATTATCACGTGATCTATTTAGGTGAAGTCCCTTGGAATGTCCCAAGCGGACACACGTGATATGAGGTTCTAATTAAAATTCTTGTTAAAATGTTTAAAATGGCAGTCCAAGAAGGAGAGTGAGAGAGAAGTAACGAGACTACATTAAGTCTTATTGTAACTGGATTTCATTTCATGGTGAGGTGTACTTTAATGCAGAGGCCGTACACCGTTGCTGAAGTATGAAAGAATAAGAGTCTAGGGAGTGGAGGTTACCGAAACTGATTAGATCGAGGATTAGATCATCGACACACACTGATTAACCGAATTTATGGTATTTTAGAGACCTGCCAGGCGAAAACTCCTGGTAGTTCCACTAGCTCGTATTATCTCATGGCGAGATTGTTGACAAGGTGTACGGACCAATTACCAAAAAACCCGTGGCTATCTTGTCATTTTCCACTTACATCATCATTAGAAGTCTTGGAACTTTGGCTGCAGGTGAAAGTCAGTAAGCGAATCTGTGTCAGATATCAATGTTTATATGAAAAAGTATGCCCATCATGAGTCACATGTTCTGGTCTAAATTACTGAATTTATGTACAGTGAAACATATGAAGAAGTTTGCTGCATGGCACAGACATTATTTTGCTTAATCATGGAACACTGTAATTTTCACAAACTAACCTGCAGTTCACAGTGCTTTTGTTTCATTGTAACACTAATGTAGTGAAGGTTAACAATGGCTGTCAAGACATCGAAATAGATCAGAGTGTTCCTTTCCAAATATCCGGCATTCAATTTGCCATAGAAAAAGTAAGTGATTTTCAACCTTAAAATGACAAGATTAAATTTCCTCTGATTTCCTTCTGCTATAGCTCATCTTAATCGCTATTCACTGCTATTTCCAAATCTGGTTCGAATCTGAGGTATCTATCACGTGTCATGGGTTATTATTAGTGCTGAAACGATTACTCGGCTATTTGACTATTCGGTTGGTATGACACTATTCGATTCGTTACCACACTATTCGATAATCGTTAGCACTTTGTACACTGTATTCAGATGGAAAACCCAGCACTGAAACTTAAGATTGTGTATGAAGTGATGTATCTATGCCGTAAAAATTCTATTTTAGAAAAGATAGAAATAGCTCTTAGGCTTTACCTTGCTCCCTAACAAAAGGTTTCAGTACTTATTCAATAGAAGTATAAGCTTAAAAAATAATCGAATATTCAGTCATTTTGTTCACAACTATTCGAATAGTAAAAATTGCTACTCGTTTCAGCACTAGTTATTATGCCTTTTATTGCATGACTCCAAAACACTCAATACAAAATGTATGGGGAAATCTGGTCAGTTTAGGCCATTTTGACGAGCCAAAATTTCTGTGAATTGGACTTCGTTTGGCATCATTGTACTTGCAGAGAGTTGCTATACATGTATCAAATTCAGAAAGTTACTAAACAGACTCGAGATAGGCGGTACACGATAATTAATAAAATTTTTAATAATTTTTCAATTGAAATGTATTGGACATGCCTGTTCCAGATGGAATTTTTGCCATGAACAAAAGTACAGCAAATGTCCGCAAACTTCTTGATATGCCTGTCTATTCAGGTCTCTGTGTAACAATGTCAACTGCTTAAATGAATAAAATCCCAAAATGTTTATTTTGTGTAAAAAGTGACAAATTTAAGTGTATTGCATTTAATGCTCACCTATCTGTTTTTACAGGCAATCTAGTCATAGTGATTTACCCACCAACAGTGGATGTGGTTGTGATACTTAACTCTGGACCAGGTAGGACCCTTATTAGTATTGTGAATTTTGGATCAGTTTACATACAGAACTCGAGGAATTATATGGTGTTTTCTTTTTGTAGTGCTCAATATTGTGACGTCAAAGGTGTCTTGAATTTCTACATGATTAGTTGATATTGTACTCTCATATGATGGTAACAACAGTTTACGTGTTGTGCGTATAGTATTAATGTTTTCCTAGTACCCAGATTTTTTGGTGTATTGTACATATTAATGACACCGTCGGTTTTGCAGGCGCCATCTGGTCATAGCAGTTCACGCACTAGCAGTCGGATGTAGTCATGGTAAGTCACGTTTGACTAGGCAAAAATGCTTGCTTGTTTTACAGGACTGGTCTCTTGTGTTGTCAGAATATCAAGCAAGATGTGTTTTGTGGTGACCACAAGCCCAGCCCTAGTGATAATTGGCCAGTTGTCTGATTAGCAGCTTTAACTTAAGGTATGTGCACAAGCTCACAGCAATTGCTTTGTAAGTTGTGCTTTTATGCACAAGTGTAACTTAATGTTACTTAAGATCAGGTATTGGTTGTAAAATGGGTTAAACAATATATCAGGTATTTGCTTAGCTTAAAAGTGGGAATTGCAACAATTGGAATCCTGAATTTCCTGTTGTATAGCTACAAAATATATTTAACATGTTGTACATTCTGTTTGGTGGCCTCTTGTTGTTTGACAGGTTTCCTCATGTTCATGTTTACATACTTAGGCACCAAAACACATTTACGTTACCTCTGGTACACCAGATTCAATTATAGCCTTGAATATAATTTTTAATGTTTAATTCAGTGCCTGCATGCTTGTTCTTTTACAGGGCTCACTTAATCTTGTGTCATCATGAAGACGTCTAAGAAATAATCACTTGGTGTTAAACTGATTTATTTTTTATTTTTGTTATGTGTTATAATAGCACTGTTACATGTTTGCTCTACTGCAAGAAATTTTCATGAATTCTGCAGCCACAATTAGAAGTTCCTTATTAGTAGCTATCACGGCAGTTTCACACTTCCACAAAGCACCATCAGTGTAAGGCGGAGCTTGTGTTGTGGCTTTCATTATGTATGTAATGTAGGGCAACAAATTTTTGTCTGGAATGTGGTTTGTGACTGTGTACATGAGTTTTGGTCATTCCACACAACTTGCAAAATATTTCTTGTATCATAATGCACCTATCAATGTATTGCCCCACCACCCCCCCTCCCCCCGGGAGTAAGTGGGGATTTACAGGGGGAATTGACACAGAACTGCTGCCCCATTATGGGGCATTTGACGATCGTTCAGTATGCACCCAATATTTTTTGTTATATTGAACTTCCTTCGCTATGTCGAATCTCGCGTTGCAACTGTGGCCAACAGTGGAGATTTGACACGATAGGTTTGCCCTACTATGGGGCATTTGACATTTGGCTGTGTCAGATCCCCACATATGCCCGAGCGGGGTATTGGGGCAATACATTGATACGACGGGTCCGTCACTAGCGAAATCATCGACGATATTCCGAATATGGGCATTGTATTCCATGATATTCCATATTCCTGCATATTTCAGATTATATTTCAAATATTCGCGATATTCTTGCATATTCCATAATTCAATTGGATTCCTCAATATTCCTGAATATTCCTCTACATTCCATCCATGTATTATTTATTTAGGCTACTGGTTCATATCAAATGAAGTGCTTTTCACACAGTTGGGACGATTACGCCGAGGATTACGCAGTACGAACAATGATGGTTAGCCGGCATGTTGCAATGGAGCCAGCGAGGAGCGGGCCATTTTATATAGACTCAATCAGTAACTGAGCTGGCCAAGACGAATGTAAGTATAACCCCTCCAGCCAAAACAACTGCTTACCAACAGAGCTACAGCTACTTTCCGCGAACCATCAAGCAGTGGAATAACCTTGAGAATAAGTGAGGAGACCAAGAAGTTTGATATAATTGACGCCCGCCGCAGATAATTAAATGATGTAATTTTATATCACGTGATATGAACAATATACGAAAATACACGTACATATACGGAAATATGATTTGAATATATTCCATATTCCATATTTCAGTTCTGATGTTCGACAATATTCCTGCCAGTGACGGACCCCTCGCATTGATAAGTGGTGCATGGCACTAAATGGAGTATTGACTAACCTTCCCTGGTGTCTGTACGTCATAGGCGGCGGAAAGGGGGGGCTAGGGGGCTAAAGCCCCCCTCGATCTGCTGAGGGGGGCTTAGCCCCCCTCAGAATGATATCACACCGATATTATCTTTGTTGGAGTGGGGCTGAAAACCGTGATAAAGATCGAGATACTCTAATAGAGCAGTCACTCTAATAAAGTAGTCAGTGTGTAGCGAGCTATGTAAGGATTTTTATGTAGTTTATCAGCCAGAAATGGTAGCTGGTGAGGTGGAAAGCTCTTGTCAGTTGGTTGTGACCTTTTTTTTTTTTTTGGTCTCACCTTACCAAACTATAGAAATAAGTCTGGGTCAGCTCAGCGGAGCCCCCCCTCATATCAACTACTTCCTCCGCCGCTGCTGTACGTTCTTTTATCACGCTTTCACACCTTATTTATGAGACATCTGCCGATTATAAACGCTCGCATGGGGCGTGGCACTAAATGGACTCTAAAAGATTTCTGCTTAAAATGCCTTCCCTAGGGAACTTACGGGTCTGCACGCCTTCACAACTTGTTTGTCAGACATTAGGGCTTGTGTCCACATCGTGTCTTCAAAAGTTATTGTAGGGATTAGAGGTTTGAATGGAGAAAATATGCGTAGGGCCAACCAGAATTAGATAATGTCAGGCCTAGATGGCTGGTACAAACACAGGTAAGATAACTGGTATAATGTGACGATACGTGTAATACAAGGTAGAGAAATAAAGTGAAATATGTCTAAATACGGCTATATTTAGCTTAGTAGAGTAGGGAACAGTCAGTAAGAGGAACCAGTTTCCTCCCAGGACTTAAAACAGCACACAACAACAATATTTTTTATTTTAGCAAGAAAACGACGACGGCTAAAGATTTTTTTATTACGTAATCCAATACAAATCCATTACTTAAAAAAAGCAAATCCATTACTAAAATGTACTAAAAGAATCACGTGATCGCAGCTCGAGAGGAACCCTCTGTTGGCTTAAACGCTGCTGGCAGCATTTTTCGGGGAAATACTTGCCGGAACTGTGAACGGTTTATCAGAGGTACGTATCTCCGTTGCCTACATGGTGGGCTTCTCTCTTTGCGTTGTTCTAGGTCACGGTGGGCTTTAAATCGACTCTACCTTGACCAGCTCTTCTGGTTTATGTCCCTTCGCAGGAGTGCGCGCATTCGTGCGCAGGAGGCTGCTGCGATAGCGGGTGACTGTCATTCTCGTTCAGCTGTGGACGATCCAGACGGATTATGGTGCTGTTGTGGGGGAGTTGATGATGGACGCCTGATGCTGTGTTGTGATAAACAGTGTGAGGGTTGTTGTGTGTGGTACCATTTTGACTGCTTAGGGTTGTCATATCCGGATGCTGTCCGGATAGGAGCATCTCAGGATGATTTTGTCTGTCCACATTGTTCTGGATACAACATGACTAATGGTGAGCAATGTGCTTCAGAGACTACATCAGGCCCAGCACCTGTGTATGCACCCTACACTGATTTCCAGTGGGGCGATGTTCATGGTGAATTTGTCTGCAACTTCATGTTGTCGGCGTATGAAAAAGTTGTCCACTGGAAGCCAAATGTGTTTCTGATACCCTTTGGCAAGGCTGGAAAGTGATTTGTGAAAGAACTTGCAAGATTGTATCAGTGTTTTGCAGAGAATTCTGCCCTTCACTCCATTGCCCTGTTAGCAGTGTCTGTGATGCAACCTTTACTTCTACAAAAACCTTACAAGAACAGCAAGGCTAAGGATCATTCATCTCATTTGATACGAAGACTGGATTTATGGTGCAAGGGGTCTTTTGATGATCTGTTGCGTGAGGGTCAGTGTATACAGGACCGCCTTAGGCAGAATAATTCACTAGGGGGAAGCTCTGTGATCGCTCTCGTCTGTTTGATCATTTAATGTCTGAGGGCAAGGTTAGTATGGCTCTTCGTTTACTGTCGAAGGATTCAAAAGGTGGAGTGTTGTCACTAGACTCAATGATTCCTTGTGGTGTGATCCATCGAGAAATCCTGTATATCGAACTGCTAGAGACATTCTATTAGAGAAACATCCATCAGCAAAGTTTGCTACCCCTGACGTTCTAGATCCTACTGGTGATCCAATCACTCCCAGGTTTGATCCGATAATCTTTGACTCTCTTTCAGGCGATCTTATCAAGCGTGCAGCACTTAATACTCATGGTGCTGCCGGTTTGTCTGGTATGGATGCTTATGGGTGGAAGCGTCTGTGCACCTCTTTTAATGAGGCTTCTGTTGAACTGTGCCAAGCCTTGGCCTCTGTTGCCCGCAGCTTATCCATAACTACAGTTGAACCTGCAATTTTGATGCCTTTTGTTGCTTGCAGGCTGATACCTCTCGACAAACGCCCAGGTGTGAGACCAATAGGTATTGGTGACGTGCCCCGTAGAATTGTTGCTAAGGCGATCCTTTATGTTATAGGTGATGATATTGCACTGGCTGCTGGCCCATTACAGACCTGTGCGGGACAATCAGCTGGCTCTGAGGCTGCTGTACATGCTATGAAGAATATGTTTGATGACAGTGATTGTGAAGCTTCATTCTTAGTGGATGCTACTAATGCATTCAATTGTGTGAATCGCCAAACTGCCCTACATAATATATCCATCCTTTGTCCTGCATTTTCTACTATCCTGAACAACACTTATGCTTAGCCAGTCCGATTGTTTGTAGTTGGAGAGGGTGAAATCCCATCTTGTGAAGGAACGACTCAAGGAGATCCTCTCGCAATGGCAATGTATGCCCTGTCTGTGGTTCCCTTAATTAAAAGACTCCGTGTGGCAGTCCCCAGTGTTGGGCAGGTATGGTTTACAGATGATGCCACTGCGGTGGGGAAACTGAAACTTTTGCATAAATGGTGGTAGATACTATCCTCTTTGGGACCTAATTTCGGGTATTTTTCTAATGCATCTAAGACAGTGTTGATTGTAAAGCCTCATTTGTTAACTATTGCAAAATCTATCTTTGCTGACACTGGTATGCAGATTACTGATCAGGGCCAGCGCCATCTTGGGGCTGCATTGGGCTCTCGAGAATTTGCAGAGGGGTTTGTGGCCAAGAAGGTTTGTTCTTGGTCTAGTGAAGTGCTTGCTTTGGCTGAGATTGCTACAAATCGTCCTCATGCTACAAATCGTCCTCATGCGGCTTTTTGTGCTTTCACTCATGGGATGATAGGCCGGTGGGTATACATCATGAGGACCATCCCCAATGTCGGGCCCCTGTTTCAGCCTCTAGAGGATGCCATCCGTTTGAAGCTGATCCCTGCCCTCACTGGCCATGGTGCTTGTTCTGCCTTAGAGCGTGATGTGCTCTCTCTACCCTGCCGCCTAGGTGGCTTGGGTATTGTCAATCCTGTAGACATTGCTGATTCTCAGTTTACTGCATCTATCAAAATCACACACTCTCTGAGATCTTTGATTGTTGCTCAGAATCTACTAGCCCCTCTACCCGACGTTAGTTCTATCAAGGCTAAGATTCATCAGGATCGTCGCTCTACTTTGAGGGGGGGGGGCTTCTACGATCAAATCTAATCTTTCGTCACAATCCCAAAGCGTTTTAGACCTGAATAGTGAACCAGGTGCTTCTGCCTGGCTGACAGCATTGCCTTTAGCAGAGCAGGGATTCCATCTGATGAAGCAAGAATTTTGGGATGCCTTGCATCTTAGATACGGCTGGAAGCTCCTGAACATACCCAGTCACTGTGTTTGTGGGGTCTCATTTTCTGCGGATCATGCTATGATTTGCAGACATGGAGGCCTCACATTTGTTCGCCACAATGCTTTGCGAAACATCACTACAGAGTGGCTTTCCAAGACATGTCATGATGTGGCCCTTGAGCCACCTTTACAGCCACTTACTGGGGAGATCATTGCACCTAAGACTGCCAACCGTCAGGATGAGGCTAGGGCAGACATACATGCTAGGGGATTCTGGGGGCAGTGGCAAAGTGCCTTTTTTGACGTAAGGGTGTTTCATCCTAATGCACCGAGCTACTGCAACACCAGTTTCCCCTATTTGTATCGACGTCACGAGGCACAGAAGAAACGTGAGTATGGTGACCGTGTCAGAGAGGTTGAGCAGGCCTCCTTCACTCCCCTTGTGTTTGCAACCACTGGAGGTATGGGAAGGGAAGCAATAGTTTTCTACCGTCGTTTGGCTGACCATCTATCTCGCCGCGGCTCTACTAGTTACAGTCAGACTCTGGCTTTTATCCGATGCACGTTGTCTTTTTCTCTACTTCGGTCAGCTACAATGCAGGGGCGGATCCAGGAGCTGGCAAGGGGAGGGGCACAAACAGGCTAAGTTGTAGGTGGTCGGGGAGAGCCAGATTCTCTTGTTAGTAGTTGCTGAAATTTTAAAGCAGCAAATAAGCACCTCTTAGTAGTGTCTCACTGTTGATTTTTGCCATTTGGCGTTTGCAGATGGTTGTGAAGTCTTAAAAGTTGATTTAAAGACCCTGAATGTCTTATACAGCAGCAACACGATAATTGTTTTTAGAGGCGCTTAGTACGCACGAAGGTGCTGGGTGACTGTTTCACAGTTAGTTTGACTTCGGTTTGCTTTGTTTTCAATCGAATTTGTAATAAATGTTAGTAAAATGTGCATATTTTCATGAGTTGTATAAAATGATCTTGTCCTGACATAAAGTTTAGTATTTTAATTAGAACTAGCTAGCTAGCTATAGTTGGCTCCTCCATAAGTTGGGGGGGGGGCATTTGCCCTAAATGCCCCATCCTGGATCCGCCATTGCAATGTGCATACGTGGAAGTAGGTCCATCTCGCATCGCTCCTCTGATGCCTCTCCTGAGATGGGCCGCATTGATGAGCATAGGGACTTTTAAACTTTTAGCAATCTGGTCCTTTTTATTCAGTTGTCCAGCACGTGCTTTCTTTGTGCTGGGGGTGGTAGGCAAGGGCAGTCCATCCAGCCAGGGGGAAAAAAAAAGAAAAAAATACAAATCCATTGAGAGATGTTGCGTAATCCAGGGCTAATATTGCAAAACCAACCCTACACTTAAATAACTCACAATAGTGGCCGCGTCTTTTAATTGGGCGTGCGCTTCGTAGTTTCTTGGCCGCGCGCCTTGATAATGAGAACTAAAGAAATTCAATTGATTACAATAGCATACAAATCAATGTGTATGCATATAAAGAGTTCAGTTCATCACAAGTGCAGCGCTACAACAGTGAAACAGCTATAGCCATTATAAATATATAATCATTGTCATTAATTAAGGGTGCTCTGTACAATTACCATATGGCTTCTGTTATCCACACAGCTACCCAGTGCTATGCTTGCGCTAATGCAGTCTTATGGACACCAGTAATAATCTAATTAGTCTCTATGGCTTGTTAACAGCTGTTAGTTAGTTTTAGCACATACTTTGAGGAAAAAGATGAAGATGACAATCAAGATGACACAGGGGATCTATATGACTTAGAATTATGTTATAGCAAGAATAATGGTGATGCTGATGATCACCTTACAGGTAATCCATTACCTGATGCTGCCAACTTAGAAACATTGCCTTAGGTTGCTGCCATAGATCCATCCTCTGCTGATGTTGCCACGGATTCATCACCTGATGTTTCTAGCATAGATCATGGTGGTAAAAGCAAGTCATTATTGTTCTTCTTTGACTGTGAAACATCTGGTTTGAATATGTACACGCATCATATAACTGAGTTGGTAGCAAAGGTAGTGGCACCAAGTGATGTGTTTATCAGCTCCACTGAATACCCCTCTCTGTGCTATACTACCCTAACATTAGTCCAACAGGTGACCATGTACTGTGAATAATTATTCGTGACATTAGAATGATACTACTGTATGCTATTTCTGTATATGGTCATACAGTTATAGTAACATAGCAACAACAAATTGAATTGAAACACACAGTCAGCAGTTTGTGCAATCACAATAATGGTCTGTACAGTTTTATCACATCTGTAATATGTCAATTGTCAGATTCTATAGATTTGTGAAAAGGGGTCTTCCACAGATATCCAATTTACCAGCTTTGACAAATCATAACTTCAGATTAGAAAACGCCAATGACTTGAAATTTGTTCAGCAGTGAGTAACAACATAGCTGAAAGGAAGTAGAAACTTTAAGGTTTATATGTTGCTTGAACACTAAGTTATGGTCTTCCAAGTTCATAGAATTGGATGTGTGTGGAAGACTCCTTTTTGCAAATCTGGTCACACTCATTTTGATAGCTTCTGAATTAACTGGTATTACCAACAACATGCTTGTAAATGAGAAACCACTATCTGAACTCTTTTGAAGATTTGTAGGTTGGGTACAGGATTGCATACAGGAAGCACAGCAGCAACATGGAGTACCATATCGTCCTGGTGTGTGTCATACTTGTAATAATGTTCCATTACAGATTATTGTATAGTGTTGATAGCTCAGAATGGATTTGCTTTAGATTATCCATTTCAGTTGCTGAGGTAGATCACCGTGAACTAGGAAATATACTCAATTGCATCAATTTCAATATGCAGACATATTCTATGATTGCAAGAGAGTATGTTTTATAATAAGTGCATAGCATGTCATGATAGTTACCATAATCTTACAGGACTAGAGTCATTAGCCTTGGAAAACTTGTACAATAAGATATTCCCTGGAGAAACCTTTGATGGTACTTAGCATACATATGTATTACCACTTACTTTTACCATAGCCTATCAAGCAATGGCTGATGTTGAAGCTTCCATCAGAATACTATCTACTATTACACTCCAGCAAATCTTGATGAAACTTACAGTCAGAAGCAAGGCATGGGTGGTTGCTGATTGGACACAACAGCACAATAATTGGATATCTAAACAAGACTTCAAGTCGAAGATCAGAAAATGCACGGATACAATCACTTGAAGGAGAAGGGGTTCAGTTACAAAAGAATGAAATCAATCTTCAGCAGCTGTACCAATCAGAAACAATTCGTCCACCATTTTCAACATGCTAAAATAAGAAAACTATGGTGTCAAATACTGTGGCACCATTTGTTGATTTAAATAGCGAACCTGGAGCCTCTTCGTGGTTGTTAGCCCTGCAACTACAAGATCAAGGTTTCCATCTAACTAAACAGGAATTCTGGAATGCACTCCACCTGCGTTATGATTGGAATTTACTGAATACTCCTAGTCACTGTGTTTGTGGTGCCAATTTTTCTACTGATCATGCCATATGTCGGCATGGTGGCTTAACATTCGTGCGTCATAATGATTTATTTGACATTACAGCTGAGTTACTGTCTGAAGTATGTAATGACGTTGCCATCGAACCACCTCTTCAATCTCTCAGTGGAGAAGTAATTACTCCTCAGTCTGCCAACCAACAAGATGATGCCAGAACCGATATTCATGCTCGTGGATTTTGGGGGCGGCGGCAATGTGCCTTTTTTGACATAAGGCTAGGGTGTTTCATCCAAATGCACAGAGCTACCGCAATACTTCTATTCCATCTGTGTATAAACGTCATGAGCAACAGAAGAAGAGGGAGTATGGTGATCGTGTCCGTGAGGTGGAGTTGGCATCTTTCACTCCTTCAGTTTTTTCAACAACCGGAGGTATGGGCAAGGAAGCAGTCACTTTTTATCGCCGTTTAGCCGAATTACTTTCCAGACGTAACACCATGACCTACAGCAGCACTCTTGCGTGGCTTCGTTGTTTGTTGTCCTTTTCTCTTTTAAGATCTGCAACTATGTGCATCCGGGGAAGCCGTTCCATTTCTTACAGATCATCTGATGCTTCCCCGGAACTGGGCCTTGTAAGTGGCCCTAGGGACTTTTAATTGTCCCCATTATTGTTGTTTCAGTTGTGTCCAGCACACATGCCTTTTTTGCTGGGGGTGGTATGCGGGAATAAAAATAAGAAAAAAAATTTTTTTTTCGAGGAAAATTACATCATGAAGTCTTGCTCCCTGCCTGCCCTGTCCTGCCCTGCCCTGCCTGCCTGCCTGCCATGGGCTTGATTTTTTACTGTTCGACGTTACTTTGTCCCGAGACTTGCCTTTTGGCATACTGCGGTATGTACAATGCACGCATCATGGACTTACCTTTACCTTCCTACATGTCCCATTTCTTTTTGCTGACAGCTCAAGGTGTTGATTCGCGGTAATGCGATGCATGGCTTCCCTACAGTACGAATCGTCGGTTTTTTTCCGTGGTGACGAGATTGATTGCAGAGACGATTCTATCACTGTTCTTTTGTAACACTGTGTAACGGCTGAAAATAGCTGAAAGCGAAGCGTAATGGTGGCTGCATTTTCGAGGAAGTAATTGAAAGTTGGGGTGGGCGATTCGTATTTTCGCAGTGTCTGGATTGTTGCAGAGGCACTTCTACAGTTCGTCTGTAGCACTTCGTAACGAGCTGAGCATAGCTGAAAACGAAGTGTAATGGCCACTGCAATTTCGAAGCAAGTATTTGATATCTTGGGGCGCGTCGTTCAGACGAAAACATTTATTCTGACGCCATCCTATCTTTTGGTGCGGTATGCGTGGGTTCACCAGTCATAATAATTTTACAAAAAAGTAAACAAACAAGTTAAAGGAAAACTTAGGAATTTGAAGTTCTATTAGGGATCAAAGAAAAAAGTAGGGAAACAAAGGAGGTCGCCTACACCTACATATTATACATATATATATATATATATATACTAGTGAACATTTAATCCCTATTCAGTCTTGGTCTTGGGATATGGAGTCCTCCCTTGCTTCCCAATTTTTTCCATGATCCCTAATCGAACTTAAAATTCCTAATTTTTCCTTTAAATTGTTTATATATTTTATCTATGATTGATTTTAGGTTGTGTATTGAGTTCTTGTGGGATTCATAAACTTTCAATTCCCATAAATGATGAAACCACAGTGTGTTTATTCTTGTGGGCTTTCATGTTGGGTAACCTACCAATCCTACGTATGCATACAGGGCACCCTTAAATGGTGCTTGTACATGTGAGTTTCACATGAACTTATTACACCACTTCATACCCTTAACTGTCACATGACTGTTGTACTAATTGACACATGACTGTTTGCAATCACTAGTTTGGTTACACCTCTTGTTTACCAAAGTATCATTTGACTGAAACTCCTCTTGTTTACACCTACATTATCACTCCTCTTGTTTACACAGATTCCCTTTCTGAATCATTATTTTGTTGAGTAAAGTTGTGAAGTTCCTTATATGCGGTTCATATATCAGATGTTGTTGAATCACTGCACTAATAAACATTGTTCTGATTTGTAATAAGTCAACAGTGAGCAGATATCCAGGAAAGCTATCTGCAGTGGTGTTAAGTATCTCATAGAAATGTGTATCTCAGTGTATCAAGCTCATTTTATATACTGTACTTTATATCTTATGTCAGTCAATAGCATTCATTATGATTAGATGGAAACAGTAATCAAACTCATTCTAAAGATGTGCATCACCTATATACCTAGTAACAGAACAGGCAACATTATTGCAGTACACAGATAACCCAAGTAAACTAGCCACTTACCATGTTGTCCCGTTGCTGTATGCACAGTTGAATATGAAAACTTATTGTACATTTATCATACACTCTTTCTGTAGAACTATTAACAACTGTAACAGCTTATTACCTGAAGTCATATCTAATGCAGAGGTTTTTAATAAAAATATTAACAGAAGTGTAGAAAATATAGCGTATTCATAATTATAGTAACCATGCAAGTCTGAATTGGCATTTGCTATGCATTTTCACTTTTTAAATAACATCAAATCCTTGTTAAAATATTAATGATGATTTATACAGTAGTGTAAAAAACTAATGTTGCTTTGCAAGCCTATGTGCCACAACTGCAAGTCACGCATGTTTGCACATTCTCACAGCATTTATAGCAAATTATATACATGACCATATAGCTAGGTTCATGTCATACAGTGCCAGTAGGTATATCATACTGTATCTCACCTTATGTACACTGTAAAAACACCTGTTTCAAAACACTATTTTAGGTGTCCTAACTACTATGTCTGTGGGGCTCCCTTGTGAGTGTTTTATTACACTTCATCAGGGTGTTACAAAACTCCCACTAGGGTGTTAAATAACACTGAATAATAATAAAGTCCTGACCCTTTGAAGGGAGGGTATTGGATTAGGTGTCACAGGTTGAAACAGGATTACCATCTCTAATGTCAAAAGAAGTCTACCTATTGAAATAGAATCATAACACATGTACAATACATAACACAGCTACATGACTTTATTTATACCTTCCTTATAATGGTTAGCATTTTGTATTAATAATCTAACAACAAAGCATCACTTTTGATTGTGGGTTTCCACCAATTTTGACGAAAACACCCTAATGGTGTAGAGAAATACCCCTAAAGGTGTGGGTGTAATAGAACACCCTATGCAGTGTGTAATTAAACACTTCCATTTTTACACTGTACAAGAACTGTTTATACAGTGGAGAATTTTCCAAGTTTAACAGCGTTTTACACTCGGGGGTATGACACCTCTACAAATCACGTACGCCCTTCAGCTACCAAATCACAAATCTCGAGTAATTCGCCCACGGAGATAATTAATGCTGCTTGCAAACTAGTCTCGAAAACAGATTTATGAACAATAAATTGTCAAGCTCACAGTGATACAATACTAGTTCTTAATCATAAACTAATGTTCTTCAGAACCCAGTAATAACCTTAGAAATCACACTACAGTTATCATGCGTGACGTTTCAAATCAAAAATCAAGTTTCAAATCACGTACAGTTTTGCGAAGTAATCTAACCCCTCGCTTACACTAGACGCAGGGTTCGATCTATTGCGGCGTAATTCGATCGGGGCGATTAATTTCAGTGTAAACACATGCCGAATTGAGCCATGCAAATTCGAATGGAGCGATCTACCTGCGTCGATCCAGTTCAATTCAATGCGACTCACACCTGCGTGTAAACAGTTGTGACCTTGCAGTTCGATTAAACTCTAATAGCTAAACGAAATAAAAATATGGACAGTACGTACAGCTAAAATGGCGACTGTAATGCATTGACTTTGTACAACTTTGTGTAACCACCAAATCTTCCATCCGAAAGATCCTCGACAATGCTGCTCATCAATGTATCTATGACATGTTTGCAAAACATTTTCTTGGCCAGGAATTGTAGTGATTGGTCAACCAAGCACTTAACTTAATTTTTGTCTAATAATTATTGTTGTTGCTGTTGTTGTTAGTCTTTTTTATTTTATTATTTTTACATGTACACACTTTTTCTTTAATCCCGGGATATCCAGCACCCCTTGCCACCACCCCTAGCACTAGATGTTGAAGTGCTAACCAAAAGAAAGACTAAAAAATTTATTGGATTAAGGGAAAGGCACCTGACCTTCTATCAGAGCAAGGTCAAGAGCCCTATGGCTGGCCGGGTAGCCACTGTGAGAGCGTGCTCCCCTGAGACAAGCAATTGCTGAACGCAGCAGCGAAAAACTAAGGCGACAGCGTAGCCAGGCCATAACACTACTGTAAGGAACACCCCTTTTCAAAGACAGTAAATAGGCCAGACGTTTGTAAACAACATTAGTACACCCACTCATTCCACTAAATGTGGAAAACACTAACGGTATAAAAGAGCCCATCTTAACCTCTATGATCCTTTGCTCATATTTTCTGCGTTTCTCCTTCTCAAATCGCCGATACAGTGAAGACACTGGAGTGGTGCGGTACGATGAAGCAGTTGGGTTGAAAACCTTGACATCAAAAAAAGTCCCCTGGTGTTGGCCACCCCAGAACCCATCAGCTGAGACGTCTAAACGAGCCCCATCCTCAGCAATTGCCGTTGAGTATGTGAGTGTTTCACCTGAAAGGGTCTGTAATGAAGGTTCTACACACACACCAGAACACACTTCTGATAGGGCATCAGCAGTAAAGTCCCTTAATTCATTATGCCTAAGGGTGGGATAACCACCAGTGGGACAATTCCCAGGGAAAAAATCACGTGATGCGAGTTGTTAGTGACATTTTTGCTCTCTTGTATTCTTCCTTAAGTCAGTCATTTATTATCAGAACAGTCGCCATTGAACACTCACACTCTGGTTTTAAAGATGTCTCAGACGAGGAATAGATTGCCTAAGCGCGGACGACCTCTTGACTCTTCGCCATTGAACAAAACGGAGAAAAAACACAAAAATACTGAAGCAGAGACTTATTGTACTATTTTTCAAGAAGTTATTTTGGAAGGAGAAGAAGGTCAAGATGCTGTCTTTCGCGAAGGTCAATGTCAATCGTGGATTCATCGAAAATGTTCTGGTCTAACCAGCCAAGCGTTTAAGAAAATCTGTGAGTCCGATGATAAGTACATGTATCCATATTGTCTGTTATCAATACAAAATTGTGAATTAAAAGAGCTCAAAAATATAGTAAAGTCTCTTAGTGAAAAGTTAGACCAACTTACAGGCAGTCCTCCTCCAGCCAATATACTAAGAAAGACACAGTCCAAACTGTTTCAACTCCAGAGCCTAATACTGACATTGTCATGAACGATACCTCGAATGATATTGCTGCCACTGTCACATCATTGATAAATGAAGAAAGACAGAAAGAAAAGCGTAAGCTAAATGTTATAGTCCACAATTTACCTGAGTGTGATGATCCAGACCCTTCCAACAGAAAGTCTCATGGCATTTCAAAAACATCATCCATTGTTGATAAATATCTAAGTGTTCCAACAACAATTACCCAGGCAATAAGAATTAGTAAAAAGGGAGAAAAACCTAGACTGCTCAAAATCACTTTCAATTCCAGTCAAGAAAAAGCTGCTGTCCTGCGCAGCTGCACTAAGCTTAGAAAATCAGATGTCCCTGAGGATGTCAGAAGAATCTATATCACACCAGATCTCACACCTAAGGAACTAGAATTGAATAAAACTTTAAGGTTCCAACTAGCTGAGAAAAACAAAAATGATAACCAGTATCGAATAAAAAACGGGAAGATAGTGTAGAGGTTGGAGACTTGAACATCCACCTCCGCACTGTGGACCCTTTTATCAACCTTACTAATGAAACTCATTCTCTCAAATTATTGAACATTTATATTGTCGTAGCCTACAAAGTTTATGTAAAAGAAATCAACTTGCTAGTATCCTATCACATCACAATATAGACATTGTTCTTGGGTGTGAATCCCACATTGATGAATCCTTTTCATCTGCTGAGATTTTGCCAAATACATACAAAATTATTATATTAGAAAAGATAGATCTCTTGGTAGTGGTGGTGTATTTATCAGGTTCAAAAACTCCTTACAATTGTCTGAAGTAACAACTCTTGCTTCTTGTGAGTCCAATGCCGAAATGATTTGGGGGAAACTCCACATTCATAACCAAAAGCCATTGCATATATGTTCTCTCTACAGGCCCCCTGATACCTCTTGTAGTTCAATTATAAGTTTAAAGAATTGTTTATCACAACTGCACACCGAAGATTCTGAAAACTCTCCATGTTTGCTAGTTGGTGGTGATTTCAATTTCCCAGACATTTCATGGCAGGATGGCTATACCCATATCAACCCCAGCCCAATATATGGCACTGACACTAACAAACTTTTTGTAGATACTATCAATGATCATGGTCTAGAACAACTTATTAGTGCACCTACTCGAGGTAACAATATACTGGACTTGTTATTGTGTTCTCATCCAAGTCTCATATCAAATGTAGAAATAGCTCCAGGAATTTCTGACCATGATGCAATTCTATTGCTTTGAATTACCAAATAAGCCTCTGTCTGATAAATTAGACCATCCCATCTATCTGTACCACAAAGGAAATATGGAGGGTGTTAAATCAGATATATTAGACTTTCAGTTGCAATTTCTTACAAGCAATCCCTACTCCAACGATGTTGAAAGTAATTGGAGCAACTTTAAACAAGCTATAAAGAATGCAATTACTTCACATATCCCTCAAAAACCTTCACAATCTAGAAACAACCTTCCGTGGATTACCCCTTCTATAAAAAGATTAATGAACTGTCGAACTCATTTATATCGCAAATAGTGTTGTTCCAGTACCAGCTTGTTATTTCAGTTCCAGTTCTAGAATCATAATCCTTTGGAATTACAGTTCCAGTCTAGAACTATAACTGTTAGAATTACAGTTCCAGTTCCAGTTCTGGAACCATAACCTTTAGAATTATAGTTCCAGTTCCAGTTCTGGAACCATAGCTTTTAGAATTACAGTTCCAATTCTAGTTCTAGGACTACAACCTTTAAGATTACAGTTGTAGTTTTTAGTTCTAAAACAATGCACAGTGTGCACTAAACTATGGGTTTTGATTTGATTGTGTTATGTATCTAGGCAGAGAAACTACTACAAAACCAACTATACATGCAAGGCATTGATCCAAGGCTTTGATTATGAGGGATGGTTTGAAGTTATTTATCAAACATTAAACTAGATATGAACACATTTTAGAATGACAGAAACACCTAGGTAGTGAGAATTATTGGTTTCACTTCAGTGTTGCTTTGGGTGTATACAATCACTGGACTGGATCGTGGACTAGACCAGTGACAGACCACATGAACTGGACCAGTGGACAGCCATGGACTGGACTAGTGGATAGAACATGGACTGGACAAGCTTCTTTCTTTTTATTGCAAGTATTTAGGAAACTGGTTGTAACTACAGTATTTTTTCCACAGCGGCACTAAATTTAGACTAATAATATTATGTAGGTGGACCTGTCAACCTACAGTTTGTATATGGAAAAGCAAGATCGACAGATAAACTACAGCTACTTAATTTTGCTTACTCGAATGCCTATAACTTGTGTTAGAGGATACATATATAATAATATTAAATGTTAAGAACAAGAAGGATGGTGGACGCACACACACACACAGAGCTAAGAGTTTAACTGTAAATGGAAGTATTTAATACTTCAATTTTTAACAGCTATTCTGTACGTGTTTCAATTCCTGCTCAAAACATTAACACAAGTTGTTATTTGTAAACAACCCTAGAAAAATGAACAAGTAATGTAGGTGGGAAAAGTTGATAGGTTTATTTGCATATTCTATACATGTGTAGAAATATCATTTCTTTTATAGCAGTATAGCTAGCTAAGTTCAATATCTCAAAAGCATGGAAGTTAAAAGCCCAAATTGTCCTCAGAAACAAGAAAGAATTAACTCTAAAAATGGTAATGGTTTCTCCAAGCCTGAATATTTATATAAGGCAAGAGAGTCCTCCAGTTCAGCCCAGTGTTTCTAGTTATATAGCCTTTTGCATCATTGAATACTTATCAGTTCTTGCTTTTATCAGCACACTAACTGTAGTCGTGTAATGAGCATCGTATTTGCTATTTTTATTGATAATAACTAAATGATTATGACCAATTTCAGTTCCAGTATTAGTTCCAATACTTGATAAATTTTCATTTAGTTCCAGTTCTAGTTCCAGTATTTAGGAAAATTAATTATTGTTCCAGTCCCAGTATTGAGGAAAGTAAAATTATTGTTCCAGTTCCAGTTCTAGAACTGGAACTAAAACAAAATTGCTGGTACTGGAATTACTTTTAGTTCCAGTACTCAGTACTGGAACAACACTAATCGCAAAGCTAAATCTCTTCAAACTGAAAAGGCTTGGAATGACTATCGTATTCTAAGAAATAAAGTCACAAACTGTATTCGAAATGCTCATATCAAATATCAAACAAACCTATTCAACGAAAATGAAAAGAAAAATCACAAGAATTTCTGGAAATACATAAAGAATATTCACAAAGACTAACATGGTATACCTCCTTTAAATGAAAATGGTAATACTGTCAACAGCTCCAAAGAAAAAGCCAAAAGCCACTGTTCTAAACAACAAATTTCAGTCTGTATTTACTCAAGAGGATACCACTGACATACCAAACTGCAACAGTACTCCACATCCTATAAAGCCAGATATTGCAGTTTCATGTGATGGTGTACAAAACCTCCTCGAAACTCTAGATGCAAGTAAGACATCTGGTCCTGACAACATTCCTACCAGGATTCTAAAATTTTGTGCAAAAGAGATTGCTCCAATTCTAACTGTTATCTTTATCCAGTCCCTAACATCTAGACATATACCAAATGATTGGCTAAAAGCCAACATAACACCTGTGTTTAAAAGGGGGGATAGAAGCAACACCAATACTTACCGCCCAATTTCACTAACTTCACAAGATATTAGAACATAATATTATGTATCACCACATTGCAGAGCACCTGAACACCAACAACATATTAATTGATGAGTAATTTGGTTTTAGAGCAGGTCATTCGTGTGAGGCTCAGCTCATATCAATTGTTGAAGACATACAATTGGCCATGGATAATACTTCCCAAGTAGATATGATTTTCATTGACTTTAGGAAGCATTTGATACAGTTCCACATTGTAGACTCTTAAACAAGCTTTCTCACTATGGGATTCAAAGTACAACTTATGACTGGATAAAGATTTGGCTGACTCAGCGAACACAGTGGGTTGTTGTAAATGGACATGATTCAAATTTTGGGAATGTTCAGTAAGGTGTTCCCCAAGGAACTGTGCTTGGCCCATTGATGTTTTTGCTCTACATTAATGACATTAAGTGTAGCATCTCATCCCATTTGAAACTTTCTGCAGATGATTGCATATTATATCGAACTATCAATAGTCAGCAAGATCAATTATCAAGACACACGGTAGTGTGTCGTGCGGCCCAAGAAGCCGGCGCGCCACACCCGTGAGTATATTGACAGGAAGAACGAAAACGTCATTTTCACACCTTTGTATCTCAGTGATCACTTATCCGATTGGAACCAAACTTGCTACACAGTTGCCCGCCATCCAGGGGAGTCTACATTCCAAATTTGAAGGAAATCGCTTCAGCCATTTCCGAGATACGAGCTGCCAAAGTTTCGTTTATTTTTCTTGGGTTTTTTTTCTTCGTCTTTTCGCACACTTGCAAAAATTGCTATAGCAAGCAAACGCGTACTCCGATCGCCATGAAATTTGGCACACAGAAAGGGAGTCCAACGGCGAATCCTAGCATCAAATTTGGAACAAATCCGATGAATGGTTCAGGAGTTATGACCGATTATTCGCGTAAAACAAGATCGATATGTTGTCACGCCTACAGGGTAAACCGCTTCATGGCATGAGTTGAAAATTGCTATGTAGATGGAGTAACCATCGTAGGAGTGCCTTTTGGTGGTTTGAAAGGAATCGAGATAAAGACCATGGAGATATCACACAAATCCCAACATGTGTCACAATTACGCGATCGATTTTTACGAATAAAAATGTATTAGTTTTCACGCCTACTAGGCAAACCGCTTAGAGCAATGAGCTGAAAATCGGTGTATAGCTGGAATAATCTTCATAGAAAGTCCTTGCAATAGTACAGAAGAATCGGATTACAAACCACTGAGTTATGATTCTAAAGCCAACTCCGTGTAGCAAATGCGAGATCGAGATACTCTAATAGAACAGTCACCCTAATAGAGCATTCGGCTAATTTATTTACTCCATTATAGAATTTTATTACATCACAAGTTATTCTGTAGGGAGTTCAGCTGCAAACAGTTAATCTTATAGACAGTTCAGCAAGAAGCAAGTCACCATGTGGAGAGTTAAGCAAATATATCACTATAGAGATTCAGAACATTACAAGTCACACTGAAGAAAGTTCAGCTATAAACAAGTCATGCACCCTGTAGAGAATTCAGCTACAATTAAGTCACTCTCTAGAGAATTCAGCTACACACAAGTCACTGTGGAGAGAGTTCAGCTACAAACAAATTACCCTGTAGAGAGATCAGCTACAAATAAAACACTTTGCAGAGTGTTCAGCTACAACAAATCAAACTTTAGAACAATCAGCAATGAACAAATCAACACAAATCTACCTGTAGAGAGATAAGCTAGAAACAAATCACCCTATAGAGAGTTCAGCTACAAAAAATCACCCTGTAGAGACATCAACTAGAAACTAGACACAATGTAAGGAGTTCAGCTACAAGCAATCACCCTGTAGAGAGTTCAGCTAAAACAAATCAACCTGCAGAGAGATCAGCTACAAACAAATCACCTTATAGAGAGTTCAGCTACAAACAAATTACCCTGTAGAGAGATCTTCTACAAACAAATCAAACTGCAGAGAGATCAGCTACACACAAATCAACTTGTAGAGAGATCAGCTATAAAAAAATCACCCTGTAGAGACATCAGCTAGAAACTAGACACAATGTAAGGAGTTCAGCTACAAGTAAATCACCCTGTAAAGAGTTCAGCTAAAACAAATCAACCTGCAGAGAGATCAGCTACAAACAAATCACCTTATAGACAGTTCAGCTACAAACAAATTACACTGTAGAGAGATCGGCTACAAATAAATCAACTTGCAGAGAGATCAGCTACACACAAATCAACTTGTAGAGAGATCAGCTACAAACAAATCACCCTGTAGAGAGATCAGCTAGAAACTAGACACAATGCAAGGAGTTCAGCTACAAGCAAATCACCATTTAGTGAGTTCAGCTACAAACAAATCAACCTGCAGTGAGATCACCCACAGAAACGCACCTTGTACAGAGTTCAGTTACAAACAAATTACCCTGTAGAGAGATCAGGTAAAAGAATTCACCTTGTAGAGAGCTCAGCAACAAAGAAACCACCATGTAGAGAGTTCAGCTGCAAACAAATCACCCGGTAGAAAGATCAGCTGGACGAAGTCACCTTGTAAAGAGTTCAGCTACAAAGAAACCATCATGTACAGAGTTCAGCTAGAAGAAACCACCATGTAGAGTGTTTAGCTGCAAAAAATCACCTGTAGAGAGTTCAGCTAGAAACAAATCACTCTGTAGAGAGATCAGCTAGAAGAGGTCACCTTGTAGAGAGTTCAGCTACAAAGTAACCACCACATAAAGAGTTCAGCTGCAAATAAATCACTTGTAGAGAGTTCAGCTACAAATAAATCCCCCTGTAGAAGGATCAGCTAGAAGAAGTCACCTTGTAGAGAGTTCAGCTACAAAGAAACCATCATGTAGAGAGTTCAGTTACAAACAAATCACCCTGTAGAGAGATCAGCTAGAAGAAGTTACCTTGTAGATAATTCAGCTACAAACAATTCACCCTGTAGAAAGATCAGCTAGAAGAAGTCACCTTGTAGAGTGTTCAGTTACAAAGAAACCATCATGTATAGAGAGTTCAACTGCAAACAAATCACTCTGTAGAGAGTTCAGCTAAGAAACCGCCATGTAGAGAGTTCAGCCTCAAACAAACCAGAATTCAACTACAACAAATCACCCTGTAGAGAAGAAGTTACCTTGTAGAGAGTTCAGCTACAAAGAAACCATCATGTAGGGAGTTCAGCTACAAAGAAACCACCATGTAGAGAGTTTAGCTGCAAACAAATCACCTGTAGAGAGTTCAGCTACAAACAAATCACCCCATAGAGAGATCAGCTGGACGAAGTCACCTTGTAGAGAGTTCAGCTACAAAGAAACCATCATGTAGAGAGTTCAGCTGCAAACAAATCACCCTGTAGAGAGTTCAGCTACAAAAAAATCACCCTGTAGAGAGTTCAGCTAGATGAAGTCACCTTATAGAGAGTTCAGCTACAAAGAAACCATCATGTAGAGAGTTCAGCTACAAAGAAACCACCATGTAGAGAGTTTAGCTGCAAACAAATCACCCTGTAGAGAGACCAGCTAGAAGAGGTCACCTTGTAGAGAGTTCAGCTACAAAGAAACCATCCTGTATAATATACATTTCAAGTCACCCAGTAGAGAGATCAGCTGTAAAAAAATATCCTGTGGGGAATAATGGGCATGTAATAAATATATGTATATAATTTGTATAATTACTAATAAAATCAAAAATAATTGAAGTATTAAAAATCTTCTTTAAGTTCTTTTCTTCCTCCTGTGGTAAAGAAAAAACACATGGGTTAAAAAAGGTCCAAAGCCAGCCATAGGCCGGCTTTGCAGTATACAAATACAAAAAGAAGTGATATCTAATCAAAAACAGCCAAGCTGTAAAAAAAGGTGCGGCCCTGAAAAAGGCCATAGTGAAAAAAGATGTGAAATCCAAGGTGGCGGCCAAGAAATGGCTGTGATGGTAGGTTAATGGTTACATTTTAATAATGACAATTCAGGTGAATTTTGTGCCACTTGGTCTTGGCACCAAATTCACCTGAAGTGTCGTTATTAAAATTTAACCATTAACCTACCATCACAGCCATTTCTTGGCCGCCACCTTGGATTTCACATCTTTTTTCACCATGGCCTTTTTGGGGGCCGCACCTTTTTTTACAGCTTGGCTGTTTTTGATTAGATTATTACAACATGACCTCAACCTTATAATAAAGTGGACTGAAAGTTGGTTAATGGAATTAAACACTTCCAAATGTATGATACTTACCTGTGGTAGACTAACATCTTCCTCTACTTTCAACTATACTATCAGAAATCACTTTTTGCAGTGAGTTACCCAACACCCTTATTTAGGAATATTCTCTTTGACTCAAAAATGTCATTTTCACCACATATCAATCAAGTTATCTCTAAAGCAACAAGGATGCTAAACTTTGTTAAATGTAACCTTTACAGATGCTCTGCAGAAACTAAATGTTTAGCTTACACCAGTATAGTGATACCATTGTTGGAGTATGGATCAGCAGTATGGAACCCCTACTTGCAGGAGATACAAAGTGTAGAAATGGTACAATGACCGAACGACTTGCTGCTCATTGGGTCAAGTCAGATTATCAATACAACAGTAGTATTACCTCTATGTTAGCAGATCTACAATGGCCATCACTTCAACACCGATGATACGTGACTAGATTAAAACTCTTCTACAATATTGTTTACTCCTCATCAGTCTTAACAGTCCCAAATTACTTCACTAACACCACATATGCACCCACCACCATCATCCTTACCATTTTGAGATTCCATTTGCTAGAACAGATCATTATAAAATTAGCTATTACCCCAAATCTATACAATTTACCAACTGACACAATAGAATCCCATTCTCTACAAATATTTTTAGATAAATTATAACTGACTCTTATCTATGTGATTTGTAATGTTTTCCTTACCTGAACATATCAGTTTGTAACCGTGTTTTCAGTAATCATAACCATAATCATAATTGTCACGTAGCATGATCCACAGAGAATCCCTTACCACAAAAGCACTGTGTAGGCAAACCAGATGGAAGCCACCCATAGCGCAAGCAAAGTGCATCACGAAAAGCGCCCTTATGCAAAGCAAAGCCGTGCTTGCATACGCTTGTAACCACATGGAACCACAGCCGTGCTCGCATACGCTTGAACCAGATGGAACCACATGTACATACTCCTTGCCGTGCCCATAAGATCTCATTTTGCTTGATCTGACCTGGTCGCACGAGACCGAGGAATAATAATGTATTGTATGTATCATCATTGTACTAATGATGGTTCTCTCGCTATGAAATGAAGCAGCAGCGGAGTATTTAGGTGACGATACGGAAAGACAGCTTCAAGAACAGCACAAAGGCTCAAAGCAAACATGTACGCGTGCAAATTAATAGTTAACTAACTGTATGGAGTTGAGAGTAGTCGCCAAACCGCACCGAGGCCAACACTTAGCTAAGACTTTATCATGCCTACTAACCTGGTGATTCAGAGAGCACAAATCATTTTAACTCCATCAACAACCTTTACTTCGGTGCAAATTATGATTGTAAGTTTACTTTGATTACAGATTGGAGTGGGCACACCGTGTAGTATGAACGGGGCTCAAAAATCGATCTGGATTGCACTGAAGCGATCTGCAGTATAAACAGGCGGTAAGACTCTGAAAGTAAAGTCATGTAGGCTATATACATATACACTTTATTCTCAAAATAATTTATGACAGAATATCTCGGCTCCTTATTGCAGTAAACCAAAATTCTAGCCTTACAAAAAAGAGGCTAGAGGTTTCATTATACATGATCTTAGCCCTTTATGTGTTTAGCTACAGTGTAGTTGAAAGCAGTGCATTTTGCATGTTTGCAGGTGCATGCACCAAAAACTCCGTATAAAAATTTGGTATCATTGCAAGTGAACTATTTCCAGTACATTTATTTGTTTCATCATAATTCCAGTTTAGAGTAGTGCACTCTTTCTCAACACATAAGAGTGTATTTTAAAGCTGAGCATCCATGTCTAGTCCTACTTATCCTGGAAAGGACATCAGGGCACTTAGCTGTGATGAACTTGCTGAGTGGCTTATAGCAAATAATGTGAAACCAGAAGCATGTGAGGAATTAAAAGGTCAGGAAAATCATGTTATAGTGTGTTAAGCCCTAGGGAACAATTATATATTATTATATAAATGCATGACAGGATCATAATTATTTCAAGCATATAAATTCATAGCTGCTTTGACACTGTTCAAAAGACTACAAAACGTATCTTTGCAGTTAATTTAGCTATTTGTTGACTAAGACCAATGGCTAACTAGCTTGATATCAGTACTAGGCTGTGAAGCTTTGTAGCTCGGCAGTGGTTTTGTTGATCTGATATATATAGTAGGGTTTCCAATGTAAAAATTTGACTTCAAAATAATTTACTAACTGCTGTTACATGTTGGACTAACTCTCACTTGAATACAGCTGCAGTGGCAACAAATTCTATTACCATCTTGGGGTAGAAATCGATCAAAATATCTGCAAAATTATTATTATTATTATTATTTGTTTACTGTACAGAAACCTCCATATGGAGTATATAGTACAACAGATTAAATTAAGAATAAATTGTAGTGATTGTACTTAGCTATAATTAATACATTGTTTAAATGTGTTTAAGGTAGGTGATTCCACAGTACTGCTAGATAGGTTATTCCATAATTTAATTGTAGAGGGGTAATAAGAGTAAAGGTAAGAATCAATTCTGGAGTGTGGCTGCAAAAATTGTTGTTCGTGACCTCGTGTTTGGCTTGCTGTTGGGATTAAATAGGTTCCATTATCGATGTGAACTTGTCTATGCACCATTTTATACATCATAACTAGCTTCAAATTGTTCCGTCGCTGTTCAAGAGACGGAACAATTTACGAGCTGTAACTCGCAGAAGCCTTGATCCTATATCGCAATACTGAAGCTCAATCTTCCTCTATGAGTAAACCTTCACCTAAAAGCATTGGTAGCTTGATTGGTGAAGCAGGTTTCTTGTCGCTACATCATTTGGGCTCCAAAAATGGGTTTTCGTCTGCGGACACCAAACGATTGATAGCCCAAACTTTCTTACACCACAGTAGTAATCATCCATCGACAAAGAAGTCACATACGAAGTAATGTTATTATTATTATTATTACTAGGACCGCGTCACATACAACCAAGTACATACACCAACGTGACAGCCCCCCCGGTGAGGCTATTAGGTGGTGAAGGCACGATCCCAAAATCATCTCAATATGTCACAGTAGTGACAGATATAACACAATAGTGGCATCGTAACTAAAGGCCACCAGTAGCTAAGGCCACTCCAAATAAATTCTCTGTTTCCCGTCTATCATCAACTCAAAGTATTGGTGGTTTGATTTTATTGGTCAGTTTCCGGTGGCAGCATGATCTGTGCAGCTTTTTGGCGACAGACAAAATGTTTCTTGCTCTGGAACGCAGGACAAGCAGAGCAGCAACTGCGCCGTGGGTCAGCAATGACCAGTACTAGGTAAAGTACTTGCATGCGGAGTATGGTTATAATTGAAGCTTGTTAGCCATCTGGCTGAGCCATCTATATGCTGAAATTCGGCCAAAATGACGCGATTTTTGCAAACAAATAGTAGAATAGTTGATACATCAGTGAGACAGTCTCCAACAGCAAGGATACGAAGCTTATAAACACCTAACAATACGGCTATCTCGCCCAGTAAACGCATAGAGCAATCCAATACAGCTATCTCGCCAAGTAAACGCATAGGGAAATCCAATGCATGGAATAGGCACTCACGTGATCGATATTCAAATCTCGGAAATACAACCAAAATCTATTCCAATGACATTAAAATCACTTGGAATCAAGTGACAATCACTTCGTGTGCATTAGGTTCAACATCTCAATTAGCCCAGCAGTCTGAAACTCTCCCTATGATGCCATCACAGCATAAAACACACCTGCACTGGCCCAGACCACGCCCGCGAGTGAACAATTAACACAAATATTTACAAAAGGAGCACACTGCATGGTTGCTATTCAGAAATTAAAGCGATTTCATGGGTATTTTCGCGATTTGAATTTCGATCAAATGAGTGCCTATTTCATGCATTAGAACCACAAATATGCTATACAAAATTCTAACTAGCTTAACTACCAAACTAAGTACTTTAACTACAAAACTAGTTACCTTAACTACAAAACAACCTTAATTGATAGCCGTATTGTTAGGTGTTTATAAGCTTCGTATCCTTGCTGTTGGAGACTGTCTCACTGATGTGTCAACTATTCTGGTATTTGTTTGCAAAAATCGCGTCATTTTGGCCGAATTTCAGCATATAGATGGCTCAGCCAGATGGCTAGCAAGCTTCAATTATAACCATACTCCGCATGCAAGTACTTTACCTAGTACTGGTCACTGTTAAAAATAGGGTGTAATCCAATCACCTTTGGGGGAGTTCTAACTGCTGTTTAAATTAAACTCCTTTGAAGGGAGTTGTAGTACTCCCCAGGGGTGCTCTAGGAGCAACTAAAAGGTGTTACAAGGGCATTGCAACACTCCCTAAGGGTGTTCTAGGAATAGCTATAAAGGTGTTCTAGTGCTCTCCATGGTGGCATTTTGTTGAAAGAAATGTAAGCTTGCTATAGCATTCCAGTAACCTTCATGTTGATTTCAATTTATACTCAATGACTACCAACAACAAAGCACATTAGCAGTACGCAATAATATATTTGCAACACCTTATACTTACCACATAGTTGTTTCCAAATCACTCTTATAGAAGTTAGCAAACTGTACTTATAACCTAATTTTCAATAGAAGCATCCAATTGTGGGTTTCAATATACCTAGGTGTAGGCAAACACCCTTACAGTGGCTTAGCTATTATTGGGGAGTAAAATGACATTTGTGGGTGTTCAACAACACCCCAAGTGCTACAATACTCCCGTAGGGTGTTGTAAATACCATGGGTGTACATGAACACCTTTACGATGGGTGTACCTGTAACACCTCGTTTTAACAGTGTGGTCATTGCTGACCCACGGCGCAGTTGCTGCTCTGCTTGTCCTGTGCTCCAGAGCAAGAAACATTTTGTCTGTCGCCAAAAAGCTGCACAGATCGTGCTGCCACCGGAAACTGACCAATAAAATCAAACCACCAATACTTTGAGTTGATGATAGACTACTTGAACAATGTTGAGAGTGAATATCGTGGCATACGAAGAACCCTACGAACTGCTGCAACAAAAAATCACGTGATTTTAAGATATTTGTATCGTTTTCTACCAGAAGAAAGTGACGAACTTGGCTGCCACGCTGGTGTTATTCACGTTACACTTAGCCTAACACATGACAATAGTTAGGTAGTTAATTGGAGGATATCGATTTTTCGCGTTGCGGACCCTACCGTATAAGACACATTATTGTGTGTCTTGATTTGTAAATATGCTTACTTTTTTTGTTCATAGAGCAAGAAGTTGATGGTGACTCTTTTATGGAGTTGAAGGAAGTTGATCTAAAAGAACTGATTCCCAATAAAATTGGAGTTGTCAAAAAGATACTGAAGCTTCGGGATGAGGTTTGTTTGCCTAATTTCATTCAATAAACACCAATTCATAGACCCTCCTACATTGGGCAGCCGGGGTGGTGGGCTACAAGAATAAGAGTGGTGTATCCAAACTATCTCAGCTTAGAATTGAATGCCTACAGCACCATACATTAATGATGGTAAACCTTTAAAAGTGATTTAGCTGTAGCTGAGCTGGTTAGTTAAGTTGGCTATCATTTAAATATGTTACAGTACATGCATGCTCCAAAATCAGGTATGCATTGAAGGCAGTTGCTATGTCTGCAACAGCATTTTATGTAAGTAATTTCAGCAGTTGTATAAAGGTACATGCAGCCATAGAGTAAAAGAGAATTTGCAGTAGAGAAAATGGTGACAGTACATAAATTAATAGTTATGTTTAAATTTATTGATAACAATATGTGACCGGGGCTGCAAAAACAGGGCATGTGGGCACAAACTACACAACATCACTCTACAGGTCATATTTCAGTGCTTGAACAGAATATTCATATTTTGTTACTTGCATCATAAAGCCAATTAAATTTTTACTAGATGCTCAAAATTGCTTTGCCATAGCATACTGGTACAAAAGTTATGAGTAGAGTTGCACCGATATGCATTTTTTCACATTTGCCGATACCGATTATTTGCCTATTCCTGTAACCGATATGCCGATATTTACCGATATTCTTCATTTCTTCAGAACAGAGGAGGAGGAGCAGAAAATCACCTAAAGTTTATGCGTATAAACTGCATTTGTAATGATAATGTAATCAATGTAATTAATTACGTGGGCGGCCGACTTTTACAATGTTTTACACAGTTTTGCTACTATCTCCTTTCATGGAAAAGGAAGCCAAGTAGTTATAAAACAGCTAATCAAACAGTGTTTTAGTGGGACTACAGACTCTTTGTGAAGAGTGATCAACTAATTGCGTGGGCGGCCGATAAATATACACAGCCTACTATAGCCTTGCAACCACATTTGTGCAAACAAACAAACTCAAATAGTTACAAAACAGTTACAACAAACCACTTACTGCTACATTCACCACCTTCTTTACTTTCACCTGTTCATTGTCGTCAACTTAACGATTGATTGTGGGTTTCGGTTAACCGGCAAGTTATTCCGCTTCGTAGCCGATACCGATACTTGTAAAATTAGCTAATATCGGTTGTTACCGATAATTCAACCGATTATCGGTGCAACTCTAGTTATGAGTGATGAAAGTTTGAAAAAGTAAGTAAAAATCATGTGCCCACATGCCCTATTTTCACAGGCCCAGTCAGATATACATTTTGATAACTAGTGTTTAATGTACATATGTACCATGAAACCACCTAACTTCAAAGCCAAATTCCAGGATACATATCTTATAAACCCTGGCTGGCCATGGTACATTTAAGTTAAACCATGGCTGGCTATGGTACATTTAAAATAAACCATGGCTGGCCATGATACATTTAAATGTACCATGGCCTTGATATATCTGATGAGATAACGTTGTTTGTTTTATAAGAATCCTGGCAGTATTCGATTGTGGGAGTTTATTATTACTCACGTGATGAAAACCATGAACCCGATTTTGCATTCTACAGCACTCATACTAAGGCGATTCGACACCCTTACCACCCTATGAGTTGACAAACGGAAGTTTAAGGTGAGAACTAGTGTCATGGTTAATTTACAATCGCGTGTCCGCGTGTTTGATTACGTACCACGCCCACTTTTCGTATACCATGAGTTAACCACTCTACAGTGAAGCTTTCCCCTCTGGATGTTTAGAAAACATTGTAAACAGTGGTTAAACGATGTAGCAACTTTGAAACACTTGTTAAATCGCAAAATTGAATGTTTCCGTAATATTCATAGGATTTTCCCGTTTATGTTAACAAACGTAACTGCAACGTTACTTGCTGCTGACCCACAATCGAATTTTACAAGACTGTCTATATAATAAATCCAGCGTTTTGTTTAGTATTGGCTTGGGTGATCAGTCGCCCACCACAGTAGGCTATTAGCTACATGTTACATATCAGTTGTATCACGTGCCCTCGTGTAACGGCCCTCGAGCTTGGGTGCACATATCAGGCAAATCACTCGGGTACATGATACAACTATTACATGTATCTATTCAGTGGAACCTGTCTTAAAAGCAACCTGAATAGATAGGCCACCTTTCTAAAAAGTAACTTGAGTTTAATAATTGAGACATTTATACAACAACCAATAAGTGTCTACACTGTTCTTGCTTATTAAGTCCAATGGGTTTCATTTGGCCTTCAATGTCTCACTTTACATAGGTTCCACTAATTATGGGTGCATATTTATGCATTTTATATTTTAATACAGTACCATTATGTACATATGGTCTAAATGTTTTTCATTGTTGAGTACTCTCAAAATGTGCTGTTTTTTAGTGCTCTACAAAAACTACACCTCAGCCAGCAATTGCCAAAGAAGGTACTTCACAATCCACATGTGGACCCATAGATGGTTGTCGTGGTGGTGATAAACATCCATCTGGCATTTTTTCTCATCCTTCTGTTGCTGCTCGTCCTCCTGTTCCAGCTCGTCCTCACATGGTGTGTATAAAATGCTTAATAGTGCATATTATTGGGTACAACTGTATAAATATCTGGCAAAACCAGTCTTAAAGTTATATGACTGGATTTGACAAAACCAAGCTTCACATCCTATTCTTTTATTTTAATTACTTGTAACTGGACCACTCAGTATGACTTTGACCTACAACCTTCACGTAATTCTTTCATTGCATTGGGTGATAACAGGTCAAACGTTGAAGTGATAGTTTACTCCTACATTGAATTATGGTCCTTTAAGGTTACGGGATACTGTAAACCCCAGTTGTACACTATTAATCATTTTTCATGATTAGGGGTTTGATTTTTCTGAATGCACTGTTATCAAATATTTATGCATTCTTGACTTCTCATTAATTGACATGGAATTCAAATATTGTTATGGAAACATGAGTTGTCCCCATGCAAATTAGTGAAAACCATGAACCAAAATCAGACCAATGAAGAACCATGAGAACTTACTAACAATTCTAAGGTTTGAAGAACATCACTTGTGAGGGACTGACAAGAGGATTTGTGAATAATATGTATAGTTGCTAAAATATAACTACAATATGGCCTAAAGCAAGACACTGTGGTCACAAAGTTAATTTTTAAATTGATATCACAAGCACTAGAAACATTATTTCTAACAAATGGCTCCGTCAGGACCTAGACAAGAAGCCAAACTAGTAGTCTGTTTATACAAAATGTTAACAACTAGTTTGACAGTCCTGATTTTTTGGTTCAGGAAATATTACCATTAGTCAGCAAAACTTCCCATGCGCTTACAGGTGTGCCAGTTGCTAAGTGTGTTGTTTATATGTTATCTTGTACTGTTACATGTGTTTTCTTGTACCTTGTACCTGTCCAGTCAGCACGCTATGATTCTCCCAACAATTTAAGCCTGTTACCAGCTGATACACAACACAACAACACCAAGCCCGCCTTAATGATGTAATAAAATTGTTGTTTGACAGTCACTTAGTATCCGGTAACCTTAAAGTCACAAATCTGCATATGTGTGAAAGCCTGTTATCTTTTTTTAATCTGGTTTCCAATTGGATTGATTTGACAACTATAACTTCTTAAAGTTGTTGCATAGCACAATGGGGTGGTCTAGATTCAATTAAGGCATGGGAAGTAATAATTTATAAACCTTAGATATTTGGAAGGCTTTGTATCATACAGTACGGTAGTACTGTATATTAAGGATCATGGAGGTTTGGGTTTTCCTAGCCAAAAACTTCACCCAAAAATCAGCTTCATCCTGACACCTTGGCAGTATTGGTTAGGTATAACCCAGCACAAAAGTACCTTTAGTATGATCCTAAAAGCTTCCAATAAATAGTCATGAATTATTTTTTAATTTTTCAATGGAACGTTCTACTGACTGACTAACTGCCTGCCTGCCTGCCTGCCTGCCTGCCTGCCTGCCTGCCTGCCTGCCTGCCTGCCTGCCTGCCTGCCTGCCTGCCTGCCTGCCTGCCTGCCTGCCTGCCTGCCTGCCTGCCTGCCTGCCTGCCTGCCTGCCTGCCTGCCTGCCTGCCTGCCTGCCTGCCTGCCTGCCTGCCGGCCTGCCTGCCTGCCTGCCTGCCTGACGCTTTCAGGCAAGCGTAGCTCAATAATGGCTAAGGCTATGGGCTTAATTTTTTCACTGTTCGATGTCGCTTCATCCCAAGACATGCCTTTTGGCATACCGCAGTATGTACAATGCACATATCATGGACTTACCTTTGTCTTCCTTTATGTCCCATTTCTTTTTGCTGACAGCAAAAGGTGTCAATTTGCAGTAGCACGATGCATGGCTTCTCTACAATATGTTAGAATCGTCCACATTTTCCGTAGTGAATGGACTGATTGCAGAGATGATTCTAACTCTGTTCTTTGTAATGCTGTATAACAGGCAGAACATAACTGAAAGCGAAGGGTAATGGCTGCTGCAATTTCGAATCAGTAATTGATAGTTGGGGGCACATGAATCATCGTGTTTTCGAGGCGACTGGACTGTTGCAGAAGTACTTCTTCTTTCTTCTACTGTTTTTTGTTTGGCTGTGTAATGGGCTGAACATAGCTGAAAGCAAAGCGTAATGGCCACTGCACTATTGAAGCAGTTTTTGATAGATGGGGCATGCATTCAGACGAAAACATCAATTCAGGCACCATCCTTTCTTTTGATTCAGTATGCGTGGGTTCACCAGTCATAATAATGTTACAAAAAAGTAAGCAAACAAGTTTAAGGAAAAAATTGTGACTGAATTTTGGAAAATCACCCATATGGGCGTGTATGAAATAATTAGAATTTTCATGTTTAGTGGGTTGTTAATAAGAGTAGGGAACAGTTTTAAAAATATTTCAAGAATTTTCTTGTAATTTAAGGTATTGAGAATGGTTTACAATCATTAACAGGTAAATTTGCGCTATAAAGTTTGTGATTTGATCATTGAATCTTTTAGATGTCAAATGCGTCCATATGGGTGATTTTCCAAAATTCAGTCACAAATCAGAAATTTTAAGTGCGATTAGAGATCATAGAAAAAAGTAAGGAAACACCTGCAGATACGCTAGTGAACATTTAATCCCTAATTCAGTCTTGCCAGTTGGTGTTGGGGTAAAGACTGGATTAGGGATTAAATTTTCACTAGTGTATCTGCAGGTGTAGGCAACCTCCTTTGTTTTCTTTTTTTTCTATGATCCTTAATCGAGCATAGAATTTCTAATTTTGCTTAAACTTGTATAACACTAGCTAGTTTCATCAAATCAGGGAACTTATAGCAGATAATTTCCAAAAATTTACCAGCTGTTACCTTACTTTTGGATATTTCAAAAACACTTTTCTGTTCAAGAATGAATTACCATGTCCTGTTCTGCTTTGAAAAGGAATCATGTATAACATGTGATTTTCATACAATACGATAGTACTGCATTTTAGGGACCACTATGGTGGGGGGTGGCGCATGAAAACATAACCCAAATATTAGCCTAACTTTTCCCTGATGACTATAAAGCAGTATTGGTTAGGTAAAACTAAACCCAAACAAGCCTTCAGATCGACCAGCTCAAGAAATTGCTATGAGATTTTTTAAATATCAAGACACACGGTAGTATGTCGTGTGATCCAAGAAGCCAGCATGCCACACCGTGAGTATAATTGACACAAAGAAAGAAAAACACTATTATCACACATATGTAGCTTTGTGATCCCATTTCAGATTGGAACCAAATTTGCTATAGAAGTGCTGGCCAGGTAGGGGAGCCTACATACCAAATTTGAATAAAATCGCTCTAGCTATTTTTGAGATAGCTACAAGCAGCCACAATTTCATTACATCTTTTCAATTTTTAAACCAGGCGCGCGCCCACAGCCGGCCGGCTGTGGGCGTGCCCCTAGTTTACTGAAATTATTTTCGTAAAAGTGTGTGTGTACCTATCTATGTTTGTCCGTACGCACCCACGTGAGCAAAATGGTTTAATAACAGTAAAAGCAGTTTTTACGTAAGAAGTAAAAGTGAAATGAAGTCTTTATTGAACTTCTGCACAGGTGAACTTTGCTCTGAGGTGGTTTCTTTTCGGCGGACTGAAATACGGGTGTGGTGACTTTCCTCAGACTACCTTCCCCTTGAGGTTTTCAGGCATTTAGCAACTGAAAAACAACGGTGCAGGCCTCGTACACTACCAGAAATAGCCTATCGCTTCGAGTTGAAAGGGGGCGTATCCCTTGACGTACGCGAACGAAAATGAAGAGCAGCTTCGCGGCTTTGTCGAGAAAATTTGTGGGAAAAACACGTTAGTCACACTGTAAAACAGTTTAGAAGATAGTTTTGTGCGTAATATGTTGGTAAAAGCGGTTTGTTTAACAAACGCTTCCTTAGCAGTGCATAGCAATGTAATTGAACGAATTACGAATATTTCATGAATTACAAAATACGAGGATTAGCTAATAATATTATTGCACAACCCAAAACTACCCTATTGTAAAGTAGTAATACATAGTTGGTTAATTCATAGTAGTATATACTGTCTATAGTTAATTCCAGATGAGTTAGCTAGCTGCATGGCACCTGGTTTTTAGAAGTAGCACAACATCAACTTGTTTCTTGTACTTCTTTTCACTCACTTTGCAAATTCTGCTATAAAACACCAATACGTGATCCAATCAGGCTGAAAGTTGGCATATTTGAAGGGCTCATTACAGCAGATCTCAATACCAAGTATGGTAGGAATCCAATGAATGTTCACAGAGTTATTACCGATTATTCACATAAAATAAAGTTGCATTTTTGTCATTCCCACAGGGTAAACCCCTTGAATGAATCAGCTGAAAATTGCTATGTAGATGGAGTAACCACCATAGGAGTGCCTTTTTGTGGTATGAAGGGAATCCAGATAAACGCCATCGAGATATGACACAAAACCCAATCTGTGTCACAATTATGCGATCGAATTTTATGTTGCAAATTTTTATGCAGATGACACCCCCAAAAAAACAACAATCCCAACTGATCTTCTAATCACTTCTTACCATCCAGACATTGTGATATACAATTCTCAGAGCCCAACTATCACCTTACTGGAATTAACTTGCCCTCTAGACTCTGCTCAACAATTCAGGCTGCTCAAAATAGGAAACAAAATAAAGTTGAGTATCTTCAGTTGCTGGCTGAATTTGACTGCTATAACATCCCTAATTACTATGAAGCAATTGAGATATCAGTACTGGACCACTACCAGCTATCTGCAATCAAGAATCTGCTTAATTTACTGTATTAAATTTTGTTCACTGAGTACATCAAAATCTACCATCAAGAAATGGGAACTTAATAAAACGCAGAATATGGAATAGCGAAATAATTCTCCAGAGTGGTTTTACAGCCTATAACACGTTCTCCTAAATTGCAAATATATAAGTATTTGCTTTAAATGCATATTAACTAGCGGACATTTGCTCATGTAGGGCAGTAAATAGATCACTAAAATGCATGCTAGTAAGTCCTATGAACACGCACACACATTCACAGCAATATTTATAACGCCATATAAACTTACCTAACCTTCATGTGAAATTCATTGTGCAGTCAACAGATCCTGTGCTTCAACCGCAAAGATGCACATTAATTAAATAGAATAATAAGCATTAAATAGAATTTAAAGGGTAAATAGAATTTAAAGAGTATTAATAAGAATAGAGCCACTGGGATACTTGATACTAGATATGATGTTAAGAACATTACCTCCAACCACTCACTACTGGAAATACAAGACTGTTTTTTGTTATTCCCGTCTGGATATCCGTGCTGCTGGTTTTGGGATAATCACCATCATGGGTATGGAATATAGAATGCGGTCACCATCAACATGCATTTTTTGATGTCCGTGTCTTTAATTCCTGAGCTCCCTCCAATAACTTATCGACATTGAGTACTACTTATCGTAAGTATGAACAAGAAAGGATCCGAGGTGGAGCATGGCTGTTTTTGTCTGGTGGAATGGGCCACTGTTGTATACAAATGCCTAGCCAATCTCTTGTCTACCCAATGGAACACCCCTTACCCTTCAGTCATGCCATGCATTGGCTACGTTGTATCATTTTTCACTGCTTAGAATGTGTATTTGTGGTTCCATATCAAGCTCTGGACCCCCTAGCCTGCTGACCTTGTCATTGCTGAGTCCAGGGTGTCCATCCACTCTTTATAATTTGCCACCCTAGTAGGCTTCCTTTCATTTCTTTGTTCTGTAGGTGTATAGACAAAACTGTTTATAGTACATCTTAGCTTAGAACTACAGTGTGTTGGATGGAAAAACAATACTTGATATTCAGTGTTGGGAGTAATGCGCTACTTATGTAACGCGTTACATAATATATTACTTTTGTGGTGACTAAGTAATATAACGAAATACGTTATTAAAACAGGTAATATAACTCACTTACAAATGTAACGCGTTACCTAAGTAATATAGTTACTGTAACAAATCTAATATTACGTAATATTATTACTACAAGTAATGAAGTTACTAATCTCGTTAGTAATGACTGAGTAACATCTAGTCACAATGAAGTAATGAAGCCTACTGAATGAAGCTTATATTCACCAGCTTCAATAATTTGGCATGACAAAACAGGAGGTGCCATGTGATTGTATGGTGCAAGTGAAGAATGGACTGGTTGCTGCTGAGTCGGAACAAGTGGAAATCCAAACTGTTCACAAGAATAGGGTACAAAGGGTGACTGTACAGGTGGATAAGGTAAAAATTGTGCCTGTTGAGTTATAATAACATGGATGATCGTAAAATGGGCATGGTGAAAATGGAGCTTGATACGGTAGGTATGGTGAAGCAGGTGACTGAAATTGAAGAGAGGAATTCATATGCTGAGATGAAACCTGATGCAATGGTGTATCTGAACATGTTTGAATTGTAGGATTGGAAGGAGCTGTACTACTGCATGGTGGAGGACATAGTAGACTTCTTGTATCATGCGGCATTGAAACATGTGGACTACATGGAGGGGTATGTGAATGAGAAGTGTCATTTAAGGCCACACAGTTGTGAGCAGATGGCGCCTGCTTCTTAAGATTCTTCTTCTGTGGCATCTTTTCTCCTTTGCACCCTACTCCTGCTGGCATTTCATGTGTAGCCATACTCATCAGGTTTACACCTCCACTGCACTTAGCATAAAACCAATTGACAAAACACCATTACACTTTTTGTTTCTGCTGCAGTCACCACATGAGAACAAATTTTCACTGATTTAAATTGTAGGCATTGAGCATCACACTGGTACCTGCAGTCTGAAGCTTTTACTAAGTGGGGAGCTGATCCTGATTTTGATTTCACCATTTTGTCTGAAGCCTGGTGCAGACACAATGGCATTAGTCTCAGATACCAGAGAAGCTGCTTTTTTCCAAATGTCTTTAACAGTTGAGTGAGGTAGTTTTACCTTAGTTAATCCATCATTCAATGCTACTGAAAGTGAAATACTTGTTGTACCAGATCTTCCAATGGCAATGTCCTGATCACTGGCTGACAAACTTAATTCACAAGAATTTGAAGCAATACTAGCTGTGGCAGTACTAACAGTAGCAATAACACTTTGATGGGAGCCATGTACCATAGCTGTATTAAACTTTTTGATGTGTTGCAACCATTGTACAAGTGACATTTTAAACCAGTTTTCCTCAGTGATGGTAAAATAGAAACACTGGGGATGTAATCGGTATTGCCCATATCCAATAATAGCCTTTTCCACTTCCTACTGCTGCTGCTTCACAGTATCTTTCATTTTAAAATTGAATAAGGCCCACTGGTGCTTCTTGTAACCAAGACATTCTTTGAGCGAAGCACATTATAGACTCACTATCATTTGTGTAAAACGTCGTTGGTGGTGACCATCTTCTCTCAGAGAGTGGAGTGTACAATGTTGAAAATTTGCTTTCCATTTTACAAACCAGTTATGAAAAAGTTGGCTTGTGAGATTTGCGGTCACTGAAAGCACTTTTCTCCATGTTGTTCCATAATGATTTCAATGCTGTGTTGAAAGCACCTATGTCATCACAGTCTACTAAACCCTCATGATACAAACAATGTCATCCCAGCCAAAGATGTCATGAATGTATTGTCTAATTGTGTCTTTAGGAAATTGTTTCTCATGTAGATGTATCTCTACATTTTGCTGCAAATATCTGAAACAATGTACATTAGCAGCTTGAGGAAACTTACACAGTGCAGCATCAACCAAAGAATTTTCTCTGTCAGTTCCGATTGCTTTTGTGGCAGTAACATCATTGTCCAACCCAATCAGTGAAGAAAGAAGTAATTGAAATCGCAAAATTCTTTTTGATAATGTACCAACAATGGGCCAAGCATTAAAGGTTGATTTCCAGTTGTATTTCTCAGAAGCAAATGTTGGTATGCAGTGAGAGTGACACTGAAATCCCCTAAATTAAATATAGGGTCTATCCCAAGATGCTGAAGTTGAAAGAGTCGCAACAAAATCTGACAAGATTACTTAACTGCTGGTCACTACCTAAAGCTCAGGTGTACAGGTTACATCTTTACAAATTTGTGGGTTTTTTCTGTGCACTTGCACTGCTCCATTACAACATAAAGCATGTCCCATGTTTTGCTGAGTGAAATATTTGCTACTACCACAAGAACTTGTCAACTTGATTTGTTGCTGCTTCTTCTTAAGGTTACAGAATAGTTTAAAATGCGTGGGTGGAACAAATTACAAAACCTGCTTTAAACAAAGTAGTCAGGTTCAGTATGTCAAAAATACACTTTCGTTCAAAGTTTATGGGGATTAGGAAACCCATACATTTTTGGAAAGCTTAGACAATGAGGAATCTGAAAATCAATGTTTACATTTGCACAGATTCCTGCAAGGCGAGCATTTTCCAATTTAAAGTGACAGCTAATAATTCTAACATATCAAGTTTAATTTGACATAAAATTTAATAAATGAACTCAATAGATTCTCTAGTTCTCAAGTGACATTTTTACAACTAGGGACCCGCCGATTATGCTCATTATTTTACCTATTATGCTATGCTGCACTGCTCAAAAATTTACCTATTATGCTTAAATTAATGCTCAATATTTACCTATTATGCTCAAATTATACTCAATATTTTTACCTCAGTTCCCATGTTTTTCTAATAACTTTGCACTTTATGGAAAAACAGTAGGTGGTTGAAGCACAGACTGTAAATCCTTGCTTGTCAAAACGTATGTCACAGAAAAGATCGATATACTCTAATAGAACAGTCAGCTACCTGATAACTTTATTAGAGTTACTGACTGTTCTATTAGAGTATATCGATCTTTTTGTCGGATATGTATTTTGATAAGCAAGAATTTATAGCATTGCACAAGTTTTCTGCCCATTATGCTAGCATTATGTTCAATGCTTTCAGGCACCTATTATACTCATTATTATACCAGCATAATCGGCGGGTCCCTATTTACAACTCTATTCATTAGAGGTGAGACAAGTAATCATGAATAATTGAAATTTTTTACAAAAGGAATAGAAGAGCACCTATTATACTGCAATAATTCAGAAGTAATGTATAGTCAACAAATATTCTGGATTATTTGGGTATAACTGCAAAGTATAATTTGCTAAAACCTAAAAAACAGCTGAAAATTTAGAATTTAGATACCCTAATAAAGCAGTAACTTATAAGCAGTCAACTATTGAGCCCATTTTTTGCTAATGTGCTTACTAGATGAATTTTGAAAGAATTTTCATTTTAAAACAGTAATGGAATTAGCTCTCCCCTGAAAGAGAAATTTCCTTTTCACATAAACAATTGGCAACAGTGAATTTACCCTGATCATCAAGAGCAATTTTATGCACCATGCAGAGACATGTACTGACAAATTAAAATTGATATGCAATCTTTGAAAATTATAGGATCCACTGCCACCTAACTGTTAATCCAATGAAAATTTGCTTTCCAGTGACAGAATGCATGATTGCATATCATGCATCTTTAAATAATCCAAACATTGCCATTGTCAATGGAGTGATTTTTACCCAGAAGATGACAAAAATAAAAAGGACATTTGGCACAGTAATAAAATATCTAGCCAACATGTTTTTAATGACAGGCTAACAAGTAACTGCTCTGTGCTAAAATGCTAGTGCTATTGCAATGATAACCTTACATAGAATTGTGTTTGTGTGGTGGTACAGATATGGATTTAAACATCCAAGTAGAAGGAAAAATGAAAATTTTGAAGTTGGATTAGGGATTAAAAGGTAGGGAATTGCTATATAAGAAGTAGTGAAAGAAGAGTGAAAGAAGAGAGGCTGCCTATATATGCATCTGTATATATACTAGTGGACATTTAATCCGTATAATTCATTCAGCCTATAACCACAAATGAATTAGGGATTAAATGTCCACTGCAACATATATGCAAACTCTTTTAAATGTAGGACTGCTTTTGTAACATAATTATGACTGATGAACTCATGCATATACTGCATCAAAAGGAAGAAGGGAACCTGACAAAATATATCTCTGGTTGCATGCCCCAACTATCAATTATGAAGCAAAAATGTAAGTAGCCATTGCACTTCATGTTCAGCTATACTTTTCCATTACACGGTGTTGCAAACAAAGAACAGCATGAGAAGTGTCTCAACTATCAATCATATTGCTATGGAAAATAGTGGCGATAGGCTTACACAGCCACAGTTAGCTGTATCACACTATAATATAGTTATGGTGAATTGACACCTTGTATTGTAAGCAAGAGAACTAGAACACAAAGTAGACAAAGGCAAGCCCATGATGCATGTATCGTATGTGTGCAGTTGGCAAAATCAAGTCCACATGTCAAGTTATACTTGGCTGTCAGTCACTCAATCAGCATAAAATTCTGTTAAGTAGAAATTTTTTAATGTTATAGAAAGAGTTTGGGGTTAGTCTGAAGACATATTTGAGCTTGGCTGTGCCTAACCAATGCTGCTAAGCTGTCATGAAGGAAAATTGAGAATGGTTTTAGAGTGATACTTTGAACTGGAAAGCTCCTGCATGATCCCTAATAATATTATTATATAGTACTATCACCCTGTATAATGCATCAAAAATGTGACCGAATTTTGGAAAATCATCCTTATGGTCACGCCTGAAATAATTAGAATTTCTGCAACTAGCATAGTGCTGTTAATAGCAGAAAACACTTTTCAAATATTTCAAAATTTTTTCTTGTAATTCAATGTATCTATAGTTTATTCTACGCTTAAATGGGTAGGACTTTAACTTATAATGCTGTGTTTCAGAACTAAATATTCAATGTGTCAAATGCACCCATAAGGGTGATTTTCCAAAATTCGGTCACAAATGACAACAGTAACAGTGCTGATGATTGTGAGGCTCATGTTAGATATTGATACATATACATATATGTATGTAGATATATAGCTGTGATGTCTTTATATGTAGCTATAATAGCCCTACATCTCAATGTTAATAATTCACTTTGTTTCATGCAACAAATATCTGCCAAATTAAGTGTCTTAGCACTTTAGAGGCTATTAATGTATTCTATATAGGACTGAGAACATAGAAATAGTGTTTGTTGCAAATAAGAGGCTGACATATGGAGAAATTTGCACCATATGGACTGCTATTTTCAAACTGCTAATTGAGTATCTGTATAAATGTAAGCATTGATTTTCACTGATCTCCATGCTCTCAGCTTTCTAATAATAATTATGTAGGCCCATAAATTTTGAGCAAAGGTACCTTTGACATAGTAAACTGAGTAAATGCATGCCACCAACTGGTGCAAAAGTGCTCTAGGGTCTAGTCATGTCAAATCATAATTGCCAATTGCTAATTTTCAAAGTTACCTTTTAAAGGAGAACATTTTATGTAAATTAGAATTATTCTTTCAAACCTATAGTATCAAGACACACGGTAGTGTGTCGTGCGGCCCAAGAAGTCGGCGCGACACACCGTGAGTATATTTACAGGAAGAAAGTAAACGCGATTTTCACACCTTTGTAGCTCCGTGATTCCATATCCGATCAAAACCATAGTTGCTACAGAAGTGCCGGCTAGGTAGGGGAGTCCACATTCCAAATTTGAAGAAAATCGATCCGGCCATTTCCGAGATACGAGCGGCCAAAGTTTGGGGTATTTTTTCTTGGTTTTTTTCTTCCACTTCTTTTCGCACACTTTGCAAAATCCGCCATAAAACACGAATGCGTGCTCCAATCGGGGTGAAATTTGGCACACGCCAAAGGCTCATGAAGGCGAATCTCAGTACCAAGATTGGTAGGAATCCGATGAACATTCACGGAGTTATGACCGACTATATGCGTAAAATTAGGTCGAAGGTCTGTCACACCCACAGGGTAAACCGCTTGAAGGAATGAGCTGAAAATTGCTATGTATATGGAGTAATTATCGTAGGAGTGCCTTTTTGTGGTTTGAAGGAATCCAGTTAAAGGCCATCGAGATATGACACAAAACCCAACCTGCGTCAAAATTACGCGATCGATTTTTATGAATAAAAAAACTATTAGTTTTCACGCCTACCTGGCAAACCACTTAGAACAGTGAGCTGAAAATCGGTGTGTAGCTGGAATAATTATCATAGAAAGTCCTTGCAGTAGTACTGAAGAATCAGATTACTAACCACTGAGTTATGATTCCAAAGCCAACTACGTGTAGCATATGCGAGATCGAGATACTCTAATAGAACAGTCACCCTAATAGAGCATTCAGCTACGTCTATAATTTACTCCATTATAGAATTATATTGCATTGCAAGTTATTCTGTAGGGAGTTCAGCAACAAACAAGTCACCCTGTAGTCAGATCAGCTAGAAGAAGGTACCTAAGAGAGAGTTCAGCTACAAAGAAACCATCATGTAGAGAGTTCAGCTGCAAACAAATCACCCTGAGTGTAGAGAATTCAGCTACAAACAAATTGCCCTGTAAAGAGATCAGCTAGAAGAAATCACCTTGTAGAGAGTTCAGCTACTAAGAAACCACCATGTAAGAGAGTTAAGCTGCAAACAAATCACAAGTAAAGAGTTCAGCTAGAAAGAAGTCATCCTGTAGAGAGTTCAGCTAGAAGAATTACACTGTAGAGAGTTCAGCTACAAAGAAACTACCATGTAGAGAGTTCAGCTGCAAACAAATTGCCCTGTAGAGATTTCAGCTACAAGCAAATCACCCTGTAGAAAGATCAGCTAGAAGAAGTTACCTTGTAGAGAGTTCAGCTACAAACAAGTCATCCGGTAGAAAGATCAGCTAGAAGGATCACCTTGTAGAGAGTTCAGCTACAAAGAAATCACCCTGCTTCATCTTTTCTTCTTCCTGTGGTAAAGAAAAAAATGATAGGTTAAAAAGCCCTAAAGCTGGCCATAGGCCGGCTTTGGGGTATACAAATACAAAAAGAAGTGAAATCTAATCCAAAACAGCCAAGCTGTAAAAAAAGAGTGCAGCCCTTAGAAAAGCTATGGTGAAAAAAGATGTGAAACCCAAGATGGCGGCCAAGAAATTAAATGGCTGTGATGGTAGGTTAATGGTGAAAATTATAATAACAACAATTCAGGTGAATTTGGTGCTGCTTGATCTTGGCACAAAATTCACCTGAATTGTCGTTATTAAAATTTTTACCATTAACCAACCATCACAGCTATTTCTTGGCCACCACCTTGGATTTCACATCTTTCTTCACCATAGCTTTTCTGAGGGCTGCACTCTTTTTTTTACAGCTTGGCTGTTTTGGATTAGATTAGCTATTCTCTTGAAATTTATGCCTAACATAAGCACACTAGCTAGGATTTTTACAAAAGTGACTGCTACATTAGAAATATGGAAACAAAGTTGACTGCTTTATTGGAATATGTGACTGCTCTATTAGAGTAACTCAAACTTTTATACTGTTTTTGGGCTTGAACTGTTTCAGTGGAATCCAAAGTTATACTTGGCACTGGTTATACTTAGATCTCATCCATTTAATCCCTCGATTCTTTTTGCTAAAGATTATTCCTAAGTTATTGCAGCATAATGGATGCTCTTTTATTCTGTTTGTAAAAATGTCTAATTATTCATGATTAATTATCACCTCCAATGAATATGGATGTGAAAAATGTCACCAGAGAATCTGTTGAGACCATTAATAAATTTTTATATTAAATTAAAATTGATATACCAGTAATTTCTTACTTTAGTAGCTACCATTTTGAATTTTAAAATGCTGACCTTGCAGAAATCTGTGCAAATGTAAACATTAATTTTTAGATTTCTCATACTCCAAGCCTTCCAAATATGTATGGGTTTGCTAATCCCCATAAAATTTGAACAAAAGTACATAGTGAACCTGACTATATAGTCAGTGTGTAGCATGCTGTGGTCAGCAATAGTATACATGGTTTCTGATTTATCATATACTCATGCACACTTGTGCAGCTATGTGATAACAATAAGCCAAGTACGCCATGCTACACACAACATTGTTGCTCTGATATAAACTTAATAATACTGTGGTTAAATATAGGTAATGATATAGGGCTCCAAATGAACTTGTTAACATGAATAGATTGGATACTTATTAACACATAATTATTAACATGTTTGTCAGCCTTTCAGATCCTAAGTCAGAAGATCAATGACAAAATAGACCTACAAGAAGTAAATTTGTTTGAGAATGGGTGTGATATGCATTAAAAATAGGTCATAGACATGAAAGACATAGGAAGGAAAGTTATGTAGTTTTTATCCACAAAAACTGCTCACATTTTGCTCTAGCCTTGTGGAAAAAATATAAAAGATTAACAAAATGGCATATTTCAGTTGTTGGGGGAGCTTCCTAAGGTGGTGTTTAAGTGTGTGTTCTATTAAGATTTTGGCAAAAAATAGGCAATCTCAATTATGAATCTAAACCTGGCATTATCCCGATGGCTAATCATAGGGAATGTTAGACAAAATGATTGGTCAAGTGTACTAGAAAACTGTGAGGCATAATGGAAACATTTCAGCCATTGTCTATATAATATAATTCTAAAGTTGAGGTGTAAATTCATTGATTTCAAGTGATAACTTTGACAATCAGAACAATGCACATACACTACTAAATCATTGGAGTCTTTTGTGTACACATTCAATGTGAGGCAAGTTATATAGGAGAATGAAATACATGTGTATCAAATTATTGTCAGCATCTGTGGGCTGCACCCCCAGACTCCCACTACAGTCAATGCCTACCATGTCAAAATGTAAACCTCCTTTTGAGAAATCCTGGTTACAGGCCTGATGAAGTAGCTATATACAGTAGTTATACCTTTTTCTATTGTGCAATACTGATGTCATTTTAGTATACACATTGTTAGGATATTGGGATGACCAAGTCTGGTTCACAGCAAACCACACATATGAGAGCAAATAATCCCAAGTTTCTGTCACCCAGAGATAACAAAACTACGTATCCAGTTGGTTCTGATTTATCTCCCTTCACACCTACAAAACAAAGAGTGGTTAGTGATTTTCTGTAATTGATGTAACCTTATGTGATGTGGACAAATATGTAATAGTTATACCATGGCCATGAGGGATGCGTAAGGCCATGTCAGAGGGTCACTGGTCCAAGGACATGAGCAAATATGCGTACCACTCTTGTTGAACTGACAGAAGAAATTTAGTATATATATATATATATATATATATATATACTGTATATATATAACACTCATAGGATTATTCCTAAAATTCACAGCTCTTCATGCTATTACTTGTATTTAGGCACCGGCCTATTATGCCCGAAATTTTACCTATTATGCTTTTGAGCATTGCTCAAAAATTAAGCTTATTATGCTCAAAATTATGCTTTCGAAATCAAAATTATGCTCTAGAAGTGACTGTTTTATTAGAGTATATCAGCCTTTCCTGACTGCTCTATTAGAGTAAGTGACTGCTCTATTAGAGTATCTCGATCTTATTTCTTCAAAGTGTGAATAACCAACAAAGAAACGGTTTAATAAGTTGTATTACATGTTTTTGATTATAAAATGCACTAATAATACTATTGGCAGTGAATATTTGCTTTCTTTCAGGTGCGCGTATTGCGCATTTAATTAATATTTCAAACATCGTCCCTATTATGCTGGCATCATGCTTGATGCTTTTGGCCACCTATTATGCTTTAAATTATGCTGGCATAATCGGCCGGTGCCTACTTGTATTACTACCATCAGAGTTAGGGTTAACACATTACTGAAGTAACACATTCTGTTATAATTATTACATTTTGGATATAATGTGCTACTTTCTAATTCACAGTAGTATAACTTAGGTTACTTTCTCTAATTTCTAGCTTGCTACTGTAACCAAGAAAAGCAATACAGTATGATTAGGTCAGTAGTGATGTCAAGTTAGCCATGTAATATTATTATGTAACGAGACCGCAAGATGGTATAGCATAGTGCATTATATCAATTTTCATCCAATACTAATTACCTGAATTGCAAAACCAGTACAAAAATGGGACAAACTTTATTCCAGCTTTCCTAGCACTCACATGGTTTAATTTAGTGCTCACTGTTACCTTTGTATTTACCGTATGAGAAACCATATAACAACATGTATGAGTCTATGTGAAACTTACCCTGGAATTTACCAAAAGCTTCTTGTGAACTGTACAACATGAAACACTGCCAAGGAAACTGGTAACAGCACTTAGATATACTGTGCTACAACAGCAGTCTCTCAAACATGGAGTATTCCAGAAGGAGCATGCATAAAAATATATTTGTGGGTCCTCTATTGTCTATGTGGTGCAATTACGGCCACATCACCATTGGTACTGACTCCGGTAGTAGTACTGTGATCTAACAACTGATCAATAAGCATATGTACTACAAGAAATAGCTAGTTAAGGTAAGTAACTATAATCTAATCAAAAACAGCCAAGCTGTAAAAAAAAGGTGCGGCCCCAAAAAGGACATGGTGAAAAAAGATGTGAAATCCAAGGTGGCAGCCAAGAAATGGCTGTGATGGTAGGTTAATGGTTAGATTTTAATAATAACAATTCAGGTGAATTTGGTGCCAAGACCAAACGGCACAAAATTCTCCTGAATTGTTGTTATTAAAATTTAACCATTAACCTACCATCACACCCATTTCTTGGCCGCCACCTTGGATTTCACATCTTTTTTTGCCGTGGCCTTTTTGGGGGCCGCACTTTTTTTTACAGCTTGGCTGTTTTTGATTAGATATCACTTCTTTTTGTATTTGTATACTGCAAAGCCGGCCTATGGCTGGCTTTGGGGCTTTTTTAACCCATGTGTTTTTTTCTTTACCACAGGAGGAAGAAGAGAACTTAAAGAAGATTTTTAATACTTCAATTATTTTTGATTTTATTAGTAATTATACAAATTATATACATATCAAGACTCACGGTAGTGAGTCGCGCGGCCAAGAAACTACAAAGCACACGCCCAATTAAAAGACGCGCGGCCACTACTGTGAGTTATTTACGTGTAGGGCCGGTTTCGAAATATTAGTCCTAGATTATGCAACATCTCTCAATAGATTTGTATTGTGTTACGTGATAAAAAAATCTTTAGGAGTCATCGTCATCATTATCATCATCAGTTTTCTTGCGACCTCGCTAAAATAAAAAAGTAACCATCGCAAAATAAAAAATAGGCGTATTTCACTTTATTTCTCTACCTTATGTTACAACTACTGTCACGTTATACCAGTCAACATAGTCGTGTTTGTATAGTCCATCTAGCACTGACATTATCCAATCCTGGTTTGCCTATACGCGTATTTTCTTCAATCAAACCTCTAATCCCTACAATAACTTTTAAAGGCACGACGTGGACACAAACTCTAATGCCTGATAAACAAGTTGTGACAACGTGCTGAACCGTAAGTTCCCTAGGGATGGTGTTTTAAGCAGAAATTTTTTTAATTCCATTTAGTGCCACACCCCAATGCGAGCGTTTATAAATCGCCAGTTGTCTTATGGTGTGAAGAACAAAATCACTAGCGAAGGTGCTTTAAGCATACTCTTCAATTCTCTATTTACATGTAATTTTTAATAGATTAACCACAAAGGCCGATAAGGTGAATACAAAAGGTAACAAGCCTTTAGGGGTTACCACCTCTATGTAGTGTTTACCATGTAGCTTGTGTTGTGGCTTTCATTAAGTATTATGCACACACAAATGGTGCAACAAAATTTTGTAATGGATTGCTCGAATGTGGTTGGTGGTGTTGTGGTTCGAATGTGGTTCGTGGTTTGCGAGTGACCATGTATGAGTTGGGGTTGTTCCACACAACTTACACAATATTCAAATTTCATGATGGCCATGAAAATTTCTTACCATATGGTAAACATACAACAATGTGTAACAACGTTAATCAACATCACATCAAGACTTGACTAAAAATAGTTCCAACAATAGTGATGATTTCTTGTATGTCAGCATGACGATACTGAGACCTGTAAAAGAATAAGCAGGCACTGAAGTTAACCTTAAATTAAACACTCATGCAACTGACCTGGAACATTGGTCGCAACACCAAAAACATTTGTTTCGATATCTGATGACACAATCCAGCAGGCACTGAATTAAAAGAGAATGTACAAAAAATCAATATGCCGGGCTGTATCAATAATAGCATGGATAATCAAAATGAACAAAAATTATATCCCAGGCTAAGTGAATGAATAACATAACTGTTGGGTAAGCATGTCAAACCTTAACATTAGGACATTAGTCAAACAAAAGTACGCTATCACAACTTGGTCATAATACAATGTTTGTACCACTGGACTTCACACTGGTTGCCCAAAAATTGTGCCATTCCAGGACAACAGCATAATTATGAAACAAATAGTTACTACAACACAGAAGGCTTACTGTTGTACTGTCTACACTGATATACCATAATTTAAAAACATAACAGGTAGGCATTAAATACAATACACTTAACATCTGGGTACTAGGAAAAAATCACTAACATGACAACATGTAAACTGACCTAGAAATTAACACCCTTGATACCACTACAGTCTACACTGGGTATTTGTTTGAACCCATCAACACTATACCCAATACATCTGAGTAGACTGACCTGCAAATTCACATCACTAGTATACAGTGATAATTGATAACTACAAAAATAACAATTGCAATAATACAATTCTTCTGTACGTCAACTGACCTGAAATTCATGACACTTGATACCAAGACCTGTAAAAAAATAAGCAGGCACTGAAGTCAACCTTAAATTAAACACACATGCAAACTGACCTGGAACATCGGTCGCAACACCAAGACACCTGTTTCGATATCTGACGAAACAATCCAGCAGGCACTGAATTAAAAAGAGAATGTGCAAAAAATCAATATGCCAGGCTGTACCAATAAAGGATGGATAATCAAAATGAACTAAAAATATATATATTCCATATGTAGGTTAAGTGAGTAACATAACTGTTGGGTAAGCATGTAAACCAGAACATTAGGTCATTGGTCAAACAAAAGTACGCTATAACAAACTGGTCACTGATAATTGATAACTACAAAAACAACAATTGCAATAATACAATTCCTCTGAACGTTAATTGACCTGAAATTCATGACACCTGTATCTTTGTTCTTGCATGGTCTCAACTTACATATGTACCATGATCACATTCAACTGCTAGTGGATAAACCAGTATGACCAGATGGCCTGCAAAAACCAACAAGCAGGTGTTAAATACAATACACCTAAAGCCTGGAGTATGAAAAATATTATATAAGCATTATTCCACACTGATATAGTAATAGATTATAGGACGTTGTGGAACTTGCCTAAACGTGTAAACTTGAACATGAAGACAACTGCATAATCTGGACACTTGGAATTGTCCAATACCTGATGAACAAGTTAGTACTAATGACATTCACTTCAACATTTTATCCCAGCTGGGTGAATCTCTTGTAACTGAGTAAAAAGGTGTTTATTTTCCACCTGCAACCAAAGTTCTACAGCTGACTGGTAAATGATCATCGATCGAGGGGTCCGCCACGATTCGGAATCACGTCGAAGACCTCAGGAATCACTGGAATCAATCAAGGAATCATGGAATTATGGGAATCTGAAGCGGAATCAACTTTGTAATTAGAAATATTTTGAAATAAATGTTATGAAAATTATATCGTAAATTACCGTTTAACACAGTATAACACACTCATAAGCTAAAGACGCTAACTCTCACTTGTTTTGCACCTGGTTTTACACTTTGTGTATACGCCTACGTGTATTACAGTGAGTGTTCCTGTGCGTTTCTATAGTGAGGTTTAAGTCTTCGCGAGTGAATGCGAGCCGTCGCAGAAGCAGCTAACTACAGCCACTATATCTAGCTAATTCATTCTCCGTCGGCTGGCTATTGGATCGAGGTTTCCCGGATTCCAGAACATCCTGTAATCTAACAATTTTCAATAACAGCTCCTACAAGTTCTCAGTGGGGCCCGGATCCGGTGTTCCCAACGAGACTTATACTATAACCCTTAGCTAACTAGCTTGTTAATGAGTTGCAATACATTCTTACTATAATTATTGCAGAACTCATATGGGTGAGTATATTACAATAAAGATGTAAAATCATGAGGCTACAAATATAAGCTATAAAAATAAATTACAATGTAATATGTTTCAGAAGTTCCTTAAAAGTATATTGCACAATTTATATCACTAGGTAGAGTGTTCCACAATCAAATTGAAGCAGGAAAGAAACTGTATCTATAAGAATCAATAGCTGTGTCTGGCTGTATAAATTTAAGTTCACTACTTCTGGTATACCTTGATCTATGAGCTATATAATCAGGAAGTGATACATCCGTAATGCTATGAATAATTTTATGGAACAACTGAAGCCTTAAATGTTTGAAATGAGTTTCAATGGTGCTCGAGTTAAGATGTGATAACATGTTTGATACACTGCTGGTTTGATATTAATCATTCATTACAAAGCGAGCTGCACATCTTTGCACAGACTCAAGTTTGTTTTTTGACCGTCTGCTGTAAGGAGCCCATGCTGCAGCTGCATATTCCATTGTGGGCTTGACATAAGTAAGAAACAGGTCGATTCTTTGATTTTACAGGAGCAGTTTGCAAAATTTCTCCTCACAAAACTTAATACAGACTTTTCCTTTTTGCACACATTGTCCACATGTTGGTTAAAAGATAATTTTGAATCAATTGAGACTCCCAGGTACTTGGCACACTGAACCACAGTAAGTTGTTCTCCATGAAGGTGGTAACTGGAGTATATAGGGTTTCGTTTAAGAGTTATAGATACAACCACGCATTTGTCAACATTGAAAGACATTTTCCACTTTTTCTCCCATAGCTCCAATATCTGTAAATCATCTTGCAAATCTTTAACATCTGTTAAACTATCAATTCTCCTATATAGAATGCAGTCATCAGCGTATAAGCGACAAATAGAACTTAATTCGTTAGTGATATCGATTTGATTGATTGATTGATTTGATTTTTAAATTAGCCTCAAGTCAGTCGGCAATGCTGTTCTTCCCTGACTGAGGAGGAAACACAAAAATAGCATACATATACACATATAAATTACAACTGCACACACACAAAGACTGAACAAAAAATTACAACACACACATAGCACATACAAAACAATTAAGCAAACAATTTACAAACATAAAAATCATCAACAAATTTTACACAAATAAGAAAATAAATCGTCCTGAAAAGTTGGAGATGTTAACGTGTCGTTAGGAACTGCATTCCACCAGTGGGCAGCTTGAGATCTAAAATGCTTTTGAGTAAAAGAAACTTTACATCTTGGTGGCTGTGCAAATAGCTGTGTAGTACGAGTAGCATATTGATATCATTTATGTATGTAAAAAATAGCAGAGGCCCTAGTACAGAACCTTGTGGGACACCACTCAAAACATCACAGGGGTGGAAGTGCAACCACCACACACAACACTCTGTGTACATCCAGTCAGGAAAGATGTTATTATTTTATTATTTATCTAATTTGCCAAAATGACAGGGTGGCACCAAAAGGCATAGCCTGTACAAGGGTGCTTCCCTAAACACATACATTACAAAAATAACACTACAAGGACAAAGAATAACAACACAAGTACACTACAAAGAAAAGAAACAATAGTTACAATAAGCAAAACACACACAGAGACTTAAAAAGCTACATACAATAAAGATGATAAATGGAGCGATGAAAATAATTTACAGATTTAATAATGAGTGTATCAAATGATACAGTGTTCCACAAAAATACAGTATTCACAAAAAAAAGAATAACGGTGACTGTTGATAGAAGATAGTAAAGGTACAATAGACAGTTCATGGGCTCTGGTGTAGGAAGTATTACAGCGATAGTAATCATGAAAGCTAAGAGATGTTCTGTTGTTGAGGATATCATACAGTGTTGACACAGACAGATAGTTACGACGATCAGTGAGACTAGGCCAGCGCAGTGAATTAAGACAATCATCAGATGACTTACTCCATTTCCTGGAAATAGGATCCCATTGGCTCCCACATGCCCACCTAGCAGCACGACATTGTATAGACTCTAGGCCAGATATATCACGAGCAGTATGTGGCCTCCACACTTGACAAGCATACTCAAGCAGTGGTCTAACTAAACATTTGTAAGCTACAGATTTTGCAGCTGTGGTAGCTCCCCATAAACTGTGACGCAGATGGTTTAGTGATCTCCTGGCCTTGGCAGAAACAACTTTACAATGATGAGACCAAGATAAGGTAGATTGAATGTGAACTCCAAGATATTTAACAATAGAATTCCATGAGATGGTGATGCTGTTGATGTTATACATTAGGGTGTGATCCAGTTTAAGGTCTTTCATCAGGGTTAGCTAGTGTTGTGATGGTATCCACTGACACTTTTGCCAGACGCAGAAATATAGAGCTGCCTGCCCAGTAATGATAAATAAAAATAGGCTATTGCCAGCGAATTTGTAGCGGCTCGAGTCCATGCCAGGTGGAACTTAACATGACTTCAATACTCACCAGTAGGTTCAACAGAGGTAGCTAAAGTGATACACTGTGATAGTCACTATTCTGGCTCGCCTATAGTACAGAATCCATTCTAGGGAATCGTGGAATCAACTTGGAATTACAGAATCAGCCTTGGAATCAGCCGGAATTATTAGAATCATATGGAATTATAGGAATCCCTTTTGGAATTAGACGGAATAAAGGAATCGCGAGGAATCGCTGGCAGAATCAGAGGAATCAGAGGATTCAACGTTCGGAATCTAGGAATCAACTGGAATTACGCGGTGATTCCGAATCACGTCGATCATAATCCTGAGTGGCGGACCCCTCGTCATCGATGTCCCCGTGGACCCCAACAAAGAGTATATCAATAACTTCACAAGTTGGAATGAATTTCCTTTCAACATGTGGTGGAATGAATTTCCTTTCAGCATCTGGTGGACAGGTCCATAAACCCTATCGCACAAACACGGTGAATCAGTGTGTGGCGATGTGACACGTTACACAAACTTCACTCCTCGTTTCGTTAGCATTCAAGACTCTTACTTCTTCAAGCGTTGCTCAAGCGATGTAGTTTCTCACGAGGGGCTCGAGTTTCTCATTAAAGTCGAGCCGATTAAAGTACGCCTCACCATCTAGTTACATTCTTAAACCATTCAATTTAAAACCACATATCACGAGTGTCCGCTTAAGGTAATTAGGGACTTTCCACGAGATTTCCCCTAAATAGATCACGTGTTAGTTGTCAATCCGGTGGATTCTGGTGGTATACATGTTCAACAATGCGGTAAGTGTACATATGCTGTCAATAATTGTTTGTGCACTGCTAAACTAAGTTATTTTTGTGTGATAAGCATGCATGAGGAAGGGTCTGGGGGACGACACTAATGTTTTGACAGCAGTTGATGATGGCCAGGCAAAGAACTGCGAGAAGAACTACTGTGATAGTGTGATAGTAGGGAAAAATTCCCACCCCTATAGCTCTGCCTAGGGGCATTATCTACAGCTACTGTATTATGTTGCCGATATGTACATCCTGGCCAAGAATAAAGGTGAAAGTGGTAGTAAGGCTCAATCCTATTACTCTGCTGAACAGGCAAGGGAGTCTGGGACTCATGGGGCATGCTCCCTCAGGAAAGTATAAGTACCACAACTTTTTTGTTTTAATTGCTTCATCAAGTATAAAAAGTTCAGTCAAAAGGTGATGATCGAGGCTCTGGTCTTATGCACTGGTTGGAGTGGTTGTATCGATACTGCACTGTGGCAACCTTGAGGGGTTAGTGCTGGCATTATCCTTGGCAATACTATTCCATCTCCCCGAGTCTTGATGATTGAGTCCTCCATTCCTTTCTCTGCTGCTCCAATCCTGAAGTTGTGACCACAGTCAAAAGGTGATGATCGAGGCTCTGGTCTTGCATCTATACTGTACTGCAACACCCTTGAGGGGTTAGTACCAGCATTGTCCATCGCAATACTGTTCCATCTCCCATATACAAGTCTTGATGGTTGAGTCCTCTATTCCTTTCTCTGCTGCTCTAATCCTGGAGTTGTGACCAAAATAATAAAAAATGGTTATAACATGATAAATGATTATGGTGATAACAATTACAAATGTATTTATAGCTGTGTAGCAACTGTAAACTAATTAGTCACTTGTAAGTTTAATTAGGTGTCTGAAGCATTTAACATGCACAGATATGAGATATATTCGTCACATGCAGGCAGTAAAGATAGATTTACTCTAATAGAACAGTCATACTACACCGTAAATTCATACTTCCGAATTTACGGTGTTATGAAACAATCATTATTATGTATGAATTTTACTGACTCTCCAAGATAATATTCTGCATTAATGTTAATTGCTCATTTCCAAAAAAATTACCTTTTAAACCAAATGTAGAGTCTATCACTGACAAAAATGAGTGATATCCACCCCAAAAACACCTTCGCTGTAAAAAAGGCACGCCCAAGAAACTACAAGTACCTGGAACCCAATGTAAAAAAAAAAAAAAAAGAAAACAGCTCAGCTGAAGTGAAAAGTAACTGGTAACTTAAGGAGCTGATATCTGAAGCGGCCAAGAATACAATTACTAAAGTTTAATCCATGCAAGAACACCTTGGCTATAAAACAGGTGTGTACATGAAAGTAACTGGCAACTGAAATGGCTGATATCTGAAGCGGCCAAGAATGAATGGTCATATACAACTAATTCAAAAATTTAACACTGAACCTTTATAATTCAGCTGTGTTCTATATTCACTCTTGCTGCATCGTAAAGTAATTTCTTTTAACTCTAATTGGCTGGTAATTTGGCCGCCTTTTTTAATAGTCAGTATAATAGAGCAAAAAAGGCGGCCAAATTACCAGCTGTGTTCTATATTCATTCTTTGCTACATGGAGTTGGCTTTTGATTCATAACTCAGTGGTTTGTAACCCGATTCTTCTGTACTATTGCAAAGACTTTCTATGAAGATTATTCCAGCTATACACCGATTTTCAGCTCATTGCTCTAAGCGGTTTGCCTAGTAGGCATGAAAACTAATACTTTTTATTCATAAAAATCGATCACGTAATTGTGACACAGGTTGGGTTTTGTGTCATATCTCCATGGTCTTTATCTCGATTACTTTCAAACCACCAAAAGGCACTCCTACCATGTTTACTCCATCTACATAGCAATTTTCAACTCATTCCATTTGGCGGTTTACCCTGTAGGCGTGACAACAAATCGATCTTGTTTTACACGAATAATCAGTAATAACTCCTGAACCATCCATCGGATTTGCACCAAATTTAATGCTAGGATTCGCCCTTTGGATTCCCGTTCTGTGTGCCAAATTTCAAGGCGATCGGAGTACGCTTTTGCGTTTTATAGCAATTTTTGCAAGTGTGCAAAAACATGAAGAAAAAAAAAAACAAGAAGAAAAAAATCGAAACTTTGGCAGCTCGTATCTCGGAAATGGCTGGAGCGATTTCCTTCAAATATGGAATGTAGACTCCCCTGGTTGGCGGGCAACTCTGTATTAAATGTGATTCAAATCGGATAAGGGTTCACCGAGATACAAAGGTGTGAAAATGACGTTTTCTTTCTTCCTGTCAATATATTCACGGTGTGGCGCGCCGGCTTCTTGGGCTGCACAACACACTACCGTGTGTCTTGATACATTCCTATTTTCAAAAGTAATGAGTAATATTATTTAATTTATTATTAAATTACACTGCATATTGGTAATAAGTAACTGCTACTCTTTAAAGGTATGTAATATTTTGAGTAATAAGTAACTGTAATATACTACTCTATTTGAAAGTAACGTAATATTACTTTTCAAAAATAATACACCCAACTCTGACTACCATACCTATATCACAACCCATACAAAAGTCCCTATACCAGTGGGGACATTAATCTCTAGTTTCACTAGTATCAGTAAAAAGTAATATAGTATGCGTTATTATGTAGTGCTGTTATTTAGCAATGTTTACTAAGGCATACTGTAGTTGAAATAGTGCAAAATATTTATTACCTTAGAAACTGTCTCCATGGAAATGGTTGCTAAGGTTACTGTGTTGATGCTTGTCTAGCAATGATTGCTAATAACTATTCTGATCAGATTTTCACTTGAGCTATAGAAACCAGAGTTGTATATAGGCTGATTGACCATCTTATTATTATTTAACTCTGTAATAAGACCAGGCAAACTTGGTTGATTGTTTCTCAACCCAGCCCGCATCTCTTTTTACACCACTGCATCTAATTTCATTATTGCAGTTATCAATCACGTGCATATATTATTTTGATTCTAAGAAGGCTGGCTATCATTTTACAGCATAGCAAATGACACTTGTAGCTCAGATACAGTGGTAAAACATAACTAGTTACGTAAGTACTAGTTCTTAAAAGGCTTTAGCTAACCTTTATATGTAATAAACAGCTTGATTTGGAGTATTTTCTTTAATATGAAAAATGACCTCCCACCCACGTGAAAATCCAAATTTTTGTGGTTGAGAAACAAGTAATCAATTGTTTGGGGGTTAATCAGCTTTGCTGTCTGCCCTTTTGCCACCAAATAAATAAATAAGTAAAGTACTGTATGACAACAAGTATTGGAGAAACTAACGCCAATCAAATACAAGCGCATATTTATAAACCTATCAGCATCTAAAGCTGCCTTTGAGGTGATAATAGATTGAATCGATTGTTAGTTTTTTAGGTAAGTTAAGTCTTTGTTTATTGTTGTGCTGTGGCATTCTTGTTACAATGGAGTTTAAGTGCATGGGTTGCATACTTATGATGTAGCCTCATGACATGTCAAGACGATTGTGAAATTCGAACTGTTCCAGACCCTTTTTTCTCCCTACCCAATGACAAATGGATAAAAGCTGTCTGGCCACGCGAGACTATTAACAGAGCTGCATTAGAATGTGGTGTGCTTCCTACAACATTTAAGGACAAAGTTGCTGGAAAAGTTGCTCCAAGCTCTAAAATGGACCAGAAGCCTTACCTTACTGAAGATGAGGAAAACGAGCTGGAAAAATTTGTAACTGATTGTGCTAAAATAGGGTACGGAAAGATGAGACAGGACATGATGAAGATTTTTGAGAAGCACATGGCAAACAAGGGCCACGAGATGTGCAAAGGTATGTTGAATGGGTGGTGGAACCGTTTTATAAAATGATGGGCACAACTGAGCCTGCGGGAGGGTGATTCTTTTTCTGTTGTACATGGGTCTTTTAGCTCTTTGTTCTAAAGGAGAACAGCTCCTGGCCATACGCAGATGCATCTACACTAACTTTAGTTTTTGCTGAGTACGGGTGTGACCAGCCAAATCTGCAAAAACCCACACATCTTTCAAATTCCTGTTTGCTAATTATTTATAATCTTCTTAGCCAAGTTTATGCTCTGGCAAAGTTTCAGCCTTATAGCAAGAGTTCATAATAATTATTAGCAGTGTGTTTGTACAGAGCATACTGGTAGTTAGACACTCTCCCCCATATGAATATTATGAACTCTTGCGTATAGCTATGCCAAAAACTTTGTGAGTTACAGCTCTATAATGTATATAGTAAAAATATTAAAATTTATTTGTACAGTAACTATAAGGAAAGTAAATCACAGGTGCTTACTAAAACAGTTTTAACTTACAAACAAAATGACATACAAGGATGAATTTTTCACCTTCATGTTTGCCATGAATAAGGGAAGCAATTATTGGATAAGTTTGTCCTTGAATCACTGTACTTCACTATGTAAAAAGACAAAAAATTAAGTACAGAAAAATCTATCACGTACATTTCAATGTAATGTAAACAAATACTCTTAGCTTGCATCTACTACAACAAAACATAGATTTTCCAACTTCTCTTGAGTATGCAAATAAGTGACCAAATTTTCAAAACCAGGCTTACATACAAATACAAATCTTTGAAATTGATCAACTGTAGCATGACCTACCAACATGCTATAGACCTAAATTTCCATACAATGCTTCCATAACATTACACAATTGCAGGTGAAAATTTGAATCTGATGGAATATTCCTACATTGAGTTATAGTTTCTCAAAAGCATAAAACTGGACGTGTGTGGAAGCCTGGTTTTGTCAAATTCGGTCGCATAAGGTGTTATTCAGGTTTTTGTTGCTAGGCCCTTTCTTCATTGTGCACAAAGCATTTTAATAACACACACAAATCAAGTATTTCACCCATACTGTAAATTCAGGCTTGTACAATTGTGCCTAGTTTTCACAGATCCAGTCATTTTCTTCTTTGGATTTATTGCTAGGCTTAATGCTCCAAAACCTTCTAATTATTCTTTCTGGAAATTCTTTTTTATTCACCTATTATTCTCAAAATTATTCCCTTATCTCCAAAATTATTCCTGAAATTTGTGCTAGACACAAGCATCAAGACTCACAGTAGTGAGTCGCATGGCCAAGACACTACAAAGTACATGCCCATATAAAAGACACACAATCACTACTGTGAGTTATTTAAATGTAGGTTGATTTTGCAGTATTAGTCCTGGATTATGCAACATCTCTCAATAGATTTGTACGATGTTACATGCAGGGCCGCCCAGAGAAATTAAGTGGCCCAGGGCAAAGAGTTAAAGTGGGGCCCTTCACCCAAGTTGTAAGGTGAAGACAAAAAAAAAAAAGGTCACAACCTGCTGGCAATGACAATAACTACCCATCACCAACCATATCTCCTTATCTATAAGCTTGCTACGCTGCTCCTCTGAAGAATACTGTGACTGCTCTATTAGAGTATTTAGATCTGACTGCTCTATTAGAGTATATCGATCTTTTAAAAAGGTATTCAGGGCGCCCTTCATGGGGTATCCTGGGGCCCCTTTCAGGCTGGGGCCCGGGGCAAAATGCCCCAGTTGCCCCCCTGTGGGCGGCCCTGGTTACATGATAAAAATCTTTAGGAGTTGTCATCATAGTCTTGCAACCTTGTTTTTGCACATGTATCACTTTTTCTCTACCTTATGTTACACCTACCATCACATTATACACAATTTGAAGCATATCACCAACTTTTTAGTCTAAATTATTTAAAACAGTAGTTCATAAAAACACTTTTGGCAATGTTGACTAGGGTTAATGAACATACAGCATTTATATGCAGCTCAAAATAGCCTTTATATATACACATGGAAACACTTGGTACAATGATAATGTATCAACTCTCTCAAGTAAGAGGTCAGCGGTTCGATTCCCACTCATTTTTAGACTACCTTTTTGGAACACATTTTTATGAAGCATTTTTCACTGCTCTGTTGGGGTATTTCAGCATTCTATTAGAGTATATCGTTCTTTTTCACAGTCTCAAGGCCCACTCCAGGAATTGTAATTTTGGCGAGATATCATTCCGAGGGGGGAAGGCTAGGCCCCCCTTAGCAGACAAAGACAGATGGGTGCTTCAACCCCCCCATCCCCCCCCCCCCCCCCCCTTGCCACTGCTTATGATAAATGTGCACTAAACAGAATGTACAACAAAATTTTCTTTTCTGCAACACCTTTTTAACATGTAATAAAGGCACTTCCTGCTCACCTACATGAGAATTTCAAGTGATGTGATATTAACTTGTTTACATCAAGTGCAACCAATATGTGGTGTATGTGTGTGAACATGCATTTATAGTTCTTGCACTTTTTGTGTGTATCTTGTGCCTGTATGATGTAAGCATGTGTATGTAGTGAAATAAAAACAGTAGTATATTGTATGTAATCTTTTTTTAACCCTCAGCAAAGCATCTGCTCTATGAGTAGCAAACCAAGTTGAAAAGTTGTCCTCAGGACACTATGGCCACTATGGCAGTGGCCGTAGCAGATTTATTCATTGAAAAGTACAGAATGATTGATAATAATAATAAATGTGACTGGATTTGCAAAAAGGGGTCTTCCACACACATCCAATTCTATTAGCTTGGCAGACCATAACTCAGTGTTCAGTTAACTGATAGGCCTGACATTGTCACCATCCATCACGCTGTGTTAGTACTCACCACCTACCAAATGTCAAGTCAATAGCTTTTTCCAATTTTAAGTTATTAATCTTCAAAGTTGGTAAATAGGTTGTGTGTGGAAGACCCTTTTTCACAAATCCAGTTGCTAATAGAACAGCACTCAATAAATACTCTATTAGAACAGTCATTAAACAATATAACTAAATATGTACAAAACAAATCCAGATTCCAGATGCAATGTCAGAGTTGTTATTTCAAGATGGTGACATTCCCCTAGATCACCTAGAAAAGCATGCTTTGTGAAGAAGTGCTTTACACACAACTTTGATAACCCTGACTATAACCATTACTTGGCCTGGTAAGCAAATCACAGTAATTTCCACTGGATCGTGTCCTAATAAACATTAACAGCTACTATATAGGATTGTATGCTATATGCTCACCACTTATCAGCAGATTTGTGTTTCATCATACACCCCCAGGGCTTGAACATTGAGTCTATAAATTATATAACTGACAAAAATTCCGAAAACACCTTTGTTGTAAAAACAAGGCTCATCCAAGAAATATCTGTAACCTCATGTAAAAACAGCTCAGCTGTAGAAGAAGACTCCATAAAATTAACTGGTAACAATATCTGGAGCGGCCAAGAATCAATGTTACTACAGCTGACTATGATTACCAAAGATTTACCAAGTCCATGCAAAAATAACTTGACTGTAAAACAATCAAATAAAAGTAAATGGCAACCGAAACTGCTGATATCTGAAGTGGCCAAGAATAAAAGTTAAGTTGATACAACTAACTACAATTATTAACTTGCAACATTGAATCTTAATCATTGAACTGTGTTCTATATATATATATATTATTCACCCTTGCTACATCATAAATTAATCCTTTTTAACTCTATTTGGCTTATAATTTGGCCGCCTTCTGTTCTTTACACTGACTATTGAAAAAAGCAGCCAAATTACCAGCCAATTAGAGTTACAAAGAATTAATCTAGGATGTAGTTAAGGGTGAATGTATAGAACACAACCGAATGATAAAGATTCAATGTTGCAAGTTAATAATTGAAGTTAGTTGGTTGAACCAACTTAGGTTTTATTCTTGGCCATTTCAGATATCAGCTGTTTTGGTAGCCAGTTACTTTTATTTGCTTGTTTTACAGCCAAGGTATTTTTGCATGGGCTTGGTAAATCTTTGGTAATCACAGTCAGCTGTAGTAACATTAATTCTTGGCTGCTTCAGATATCAGCTCCTTCAATTACCAGTTAATTTCATGGAGTCTTCTACCACTGAGCTGTTTTTACATGGGGTTACAGATACTTGTAGTTTCTTGGACATGCCTTTTTACAACAAAGGTTTTTTTGGGGCTATTAAATACAATTTATAAAAATGACTGCTATATTAGAATTATGGGCTTGAAGTTGAATGCTCTATTAGGGCAAGTAACTGCTCTATTAGAGTAAATGACTGCTCTATTAGAGTATCTCAATCTTTTCAACCATTTTTATGCTTGCATTGTTTCAATAGTGATTTATGCATCAAACTACAAAGAAAACTTATAATTTTTCACTTATTATTCCTAAAATTCATTCAATTATTCCGGAACATTTCTATTTCTTTTAACTAGCTATTATTCCCAAAATTATGCCGACATTATAGACACATGCCTATTTATTTCTTGAGAGACTTCTCATGTACAGGAATTCTTAGTACATAATAACTCTCAAAATGATTTAGAAATGTGAGCTATATTAGGCAAGAATTTTGACATTCAGTTTACCATTCCCATGAATCTCCGTAGTTCAGCTTCATTACTAGAATGGCCGATGTCTTCTGTGCATCTCGTTAAATACCATGATGATCAATGGCATGACCTAGAAATTAAAGTGAATCGTGTTTTGGGAAAATTAACACTTATCAGGTTATACAGTAATTCCAGCAGTTTTTATTTGCACCAACACTTCCTGAAACCTATTATCATGCTCTGTTGGGGTAGTTACAAACATCAGGATATCATCTATGCAGCATACATAGCAACAGATAGGCTGCCATTCATCTGATGCTGAAAAACTTTGGGTGCACTTGATGTACTAATCTTAATGGTTATTTGTTGAAGCAAAATCATCTGTATGATGTGAAAAATGTGATTAGTAGTCTAGATTCTTTGACTAGTGGGATTCACCAAAATCCACTATTTGTGTCAAGCTTACTAAACATTGCTGCACCTGTTAGCGTGGCAAGAGTGATGTCAACTTTTGGCAATGGGTGTACCTCTCATAGGACATTCTCATTCAGTGGTTTCAATTCTATACATAAATATTCACACTGCCCCTGAAGCTTTTGGCAAAACCACCATTGCCTCACACCATGATGTGGGCTTTGTCTCCGAGATATTACTCCATGATTCTCATTGCATTTCATTTCTGTCTGCTGTTGGCCTTAGAGTGAGAGGAAAGTTTCTAGGAGTACTTAATGCAAATGGTTGTACATCTGATTTCAGTGGGATTTTATTATTCCTGTGCCTAAACTCAAAAATAATGATGGGTATTGTTTGTTAAACAGAAGAGATTTATGTACAGTGATAATATAGTTGTTTGGAATACAGAAATAGTGATTTTTTGTCTGGTTAAAAAAAACTTTAGACCCAAAAAAGTGGTTTTCCTTTCCATATTTCACTCTCATATTGATTTTCCTTTGCATACTATAAAAGGGTATTTTTATCAACAGACTCTATGTGGGACAATAACTTCAATGCCTTTATAGCTGGAAATCCTAGCAAATTGTTCTTCCAGTTCTTCACGAAAACTTCTTTCTATGTAAGAGTGACAGTTAACTTACCCTAGACTTTCAACTGGGAGTGATCTGGGTTGCACAGTAACACATTTGGCTACTGTAAACTATCCAGGCTGCTTCATGTTGCTTCTGATATCACAATAGCTTTGGCCACAGAATCGACCTTAAATGTTATCACTTTGTCTCCAATGACTACTTGCAATACCCAGCTACTATCCATTGTCTACACTAAGTCAACAAACTTAACTGTGTCGAGAGCTTACAATACTTCATGTTGAATCTGTAAGTCTGCTTCTCATCCACAGCAGTAACCATGTGGTAACTTAGCTGGAGTTTGAGGCATTACTGGCAGTTTTCGTCTTGGGAGCTACACACATGCACATCGTATAAACTCATATTTTTTGTTTTGATATAGTGATCAAATTTGTCAATAACCTTCTTGTATTTCATTCTATTGTGTGGAGATACAGGTGGTGTCCAAGATTTTTTCACCTTCTCCTTCTAGGCAGTACAACAGAGTGCAAACGTGTTGTTATTCATCATTTTCCACTTGCCCTGACACCTGACAGTATTTTTGATATCGCTGTTCCCACTTTGAAAGCAGTACTGGAGGCTGTACTTTCAACAGTTCTGATATCATGTAGAATATGGCATGGACAATCACATAACTAGTCTTATTCTAACTAACATACAACATACTGTAACTATTGCTACATGGGTCTTGCAGCAGGCAGGCAAGCAAGCAGATGAAATACAGGTTAATTTCAAACTACTGTACATGTTCATCAAACAACTTTTCGTTTCTACTAATAAATTCCAGACTGATAAAATTTATCACAACACTGTTTTGTAAAGTGCAAAAAATATGAAGTCATATAATTGCTTACAGATCCCTACTTATTAAGAAGTACCATACTTAATGGTATGTTCAACAGTATTGCATATACTTCTTCCTTTATTACAGGGAAAAAGCAACAAAGTTAAAAATATCATTGAAGAAGGTAAAATTGAAGCAGTGGTTGGACGAATACATCACATAAATCCACAAATAAGCAAAGGCAATTTAAAAGAAATGAAACTGTCTACTGTAAGTACCACCATCATTGAAAGTGACAAAGAAGTATCTAAATTAAATCATCATGATTTTATGGGGTGGCTAATGAGAAAACAATTTTCCATAGAGGATTGTCAAGCTTTCAAAGGTACATTATAATTTATAATGACAGTAAACCAGTGTAAATAACACTACTTAACAGATAACAAAGTAGATGGTGCCACATTTTTGTCATTAAATAAAGATGAGTTGAAGGAAATTGTGAAACCATTAGGGACTGTAAAGCAACTGCAAAAACTCCAAGATCAACTGCTTGGAAAAACGGTGAGTGTCTTGTGACATATACTGTACCTGTTCTACAATAGACTGCAGAAGTTGCTGAAAGTAGACTGGCAAAAGCTATGTAAAATGACTAAAATGCTTATCAGAAATTTGTTTTAGGGGCATGCATTGTGTGGAATAATTATAGCCTCATATTTCTGGTACCTTTCATTCCTTTGATGCGAAACACTAATGATAAATTATCCCATAAGCAAGTGTAAGTACAAGACTGAATTTTACAAGCTAGTAGATAGCTAGATATGATAAAATGTACTTAAACAAGGGTGCCTAGTACTAAAATTTTTTTAAAAAGGTGTGAAACAAAGGAGAACAAAGGTAAGTCCATGATACATACATTGTACCATTTTTGGCACTCTAACAGGTATGTATGTGTTGGGGGGCAAAGTGATGTCTAACAGTCAAAAAATCAAGCTCTTAGCATTAGCATTTGTGACCCTGTCTGCAAAAAGGGGTCTTATAGCCTTTTCAATTGCATGTACTTGGCTACCTGTAACTTGACTTGTGAATGTGGTACCACCCTCAAATTTGGTCCTCTTATACCCCTAACATAGCATTATGGTGTGGTGTAATATGGAGGTGATAGGTTGAAACCATGAGGAGTTGTGAGTAGTCAAACGTGACAATTTGGAAAGGCTATAAGACCCCTTTTCGCAGACTGGGTCACATTTGAGTTATGCCTGACTGAAGGTATCAGGTGGTTAATCAAGACTCACAGTAGTGAGTCATGCGGCCAAGAAACTACAAAGTGCATACCCATATAAAAGATGCGCAACCTCTACTGTGAGTTATTTACACGTAGGGTCGGTTTTGCAATATTAGTCCTGGATTATGCAACATCTCTCAATAGATTTGTATGGTATTACGAGATAAAATCTTTTGGAGTCGTCATAGTCTTGTGACCTCGCTAGAATATAACAATAGGCATATTTACACATATTTCACTTTATTTTTCTACCTTATCTTACACCTACCGTCACGTTATATCAGTCAACCTACCCGTGTTTGTGCAGCCAATCTAGCACTGACACTATCTGAATCTGGTTTGCCCATACGCGTATTTCCTTCGATCAAACCTCTAATCCCTACAATATCTTTTAAAGACATGATGTGGACACTAGCCCCAATGTCTAATAAGCAAGTTGTGAAAGCATGCAGAACCATAAGTTCCCTAGGGATGACATTTTAAGCAGAAATCTGTTAGATTCCATTTAGTGCCACGCCCCATGCGAATGTTTATATTCACCAGATGTCTTATAAGCAAGGTGTGAAGAGTGTTCATAATTGCTAGATGCATTATAAACAAGGTGTGAAGAGGTGTTTTAAGTATAATCTTCTAACTCTATGTAAGTTTTAACAGATTAACCACAAAAGTAAGTTAAATACAAGCATATAGGGCTTACCACCTCATGTAGTGTGCACGATGGAGCTTGTGTTGTGGCTTTCATTAACTGTTATGCACATAATTATACCATGGCACAACAAAATTTTGTAATGGAATGTTGTTTGCCAGTGACTCCGTATGAGTTTCTGTTGTGGCTTTCAAGTTTTGTAACAGATTGTTGGAATGTGGTTCGTGGTTTGCTGGTGATAGTGTATATGAGTTGGGGTTGTTGCACACAACTTGCAAAATATTCAAATTTCATGGATAAGATGGCCACAAAATTCATGAAGCATTCTTGCCTTATAGTCAGGGCCGGCCTTAGCATTCTGGAGGCCCTAGGCAAAGTTAAATTGGGAGCCCCCTACCCCTAAAAGCAAAGTACTGCCCATTTATTGGGCCTTCAATATACATTTATATGCTTGTTATGCAAAATAACATGGACTGCACAGAGCTATGCTAGTTATATGTATGTATGGCTGCTGTTTTAGCAGCTTAATGCTATCCTAGCAGTGTTTATATAAACTATACATGTATCTTCCCAGTTCCATACAGCCTTTTCTAGCACCGTACGTATGGCAGTCTTGTTCCAGCTTTTCTGCTTGTCTTGAGACCTTTATGTTCAAAGAGTCAGCACAACTTCGAGAGTCAGTCGCCTGATCATCTTCATCATGAATGGTAATCTTCCATCAATGTAGATACTACAGCGGCACTCAGTTATACCTGGTGGGTGTAGTATGGGTATATTATCTATGGTTGTACCAATCCAGAGTGTGCGACGAGAAGCATGTGCCAAAGGATAGTCCTAGTCAAGAAAACGGCAAACAGGTAGAAATGGCAAACAAAAATCTACAACAAGTCATAGCTAATTTGGTGTACACAGTTTCAAAGTAATCTATAACTCTTGTGCAGTTGGTCATGGTACAAATAGACATCAAGAATACACGTCTTTCTGGATTGTCTAAACTGGTCACTGCATTGTCTTCCATTTATTATTTTTCAAATACTTATGATCACGTGATTAGGAATATATTGCTGATATTGTGATGATGTAAGTGCTTGTTCTTATAAGTTACATGAATATTCATAGTCTGGGAATACTTAAAACTGGGCTCTGGTAGCTGTATGGCTGCATAGAAGGAATTCATATGAATTTATAGATGTGCATGCAATTTGAAGCCTGAGGCCCCTTTTTTGGAGCTTGGAGGCCCCCTCAGGCCTAAGGCCCTAAGCAGGCTGCCTACCCTGCCTAAGGTTAAGGCCGGCTCTGTTTATGGTAACATACAACAGTGCTATTACATGTAACACAACTTTAATCAACATCAACATCAAGACATTACTAAAAATAGTCTTAACACCAGTGATGATTTTTTGGATGTCTGCATGACGATGCAAGATTAAGTGAAACCTGTAAAAGAACAAGCAGGAACTAAACTTTACCTCATTAAATAAATTAAATGCACATGTAACTAACCTGGAATATCGGTTGCAGCACCAAAAACATGTACACTTGCTTGAATATCTGACGACACAATCCAATGGTGGATTCAGGATGGGAAATTTGGGGCAAATGCCCCCCCTCCCCTCACCTTGTGGAGGAGCTGGCCATAGCTAGCTATTTCTGATTACAGTACTAAACTTTGTCAGGCCAAGATTAGTTTTGCTATAAAACTCATGAAAATATGTACATTTTAGTATCATTTGGCTGAAATCAAAGCAAACCAGCCAAACTAGTTGTGAAATTGTTACCCACACCGTCATGTGTACTAAGCGCCTTCAAAAAATAATTATCATGTTGGTGTTGTTTATTAGGAATTTGAAGCCTTTTGAACAGCTTTTAAGACTTCACAATCATCTGTAAAGGCCAAACTGGCTAAATTCAACAGTGAGACATTGTAGAGAGGTGAATATTTGCTGCTTCAAAAATGCAACAACTAACAAGAGAATCTGGCTCCTACAGCTTAGCCTGTTTGTGCCCCTCCCCTTGCCAGCTCCTGGATCCGCCGCTGCAATCAGCCTACAAAATCAACAAGTGGGCGTTAAGTACAATATGCCTAAAATATGGATACTGGAAGGTATCTTTATAAGCACAACATGTAAACTGACAGGGGTATTAGTTTGGTGCCATCATAACAGTACCCCTGATCCAGAAATAATACAAAAAACTATATCCTTAGTACATCATACATAGACCGACCTGGAAATTCACTACACCCTTGATGTCACTAAAGTCAATCCATGTACAGTCGACAATTGCGAACTATAAGAAGAATACACAAGATAACATAATTCCTCTGTATGTAAACTGACCTGAAATTCATGACTCCCTACTGGTCCCAAGTTATATGTATGTACCATGACCACATCCAACTGCTCCTGAATATACTATGACCACATTACCTGTAAAAACCAACAGGTGGCATTAAATACAACACACCCAAGAACTGCCACTTTTTACTCAAATGACACAAAAATAAAAAATAATCAGCTCTGCTTGGATCAGCACAAATTATGAGGCAAGTTCTGCAGCTCTCTGGAGCCGGGTTGGCTCCTGAACTGGACTGAACTTTTTTTTTCCTATTCCTATTCAGGGGCATAGACAGGAATTTTTTGAAGGGGGTTCGGATTTAAAGTAGAATGTCTTAAGGGGAAGGCCTGGATGCTTCCCCTAGACCATGTTTGAATAAAAATGATGCATACACAAAACGTGCCCTTAGGCAGTAACATTAAAAGGTGCTGTTTGTGCATCTAACTAGCTAAAACCTACACACTGCTGTTTATGCAGCTTAAAGAAACTATAAACCTATTGTAAAACCAGCTAATCTTCACTTCCAGACAGCATGCTGATAACCAACTTCAATTTCTAGTACACGGAAACCTCCATAATCGAGTCCCTTAGTTGACAATACTTCTTTCCAGCTATACATTATTGGCCCTCCTGTTGATGGTCAACTTCAGACTTGCACTCCAATATGTTCGAGACCGACATCACGTGCCCACAAAATGTAACAAATAAACAAACCATTCATCAGGTATTATACATCAACAATTCACAGTTTGTGCTAACCTGACACATGTATAACACGTGACGACCACTCAAGTTTAGCAGCTGCTGCCTTGTAATATGTCTCCATTGAACAGTCCTTCGCCATTTCACTCGCACCATTTCAACAATGCATCACATGCACAATTGATCACGTGATTCAATATATATGATTTGCAATGGTTCAACCTTTTGAAATACCTGTCGTTGAAACCCATATAACCCAGGTACACCTATATATAACATTTTCTTGGATTCAGCTTTAAACTACAGCATAACAAAATGTAGCAAAAACATTTTCTCACGTTGGCCACATGTTCCCCAAAAAACCCTCACCAATCATAAGAACATTATCCTGGTACACCATACAGCAGCTTTTCAATAATTAAAACAGAATGGACTCCATCAATTGCTGAAATGTATTCTGCCAATTAAAATAGGCTGAAAAGCATTGTATATGCAAAATTCGTATTGCCCTGAATGAATGCATTCTCTTGAGAAGCCTTGTCCATACAAACTTGACTGCAAGATCCAATGTGGAAAAAATTGTGTTTGAGATAGTATATCAAGAGTGTCATCCACTCGGAGAAGCATATCTTTGCCACACAGTTCAATCACTTAAAGTCAACACAAAATTGCTGACTAATATCTTTTTGTTGATAAATACCACAGGGCTAGCCCATGGACTACTAGAACATTGTATGACACCCTAACCCATCATTTCCTATACCAATTGTTCCATTTTGCATGTGAAGCAAATGGCACTCATCTTACCAGTTGATGTATGGGCAGTGAATCTCCTGTATCAATTGAATGTGTAATCAAGTTTGTGGACCCCAACTCTATTGCATCCAAGGCTATTATAATAGTCTTCAAAAAGATTCATAATAGACATCATTTTGCTCAAATGATAAATGAGGTTCCATTATTTTTATCCGTCTTTCTTGATCCATGGTCATTGTAAGAGTAGTGTGCTCAGTAGCAGTTTCAACAAGCAGTGTGTTTACTGATGCCGGTGACTCGATATTCTCACTAGGCAGGTGGCGATTATACCACATATTTTCAAGCATAATAGGTATATGTGGTAACCAGGAATTATGCTAGCATTTTGGAATGCTTATAAACCCATAATAGCAGGAAAATCTGCAAATTGCATAATTCCGTTATAAAAAGTTGAGATACTTTAATAGGGCAGTCAGAAACTCTAATAGAACAGTTACCAAGTGTTAATACTCTAATAAAGTGGTCACATAGTTATGAAATACTCTAATATAACAACAAGATAGATGGAAAGAGACCTATTTGAAGCTGAAACATCAATTAAATGGTATAATATAGGCATTATTGAATGAAGATGGTGACATAATTTTGGGAATAATGGACATTTCTCAAAAGCACAATTATAGCTGGCTTTTTGAGCACTGCTCACAACTACTTTGCTCAATTTTTGGAGCATAATAACTCCGTACCTAATTCTCACCGTGTGCCTGCTTAACAACAATTCCACATCTTCACCATATCCCAATATCTGGCCTGGCTGGCGTATACCCATGATTCTCCAACACGATTATGAACCGATTAACTAAGAGTGCTTGTTGCTAACAGGGTGATGAATCTCCATCACACCAGAACTTCATTCAAACACACAGTCAGTGTTTCCCTGTGACAAAATTCATTATTTTCTCTCACCATGTCTTGATGTGTAGCAGGTATTCTGGTCACTTGAACTAGACAAACAGATCCAATACTCATAGTTATCCCCAACTCTCCTTGGTCAACTGTGCTCATTGAATACAATATTTAATTTAGTTTAACTGTCCAACTCAACTAGTGTACTGAAAGTTAAAAAATGAAGTAGGGATCCATTACTACACCATCCATTTCACTAGAGTAATGAAGTAGTTAAAGGAAGTATCATTATCAAAATTAACTGAAGCTGTTGAATTACCACTTTGGTTTGACTGACTGGGTTGAACCAAATGGTGTAACTTAGCTTTTAATGTTAGCTAGTATTATTGATTAAATTACCCTCTATTCCCACTAACTTTGATTTTGTTTCCAGAAGAAGTCCTGCAACAAACTGGTTAACTAACACAGTTGGTCCATATACGTAGTTCTGCTTCTTTAGCAACACAAATATGCTTTGTTAAAAAGCGAACGAAGGTCTTGTGTATGCATATTGATCCACTGTCTCAATTATTCGTTGTCTTTTAACATGAAATAAACTACTATGTTGTAATGGTAGACTACTGGAGTGAACTCCTCACATAATTCAACAACCAACTTCCAAGTTATGTTAGTATATGTGACCAGATTTTACAAAACCGATCCAAATCACACATCAGGCAAAATCAAACTAACACCTCCAATGGATAGCTTCAGTAATGTACTAGTATAGTTTTGATACTCAGTACCACTCAAACTACTCGAGGCTAGTTTCAACAGGCATCTTTCTAGGGGGTGTGTAGAGCTTGAGTGGCAGTTTTAGACCTAGTGAAGGACCTGGCTTGGCAAGAAGCAGTCGTTTACTTGTGGACAGCCTGATAATGCTGCCCAAACGTTTTTTCTGCAGATTTTGCTACATATCAGCCACTAGGGAGCCAGCACAACCCTGTAATCTCATCTCTGGACTCCAATCACGGTCTGCCTCCATTTTAAGGTGTAGCCCTTGCCCACCCCATCACCTCTTTGTGAGCACTCGTGATACTACTTCGCTAGTCCAACTGCTCAGATTTTCTATCTTATTTGGCAGGAAACTCTGCAAGCAGCTACAAGTACTGGAAAAGGCCTGTAAGGTAATAGATTGATGTATCTTTTGTGTAAATTTCATACACGTGCTTGCTATCCTTGGAGAGCTATGCTGGCTTGAATTCTTTAAAACCAATTTTCTAATATGCGATTTGGATCATTTTTCCAAAATCCAGTCACATATGTGACTGGGCCTGCAAAAATAGGGAATTTGGGCACAGAATTTTTGCCTACTTTTTCAAACTTTCATCGCTCATAACTTTTTGTATCATTATGGTATGGCAATGCTATTTGCAGCTCCCAGTAAACATTTAATTGGCTTTATGGTGTAAGTTACAGAATGCAAATGTGACTGAATTTGACAAAACAAAGCTTCGACGCACAAAGCTTTGTTAGGAGATATGGCAATTTTAAGGAATCATTGTGTAATAACTTCCCAGTGCCTACAGCAGTGCAAACAAAATTTGCACCAATTGTTCATCTGTTCACTAGCTATCATTGAGTGGGTGCATACATTTCTGATACCCAAAATTTTGCCCTGTTTTGAGCAGCTTTTTTTTGAGCGGGTAATAATATCACGGGTGGTAGTAATAGGGTGGGAGGGTGGGGGTAGTAATAGGGTGGGAGGGTGGGGGTAGTAATAGGGTGGGAGGGTGGGGGTGGATGGTGGTCTTAATATACGGGTATAAAATGAAGTAAGAAGATGATTGGAATCCAGAGGCCAAGTTTGGGCTCTCCATGGCCCTCCATGGCCCTCCAATTACTCCAAATTGACTGAGAACACTATTGGCGAGCTCTCTGTGAAGTCCCAGCTCACTACACACCATTATCACAAAGCCATGGCCATTTAATGGTGCCAATCTCACACTCGTGGCTTTGACAGGGTCGGAAGAAAGCTGCTACAGAAACCAGACTTGCCAGTGCTGAAGGAAGTACACTGTGAAATATGATAGTGTATTAGACCAGCAATCCATTTCTGGTAAAATCGTAAGTTTGATTTTGTATGTGTGGAAGCCTTGTTATATGAAATCCGGTCACAAATATTCTGTTCTGGTACTGAGATATGACTTGTAAAGTGATGGGGTGTAGTTTGTACCCACATGCCCTATTTTCGCAGGCCCGGTCACATATTATATAGTTATACAATGGGCACGAGTGCTTTTCCTGATATGAACGCATGAGCCTGAGGGTCATTAGGCCTGAATACGAGTGCATTTATACAGGCAGAACACAAGTGCATGTTGTATAACTGTTATGTATCACTCACCTAATAGGTGGAAAGATCCTAGGCTGCAACTACATTTCTTTTATAAGGTAGAATGCTGATATCGATTGTGGCACCCTAAAACTAATGACATTATAATGTATCAAGCATAGCCTTGACCATACAATCACATGGCAGTGCCACAATCGATTGTTGTGCTGAGTATCAATTAGAATAACATTATTTTAAAAAGCAATTTGTTAAGGTGGAAGCTTCGATCAAACTAGTAAGGTATGTAAATATGTTTATATATATATATATATATATATATAAATAGAGTTTTACCTGCTGTGTTTTCCTCTTTGATCGCCATTGGCTGCTTTTAGATCGCATGTATAACATTGTAGTAACATTCCCTGTATGGTCCCACAATTGAATTTCGCATGTTAGGCTATATAAGAATTCAAGTAAGCAGTGTAGCATCTTGCCACCTATTAGGCCACTCCAAATAAATTCTCTGTTTCCAGTCCTGGACTCAAGCATATTTGCATGCAGGTGGGTGGTCCATTTCCATTATTTCATTATAAGATTGACAGCTTTTCAAGCCTTTTTTCTCTGCCCTCACACAATAAGAAAAAATCGGTCTGGGCACGAGACTAGCCATTGTTTGCCTGGCACAACCATAAAAAACTGCAAAAAAAAGCATGCTTAAGCTTGTTCTTCCCTTTTAAGTTGCAAAAATGGCACAAATGTGAAGTTTGTGCCGACTTGATAGCATTACTGACACGTGAGCTGACCTTGTTTCAAGATGGCTTTTACTGAGCCAGTCAGTATGCAAGAATAACCGGAAAATAACGGAATAATGGAATATTTAGAGCTGACAGTAACTACATGCGGGCAGTGGACGGGAAACAGAGAATTTATTTGGAGTGGCCTTAGGTGAGGTGTCATAGCAGCCTTAGCTGCTGGCACTTGTGCAATGTGGCACAAAACCACAGCCAGTGAAATATAAATATATTGCACTGTTTATAAGTTATAATACACTCACTGTGGTTAGTGCAGCAGTGCTATATACGAATTATAGCACTCGCGGTGCCTTTGAATTGCCCACGCAGAGTGGTACATCATTCCATAGTGCAGGACCAAAAAAAGACATAGGCTTGACCATGTAATCTAGTAATTAACTTTACAAGTTTAGCTTTATGGGGCCAACTACAAACAGTAGCATTCAATTCTAACTGCTCTAGCCACTCTTGGAATATACTAGTAACTGACTCTCTGTTTTCTGGTTCTCCACTAAACTTGGAAAGGAGTGGTAACTGCTGAGCCAACAGGGTAGATGTAAGCTGGTCAACATGAGCAGGTGTGGTATTGTTTACCATTTCACCAGCTATTATATGGTGGTTAACTTGAGCAGTTATATGGTTTATGTGTACTGTTTCACCGATTGTGTTCTTACTAAAGGTTGGTCATCTTGTACTTCACAAAGGAAAGGTGACAATGAAGAATTCAGAATGCCTTTTGCATAAGAGCAATACAGCATTGTCAACAAGAAAGGGTACAGATGACCCCAAACAATGAACATCAGTTTTACCACCTTTCACCTGAAGTAGCATAAATATCACCTTTTCTTCTAGAAATCTGTTTTGATGCTGTATCTCTTGCAGCTGTCAAATCAATAATGTCTTCATGGACTTCCCATTGCTTTCTATCTCTAGCTTCTTCCCTGTAACATTCTAATTCTATAGTAGTTTCTGTCTTGCTTAAGTTTTAATCATTACTGTACTAACTCCTGACATTGTTCCCTTAGCTTACTCACCTCAGTCTCCAGACTGCACACTGGGATTTCCATTTTGTGACCTCCCAATTAAAGTCCTCACATTTGTTTTTTCCACTACCTCTTCTTGTGTACTACCTCTTGAAGCTCAATTATGGCTTGTTTTTCTCTAGCTGAGTCTAAACAACTAGTCTCCTGTGAGTTATACTACATAAAGTGCTCTAAGCTGGGAATGTTTCTACCACTATACCTTCATATTTTCTTCCCAATTATCTCTCTCCTAATAACAGCATTCAGCATTTGCATCAGGTGTATCTCATTATTAAACTTCAAGAGTTTGGGCTTAAGTTCTTGCTTCTCTTGTCCAGTTTTAACCTTAATACAAAGCTGACATGGCAACTGCTGCTCTAATTTTTCTTCTTGGTTAGGACAAGACCCCATATGTAATTTTTGACTCATGTAATACCATCAAGATCAACTATATTATTATATGAATATTGTAGAATAGAGTACAGAGCATTATTTCAGCTTATTTATAGGTTAACGTAATTATGAGTTACAATCACAAGGCTAGAATAGCAGGTTTTACAGGTTAAAGTTTAATGCAATATCAAGTTCTAATCCAAGTTAAAGCTATTACTTACTCCATTTGTAACTAGCAAAGCCCTAAAAGGGCACCACACTAATTAACAAACCAAAATCACCACCATCAAAAATCCATACCACTCTATATAGCAGTCAGTGAAATACTCTAATAAAACAATTTTAAAATGTAACACAATAAACGATTGACCCTTGAGATACCCGTGTCTATATGTACAACAGCTATTCTGCCACACATTGGAATTATTTATACATGCTGAACTGTCCAATAGACTGTGGCTGATTATACTGGCATAATTTAAAGCATAATAGGTAACCAAATGCTTCAAGCATAGTGCTGGCATACAATAATAGGAACAATTTTCAAACAATTAAATAAAATGTGCAATACATGCACTAGAAGATTATTACAGCTGAAAACATGTATTATGACTAGACAAACCATTTCTAGGTCGGTTATTCACACTTCACGGAAATAAGATCAGTTTACTCTAATAGAACAGTCGCTTACTCTAATACAACACACAGGAACTCTAATAAAACAGCCAACTGTCAATGATTTTCAAAGCATAAGTGTGAGCACAATATAGGCTTGATTATTAGCACTGCCCAGAAATATAATGGGTAAATTTTGAGCATAATGGACGGGAGCTTAATTTCCATTAAATTCAGGTATATGTGACCTGTTGAGGAAAAACCAGCTGTTTTCGCAAAATCATCTTTTTTGTTACAAAACTGTATTGAAATAAAATGGGTAAAAATATGCATGCTACATGAAAACTCTATGCACTCTATAACCCCATTCGTATGCCCTGAAATTGAGCTCAAATCAGTAAAACTAAATCCGCCTGTTTATGGAGAGTAAGAAAATCTTTGTTTTGTGTTTGCACAGCAAAGGATACATGAGTTATGGGCATTTATTTATGATGCAGTAAAAACAACATTCACTGTCATCATTTCTTAGTTGAAATAACCTTCTTCTTTGACAACCTGATGGAGGAGTACAGGGAAAGCACTATACTGTGATTGATTTGCCATTTTATGGTGCACAGATTGAGCCAACACCTGTAATTTATTTCGAATATTTTTGCTTTACATATCTCGAGTTTATCACTATTCCAACTGTCAAGTTCTATAACTCCAAGACCGTTCATCACAAGAGGCTAAAACTTTGGCTGTCCTCTCTTTTGGTACTATAGATTACAGAGATGCAATAAAATATAATTTCAAGAATGTATGAAAATGGTCAGTTTTTGCTAAGCCGATCACATTATTATTGCATTTTCATCCTCTGCAGGCACTGGTAGCATAGAGGAATAGCCACCAACATTATCCAAATCATGCACTTTTTCAGAAAATCATGAACCTTTCCACATATAAATAACAGTTAGACATTGAAACACAAGGTTCTACAGAATTTAGAAACCTGAAAGGCCCTGTGTTGTGGCACATGAGCAAAGCCAGGGCACTACAACAGGGCCTGAGAGTTAAATTCCTTAGAACCCTGAATTTTGATGTCTGACTAATTTAGACCACAGCTTTTGTTGGACCTTCACTGCTGCTTGTTGTACTTCCACAGCTTCTTGTGACTCGAGAAATGTAGTGTTAACAAGCCCATTACACCTCATAATGCATGTTATTGTTATGTAGTGTTGTTTTAGTACAGACTTTTCTTTTTAATTTTAATTTCACTTTAAAACTATATTTGTAATTTATCTACTAAAAATATATTTTAGTCCAGAAAACTAAAACTACACTACATGTGATTTTAGCAGTTTATGTAAATAATGAAATTAAGTTTCAAGTAAATTTTTGATATAAGCTTTTAGTTTAGTGTAAGTAATTTATCCTAACTAAAATGTTAGTTTTCTACTAAAACAACACTAATGTTATGGCACTTGCTTTCCAGTTAAACTCCCATGGATTGCCACTGTTACAGGCACATAATTATATAATTGCCATGTTTTGTATTGCCCCAGAGACAGGGATCTATTGTGAAATAGAAAAAGGGATTTACAAGATTTAGATACCTGAAAGTAGCCAATGAAATTAGAGTATTTCATCTCGCTGAGATCTAATTTATATTAACACTCGCATGACATGTATTTTTATAGTACCATCATAGAGATCTGACCTTTGGTGACTTTTATGGCCATTTTTGCATAGAAATTTGATCATTTCTTTCTTTATCTCCCTGAGGCATTACTTGTGACCAGATTTTACAAAACCAATCCAAATCGCACATCAGGCAAAATCAAACTAACACCACCAGTGGATAGCTACACTATCATACTACTAGTTTTTACCCTCGGTGCTACTCAAGCTACTCAAGGCTGGTTTTAACACACATCTTTTTCTGGGTGGTGTGGAGAGCTCGAATGGCGGTTTCTAGCCTTGTGAAGGGTCTGGCTTGGCAAGAATCAGTGGTTTGCTGGTGGATAGGCTGACAATGTTGGCCAGACATATTTTCTGTTGAGTTTGTAACGTATCAGCAACTAAGAAGCCAGCACAGCCTTGTAATCTCATGTCTGGACTCCAATCTTAGTGTACCTCCATTTTGAAGTCTACCTATTGCCACCCCACCACCCTTCACCCCTTTGTGAACACTTGTGATACTGCTTCGCTTGTCCAACTGCTCAGATTTTCTATCTTACTTGGCAGAAAACTCTACAAACAGCTAAAAGTACTGGAAGCGGTCTGAAAGGTAATAGATTGATGCATCTTTTGTGAAAATTGCATATGTGTGCTTGTTATCCTTGGCAAGTTATACTGACTTGAATTCTTTAAAACCGTTTATCTATAAACTTCTAATGTGCGATTTTTAACATTTTTCTGAAATCCTGTCACAATTAACTTGTTAAACGTATCTTGTTGAACTAAACAGTTTAGTATTCATAGGTAATTTTATTTTGAAGTGATCATTTTATTAGCTGCAAAATTCTTTGAGTTTGCCTGCCTGTATTACATCTAAAATCATAAGAATTACATCAGAAGCATGACAGTTGAGAGGTATGTGACTTTTGTAATGATACGCAACACATGCTGTAGTGAAAGCTCCACTCATATTTCCCCTTACTAATGCTTTACTATACACATCCCCTATCTTCATTATGCCCAGTAGCTCCAAAGTACATTGATTTAAAGTTTCAACCATAGTATAGGGAACCATAGTATAGGGAACCCTAATGCAAAATTCATTTAGAACCAGTAATGTGTAGTAAGTGCCCAATCTCTCTGTCCCCTTGCCCACCTTGTGTTTTCTCTAAGCTAGCAGGGGTGGATACAGGGGTTGCATTGGTTTTGCCTGAAACTTGCTTTGAAAATAAAGCACCCTGAAATCAATTTACATACATTACGAGCACAGAAAGGTGGTTTGCAGACTATAGTACTAATAGTAGCCAAATGTATGTAACTGCAACTACAGCGGTGCAAGACTATCAATGACACAAAATCTATTACAGCAGTCATCCAGCTATACTTTAATAGAGCAGTCAGTTATAGTTATTCTAATACAGCAGGCATTATAAATGCCTGAGAGTATATATTATAGAGTTCTTTGTCAATGTAAACAGCTGAAAAACATCATGCATCCCTTCTAACTCCTGGTTTCCTTCCACTGTGGAGAAAAACAGTATCACTGAGTATAGGCATAGATTCTCTTTGGCCTACAGATGATAAATTTTGGAGGCAATTTTCAGCGTATAGTTGCAGTAGATTGACATTGCTGGTTTTTCATTGTTTTTTTGCTTGTTGTATAGATAATTTAACTAATTAAGCTATTTTTGTAGCTTTTCCTTTCACCTAGTTCAGACCCCTGAAATCATATGCATCTATGTTGTAACCCAATACATGTCAGAATTGCCATGCAAGTTCAGAATTGCCACTTCTAAAGAGTGACAGAATAAGCTTTCTTTAAGGTAGCACTGAACCAATTAAGTCCAGCTGCACAAAGCAATTTGTTTCAACCCACACGCTTAATGAGCTATTTTAGGGTGCCCCAAAACTTTACTAGCGTACAACTTAATCTATCCCTAAAATGCTGTTGTAACAGTCTGTAATGCTTTAGTTTAGCATACAAAGTTTTATGAAATAATGCATCTTCATTTTACATCTTTATATAACTCTAACCAATTTTTAAAATATCTTGGCCAATGAACAACCTATCACTAAGCCATTTTGGTTCCAACCATTTTTTCACCTTGTAGAATGATTCTAAGCTTTCCTTTTACTGATAGCAACATGAAAAATAGTGAAAACGCACACCTGTGGACTACAATATTGGCCAACAACTCCGTCAAGTCCAAATCATGGAAATTCTATGCATACAATTGTAGAGTAATGCTTACCCGATGCCAATAACAAAATTAATTTTGATGGTCTGTGATGATAATTTTGAAGTTATTTAGCAAGAAGGATGACCATGTGGCTAGTCAAGGCACACTCCATATAACAGAATAATCCCACAATTGCAGCATGCTTGCAGAGTTGTGATGAGCTAATATTTTTAAATGTAAATAATTTTAGTATAGTTGTCAACAACAGTTAGTCCACTGAGATGCTTTGCAATTGCTTATAATATTCATTCAACAAGTTCAGCCAAATTGTTACTAAATACAATCTCAGAAGACTAAAATATTAATATTTTCTTGTCAGGCACATTGTTTTGCTTTTCTTTCAGAATTGCCACTGCTAGTGATGGATCATAATTAATGCGACCGAAGTTCGGAAATTACCTATATTGCCATACATGGAATAATTAGAATTTTAATGTTTAGAGTGATGTGTTTAGTGAATGGTCCAAATATGTCAAAAACTTACTTGTAATTCAAAGAATTGAGAAATGATTAAAATAATCAACAAGTGCATAAATTGGCACCAAGGAGCTAATTAACTTAATCATTAAATAATAAATTATGCTTCAAATGAGCCCATATGGATGATTTTCTAAAATTTGGTCACAATTAATGCAACATAAAGTAACTATAGTGTTTATTCAATCAAACTAGATTTCAGAAGGATAATTTTTCAAATTTTACCTGTGGTGCATACTCCCAGACCTAGAGAATGCTTTGTATGCTGAGTGTGCTCCCACACTTGTTGAGTAACTCCCCTGAGTAAATATTAGATCTGCCCCTATTATCTAAACCTGAAATACCCTCTAAAGATTTCTAGATCCGCCACTAACTAGTGCCAATGATGCAACATAAAAATATGTGAAATGATGCACTCATTATTATTATCCGCATTACACGTCATTTGTTATTTTGATATGTAGCAACTATATAAATACGTACATGCATATTATATTTTGTGAATGTATATGCCTTTTTACAGAAAACCATTAATTCTCAACCTCAACTTGATTACCCACTTCAAAGTGATCTTGGCACTCCTGTTCCTATTACATCTGATGATAAAACCACACCAGGGCAACAGAAGAGACTATTTGCTGAATTTTTACAGCTACTGGGATTGACAGAGAAGTATCCTAGAAAGTTAAAGATCAGTGATTCTATGATTGTTCGTCAAGGCAGTATGGCAAACAAAACACAGAATCCTAATGAACTACCCCATATTGTTTTGCAGAGAATAATGATGTTTGACTCAAGAAGCAGAGAAAGTTTGTTTAAAGGTAAAATAAGTGGCAGCTCTGTTCTGGCAGCCTCAGAAGAGCTACATCCATTGGATGTCATGTTAGCTTTGTTTCACTGCTCTGACAACTTTCTCACCCAAGATTTACTACTAAAATTAGCCACTTGCCAACTTGCAATCCCATTCTTGGTACCCAACCCGGACAATGGCAATATACTGTTTCTAATATGGGCAATGCGATCAATAATTAGAGCTTGGAAATCTAACCTGAATGGTAAGGTAGTTGGAAATGAATGTCGAATTGTCGACTATCCCGGGCCTATAGTTTCTTTTTTCAAAATAGGTGAATTACAGCAGTCAAAGTCTAAAATTATAAATGAGGTACTCAGTGAGACCAAGTTGGATTTCTTCTTTCACTGGGATTGTGAAGGTGGGACATTAGATCGATTGTTTGTAGATGGAATGGCAGAGTTGTGTTGCTATCTGCCATCTGGTAAGGATGATGCAAACAGTTTCTACTCTGACATAATGCTATTTGTTAATCTTCGAGGTGATGCCAGGAAGCATGTAAAACAAACAAGCTTTATTCAACAGATTAGTTTTATGTCCTTTGTGTTACTGACAGAAAACAGTTTGGATAGCCAAACCATAGAATTATTACAGAAACTAAACAACACTCCTGGAGGAGTGGCATTAATGTTTCCTGATCTTAAAGGTAATGAAAGCTTTAAGAACCCTGCATCCGAACAAACGCTTAATGGTATGCATATAATCAAGCTGAAGGGTAAAAACAATGCACAAATGCGAAATGAAATACGTAAAGAAATAGTAGCTAAACTGCAGACGGATGCAAGAAATCATTGTAAAAGTTTAAGTGTTTGTGTGGAGTCTGCACGTGCCTTGGGAATCCATATTGATGAGGATGATGCAGGGTGCAATGAAGGAAGGAGACTTGCAGATAATGTAATGGAAAAGGTTAGATCAATTTCTGCTCATGAAGCCAAGCTTAAAATGCTCCCTTTACAAGGACCAGACTTATGGCACAAATGGGCTAAACATGATAAAGAATTTTATCGTCAGCTTGCAAGAAACTTAACAAGCACCATTGATGTGTACAATGTTGAAATGGATAACAAAAAGAAAGCTATCAGGCAGAATCAATTTAATTTTACAATGAAGACCACAATAGTAATGAAGGAATTTTTGAAAGCTCTGTTAAATCACACTGGGAATATACGTCTATATTTTCTTTGCTGGCTACGTATACAATTAGATGATTACTCAAGAAAAGTTCTCCCAAGTTTGCATGGTGCATATCAAAACACGAGGGCAAAGTTACTTAAAGCAAAAGCAGCAGACCACACGGATGTAACAGATGATACTGAAGCTATATTGCAGTTAAAGGAGAAATTGAAATCACAGAATGAACAGCTAGTTAATGCTTCATTTGGTCTTGAACATTTTTTTCGAGAAATGGGACAAATGTATGAGGCAAGGATGGATATTCAGCTTAAAAGTGTTCCAGATGATAAAAAAACAGAAGTTGAGTCATTTCCACTAGTAGTAGCAGAGCTAATGGGTGAGGGTTATCCAGTGGAGTTGATGGATGGAGATGCTTCACATGTACCTATCACATGGGTAACAGCTGTGATTGATAAGATGAAAGATCTTCACTCACAGAAACAGTCCATTTTTGTGGTATCAGTCTTGGGGATTCAGAGTACAGGAAAATCTACCCTCTTAAATACAATATTTGGTCTTCACTTTAATGTCAGTGCAGGACGATGCACACGAGGCGCATATTTTCAGTTGTTGCCTGTTGACCCAACACTTAGTAAGAAAATTGGTACTGATCACATAATGATTGTAGACACAGAAGGTCTTCGTGCTCCTGAACTGCAATACAAAGAGGTACAAAAGCATGATAATGAATTAGCAACATTTGTAATTGGTCTAGCTGATTTGACAATAGTCAACATTTATGGTGAAACACCAGGTGAGCTAACTGACATACTACAAACTGCAGTGCATGCTTTTATACGGATGAAAAAAGTTGATATGCAGCTTAGCTGTCATTTTGTGCATCAAAATGTTACTGCAGTGATGGCAGATAGCAAAAGCAAGGTTGGCAGGCAAAATTTCCAAGACAGGTTGGATACTATGACAAGTACAGCAGCCAAAGTAGAAAAATGTGAAAGTCTGTACAGATACTTCCAAGATGTTATTCAGTTTGATGATGAAACCAATGTCACCATGTTCCCCAGTTTGTGGAAAGGAGATCCTCCAATGGCTCCAGTAAACCCTGGGTACAGTTTCAAAGCTGGCAATTTAAAGCAAGCTGTAATCACTGCAATAAAAGGTAGGGGAATGAAATGCAGTTTTGTTAGATTTCAACTAAGAATTAAAACTTTGTGGAGTGCAGTTCTTCAAGAAAAGTTTGTGTTTAGCTTTAAAAATACTCTTGAAGTTACTGCTTATAATGAGCTTGATACAAAATATGGGAAGTGGTCTTGGGATATCCAGCACAAAGTGTTGGAATGGCAACATCAAACTGGAAATGAAATTAACAGTTGTGATGCATCGGTGATCGATTCTGTTGTAGGCAAGTGTTTGTTGAGACTTGATCAAGAAATTAATGCTATGTCATTAAGCGTCCATAAAGAGATGGTGGAATTTTTTGAAAACAGTGAAAGGTCTGAAACTTTAGCACAGTGGAGAAAAAGCACAGAAGTCCGACTAAGCAGTTTATGTGATGAGCATAAAGAAGATGCTAAAAAGTACTGTAAGCTTTTAAAGGGAAATCGTGAAGGAAGGGTTGAAATAGATAACATGCAGCAAGAATATCGCCAGCGTATCCAAGCTTGTGTTATTGGTTTAGCAGCAGATAGTAAAGAGCAAAAACATACTGCTGAAATGCGAGAAAAAATATTTAACCAACAATGGAAAAAATGGTTAGAAGATTTATCAAAAAGAATACAACCAGTTAAGTATACTACTGATGAGCAAATAGAGTTAGATATCTGGAATGTGTTAATAGAACTGTATAAAGCTCATGGCCAAATTCTTTCAGAAAGAATGCAAATTCGTCAGTTGAGTACTAGAGGAAACCTACACCTGGATGTTGATCGTCATACACATCTCGACTCTACAAGAATTATGAGCAGTTTTGCAAAACAGGCTAAAAAGGTTGTCCACAAATTTGGTGTTACCGGATATTCAAATTATGGAGAAGCTACCCCAGAAGATGTTCGCTATGCAAAGACTTTAACAAGTGAATATTTTTCTCTAGTAGAAACATGGATGGAAAATTTGATGGAAAAATTTCAAGATTTTAATAAAGTATTAATTTCTAGCTTGTTGAGGAAACTGCAAAGTGCTATAGATAACTTCAATAATGAGAAAGCCAACACATTCAGCTTTACACCAGTATATCAAGTAGAAATGGGAATAATAGTGGCCGGATTTGCTTATAAACGTGTTGTAGCAAAACTTAAACTATTGAAAATGGAAAATGATCCTAATGAAGCTATGAAACGACTAAAACCTATTTATTTCAGAACATTTGAAACGCAATTCTCAGAAACATCTAATGACTACACGGCAGTGCAAAATATTTGCAGCATCATAAGAAAGCCAATTGAAAAGGCACTAATTGAGAAGCTTCAAATAGAAATAGTTAACAGCATGAAAATTGAAAGCAGCCACTTTAGAAAGAAGAACTATTTCAAGGTCCTTGTACTGAAAGACTTGGCAGCTGCTGGAAACTTTAACCTATACACTACATATCTTATCAATGTTGCTAATAGCTTTAAGCACTGGTGCAAAGTTTATGTGGAACGGCATTGTGAAAAAAAGAAAGAAAAAGGAAATACTAATCTTTACAACCTAGCAGAGTTGAATCTGAATGCCACTGTGATCAAAATAGTTGAAGCAATCAAAAGCTTGCATGCTCAGTATTCTACTGAAACTCTTGATATTGGAGACACTGCATCTAGCATATCTGATGAAGATGTTTGTCCAGCAGACGAGTCTGCTCAGATTTTAGCAATGAATGACTGGCTCCAGAGCTTCCATGAGAGCATTAAGAAGACAGTAGCTGTTGATTTACAGGAAATAACAGATATAGTTGGAGTTGAAAATATTAATAACCTTAAGTTTTTTACAAAGCAGCTCATCAGATACCTTAAAGTTGAATTACCCAAAATAATCCTGACTGATTTTAAAGATGTGCCTTCAACTGTTGAAAAGTTGACAGAGTCTGCAAAATCTCCACATAATGTGTTGTACAACTCTCTAATTGGTTGCAAAGAACAATGTCCATTTTGTAAGGAACAGTGTGAACTGACTGATGAAAGCCATCTTGATGCTGGAAAACCTCACTATACAGAAATCCACCGTCCTAGTTGTCTTGGAAGATATGTTTACAGTTCAGATAACAAATTGGTCTTTACAATATGCACAAAAGTTGTCAATCCTGATACTGATTATACATTTAGGAATGCTGACACCAACAATGAATTTCATCTTTACAAGGAATACAAAAAGATTTACCCTGATTGGTTGATTTCAACAGAGAGCCCTAACACAGGTCCCAAGTACTGGGAATGGTTCATAGCAACATACAATGATAAACTTGTCGAGTGGGCTAATGCAGCACCAAGCCCAGTAGATGCTGAAGGATGGAATGACATCACCAAAGAAGACGCAATAGATAACCTGTCTGAGGCCTATGGGCTAACAACTGAAACTAACTAATATGCATATTTACACACAAAATAGTCATTAGAATTTTTGTTAGTTTTTGAAAAGTAACTACACCCCTGTAGTTTAACTGTTTTTTTTTTATTGAAGTACAACTTCAGTTAAGTATTTAAATGTCATTTTTGTATGGGTTTTTTTCCTGGTTCATTGTAACTGGGTTTTTCCCCAGGCCTAAGTGCCCCATTATAATTATTGCATAAGTAGCTGCACATTTGTTGTGTTTATTATACAATGTTCTGTTGAATCATTTATTACACTGTACTTGTGAAAGCCTGGCCACGACAGCTGAGAGGGCGCACAAGCTCAAGGTAGTTCACTGGATAGGTTGACAGCAATTCATTCAACATTTGTGACCGGATCTTGGAAAACCTAACTTTTGGGCACAAGCAAACTTTTTGGGAAAACTCAAATGAAAATTTCAACAGTTTTTTTTTAAATTAATTTTTTTGCACATTAGGATAAAGCAACTATATAAACCTTCTTGCTGTGAAGTTTCACATACACAGCTTCATTTTCCTAGGAGATATGGATGATTATATCAGACCATGTAGTATTTTCACATGCATGGGACAACAATTAACATACAAATTGGGTGAATTGTTCAGGTGCTGGAATGGCTAAAACTTAATCTTAGACAATGATACATGGCATTTAAATGCAGAAATGTACTTATAATACCTCATTAAACTATCAGAAATGTCTTTTAAAGTATTTTAGATGGAAAGAATGGAATTATTGGTAAACAAAGTGATTTGCAACCATCACTATAAAAAAGAGACTGTGGAAAGGTATGGAAATGTCAGATTTCCACAATATTGTCTTACCTTTCCTTTCACCAGGAATGATCACATTTCCACAACTTTCCTAAAAAGATTCAGCCGTCTTTTGATCTTTCCTTACCACTTAAAGGTTAGGAAAGGTTGTTTTTCCCAACAGTAAATGCAAGGAAATGTCACATTTTTACCCTCGTCCCACCCCTATATTCTGTATTACTTGGTTTAAATAATTCAATTTTAAATCAACAAAAGATCATCCATACACAAAAATGCAACACAGTCAAAGTACAAAAAATGTCTGTCTTGAGTGTTCATCAATACATTCTTTACGACAAACTTTATCAGTGGCAGACTCATTGCCTGAATGTTTTCTGTGTACTATAAATGGAAAAAAATAGATATAATGCCAAAACATTGTACAGCAAAACTCATGTATGGATACTGACTGATACTAACTCCGTATTTTATTCTGAATCAGTATTGCTCTGTCTTGGGACCATCTTGGGACCATTATTCACAAAATGTGCACACTAACAGTCTACTACTATGAATAGTAATCTAGTTTTGCCGGGGGCTAAGCTTTACTTGAAAAAAATTGTTCAAAGACAGTCTGTGAGAGTGATACTGAGTAAAATTCAATAAAATACAGAGTTAGTATCAGTCAGTATTTTTTAGTATTTTACTGTGACGTACATAGTGATGCACCAATACCAATATTTTTTGTCAGTATCACCCATTTTTGGTGATATAAGATTGGTATCATTTATGGATTAAATGCCTAATACCATAACCGATATTATACACAACGTCATTTAATTGCTTTTTTCAATTCAACTTTGTTTTCAACTTCAATATGGCGGCATGCATAGTGAGTGGAATGGACCATTTACAGAAGAACCTATCACCATGAATTGCTTTAAATAATGGTTATTAGTGCAGTAGAATGGGAAGCCACAAAAGAAAATTCATTGAAGCCATATGTGGTGATTGACAGTGCAACATGCAAGTGTAAATGCAAGTATAGCAGTGCAGTGTAACAGTAAGTGTATAATAGTGCAGTGCAACTAGTGTATTAACAAGCAGTGCAAGTGTATTATAATATTAAACTGCCGATGATCAGAGATACTGGCTGTTTCTTATGCTTCAGTGGCAAAGTATCAGTATTGGCCAATTTTCACCAAGAAAGTATTGGTATCGGATTGGTTGGTAAAGTGGTATAAGTGCATCATTATTTGTATGGTGTGTACATAGGAGTTAAGTGCATGTGCTTATTACAGTATGTTTAAAAGTATGAGCTTGAGCATCATGTGTGTGTGTTTGTGTATTCGTGAGGTTACTTGTCACAGTGTAAAGTACTAGAATCAACTAGCGAGCTAGACACAAGTCTTTTCGACGGATCTTCATCTCAGCAAATTGTACAGGACCAATATTTCCTGCTGCATATATTAAGTAAGTGGAACTTCATTTAGGTTGATATGATGACAGAAATGGTACCACCACCCACTACGATGGTAACTTGCACAGTTCCCCGGGGAATGATCATTATCATTATTTGTAGTGCTGAATTTCAGTCCATTGTGATGGGAAAAATAGTTATATGTTTTCCCTGTGAACTCTCCAACAGTCAGTCGATACTCCTGACTTGCACTACCTATAATGAAATGATTGTAGTGAAGATAGGTCCAGGTATTGTCTGCCTTTTGAATATCCATCCTCAACTCCCATTGGCCAGTTTGTGTCAAGATATGCACCAATTTAAGTCCAGCCCAGAAGTCATCATTGAGATCTCCAAATCCATCCTCATAACTCTTCCAAAATCGGTTGAAGCTCAAACGACTATTGTTCCTGTTTCTTTGTATCACGATCCATCCTCCACCATCAGTGATCATGTCACAGTAGACATCGGTAGTAGTGTAAGTCCCCACTGCATTTGTTTTCATCTTGTACACTCCAGATGTGGCTCTGTTTGGTAGCACTCTCCTCAGCTCACAGCAATTTTTGATGGTGACACAATCATCAGTGTACCTTTTAAGGAGGTTATCACAGTATTGATCAGCATTGACCAGTAGCAGTAACAGTGTTAATATGACAAGTTGTGTAATGATGCTCATAACTGTTGTTGTAGGTGATAATGTCTGGTAGATCAGTTAGAGTAGATATTTTTAGTCCAGAACTTTCTTGCAGAAGCTTTCTTCCTAATATACAAACTGCTCTGAATCTTTATACTGGCACGCTAAATATAGTTGCTCAAATTGCTTGCATACTAAAGGAGTGGCTCATCTTATAAGGTTGTACTGTTGTAATATTTGTGGGATAAATAAAACTGTTTATTGAAGGTGAAAGTACATACTTGTATCCCTTATATAAACCATTAACCACACATCACATCCTGTGTACAAGTTTCTGCATTGTAGTGGTAGTGAGATTGTTTCAGCATGTGATGAACACTCAAATAGTGCACGTGGCTGCACTTATTGTGGCTTTGCATGTCACAAACTTACACTGATGTACTGTATTTCATGATGACTAAATGTTTATAGATCCATCAGTTGTGATTGCCACTTTGCCAGTCACAAAGTGACTTTCTGTGCAGTTGAAAAAGTTTTCAGTCTAGTGTCTGCATATACTGTGTCATGGACAAGTCACTGTTAACACCATGTAGAATCTGTATAATAGTGTGAAGGAGTTTTATTTTTAAAACTTGTACAGTATATATCCGATTCATTCCATTTCATTCAATTGTAGGTTGTCATTGAAAGTACTGATGTAATTACGAGACAAAATAAATTTGCAGTATGTTTGTATTCTTTTGAGTAGTGGATCAAATGCACCATTGAAAGTTATTGTAGTCAATCCCACAATCCAAGTAAAGTGCTGTATTAGTTTTCTTCAAGGTATCATGTCGCAATTTGCAGTTACGTATTTTGCTAGTTAGTAAGATCACTATACTGTAGACATTTTGCAGCATGTGACATGGTTACTTGATGTTCAGGATACTATCATGTGTGTAGTGTTGTATCTTATCACATTGAACGTTAAGTGTTAGTTATTGTAACAACTCAAGAATTCCATTTCTATGAAAAGTGTTGTGGATATAAACTCGTGGTGGTTGCAAATTGAGACAGTTATAGTGCTTATGTTATCTTCACTAGGGCAGCTGAGATGTGTGTAGTGTTTTACCTATGTATCACACTAAACAACAATGAACTAGTTGGCACAATTCCTAGCATGTGTAGAGCATGGGTGGCAGCTTGTGATTGAAATGTTGGCAGTTGTTGTACTGCTTAAAGTAGTTGTGGGACTGACTTTTAGGCCAGTGCATTTTATTGGCACTGTTTTGTCATTTCACATATTTATTTCCAGGTGTCATTATTATTTTTTCAAAATTGTTTTAATTGCAGTATATACCTGTATCACAGACCACCAATAAAATTCATATCAAGAAAAATTACTATTTATGAGGTACAGTGACACTATACAATAAAATAGTGTGTGGTTACAATACAATGTTTAAGTGCAAGTGAAAAAATAGTACATGCCACTTAGTTGGAGGTGCATACCTTGCGACGGATTTTCATTTCAACAAAGAGTGCATGGGCGCCAACTTGTGGAGGCTGCAAGTTGAGGTTATTAATAATATGGAAGCATTTATTGTGCCACCATCCATTCCTGTAGTTAGCTGCACAGTGCACGTGGAAGGTGCTGCTGGCATCGTTGTCATTGTTTGGAGTGCTGAATTTCAGTCCATTCAGAGGTAAAGATGATGTAAACCAATCAGTATCTGTTTCAGTGAACCATCCAGGCCAACTATTAATGGAAGGTCCTGACTAGCTCCTCCAATGCTGAACTGTTTGTAGTGGAGGTCTTGTCTTTTGATAATCCACATCCCATTGGCTGGTATGTGTTAGAATGTACATCAGTTTCAGTCCACCCCAGTAGTCTCCATTGGGGTCTCCAAATCCATTTTGATAATCTCTCCAGTTTGTATTGAAGTTGACGAGACTACCTTTCCTGTTTCTTTGCACCACGATCCACCCTCCATCATCAGTGGTCATGTCACAGTACACATCGGTAGTGGTGAACCTTCCTAGTTTAGTATCCGGCTTGTACACTCCTGATGCATATTGTAGCCTGTTCTGTGGTACAATCTTCAACTGAAGATGTCTTTGTCATCAGCTTTATCACCAGCCTTGACCGCTAGTAGAGACAGTATCAGTATGCTGAGTTGTGTAATGATGTTCATAATTGTTGTTGTAGGTGATAATGTAGATCAGTTAGAGTAGAATGAAGGCAGTTACTAGAAGAGCTATAGTCTTAGGCTTATGTACTTGCTGAGCACTTCGCTTACTGTTACAATCAATACTCTCACTCTGTAAACTACCACACTGCAATAACACTACAGTGTACTTACAGGGAATATTTACAGTTAAATGGTACTAGAGAGGTGTGGTTGATCATATAAGGCTTTGTTGTAGTGTAGTGACTTGCTAAGGTGCTTTACTTTACTTTACAAGAATAATGAAGAGTAAAAACCATATACCATAGGTAGTATCCTGTGTATACTAACCATATGGAGTGTGGGAGTGGGTTAAGATACAGTGAACTTTAAGTTATCAACCACCTATTAGTATGACCATCTCCTTGTAGTATTTGCTTTTTTGTAACTGCTACGTATGAATTACTGACAGCGCTCTTTTACACAACTCTTTTCTGTATTCTACGTTTGTATTGTGTGTACATACTTGCAAATCCTACGTGTTTGTGTGCTTGTGCATAAAGCATTGGTCCCATATTGGTACAACTACACAAAAATATTTTGCAACTTTCAACCAGAGTAGGGACCATTAGGGATGGGCGTATTTCATTTTTGAAGAACAGTACAGTATTAGGAAAAATACCTTGGTATCACTAAGTACCTTTTAAACATGGGTAAGCTATGATTTGCACTTATACCCACATTGTTTTAAAAGAAAAAAATGAAACAACAATAATATTGTGCTACAAAGTAAGCTTTGAAGTATCCCGAAAAGTAAAAACCATTGTGAATACTTCAGCACACATAGCTCTGTGCTTTTCCACAGCGCAAACATGGTTGTATGGGGCTTGACTTCATGTACGTATGGTCTACAATAAACCACCAAAAATTAATTACTACATCAAATTCGGTATTTGGTATTTTTAGAAAACCACTTCAGTATCTGATAAATATCTTTATTAACTACTAATACCTAAATACCTCCCAACCCTAGCGACCATAGCACATCGATAAAAAGTACTGAAATGAGGTGGAGTAGTGCACGAAATTAAATCACAGTAACACAATAAGAAATACTTTATCCCTACTGTGCTCAAAATACCGTAAGAAGAGCACAATAGAGACATAACACTTCTTATTGTTTTACTGTGATTTAATATTGTGCACTACTCCACCTTGTATCAGTACTTTTATCAATGTACTATGGTCCCTACTCCAGTTGAAAATTCCAATTTTTTGTGTACTTGTTTGTAAACTTTTTTTATAATTATTATGACTGCTGAACCCACGCATACCGCATCAAAAGAAATGGCGCCGTGCACCCCAGCTACCATTTATCAACCCGTTACACAGCGTTACGAATCAAAAACTGTTCGAAAAGTGCCTCTGCAATCAAAGTAGCCACTAAGAAAATATGGACAATTTCCATTATGAAGGGAAGCTATCACGTGCTACCACCAAATCACCACCTTTCACTGTCAGCAAAGATGAATGGGACACAAAGGAGGACACTGGTAAATCCATAAAGAATACTGTGGTACCTCTCGGGCCGGAGCAACATCGAGCAGTGAAAAAATCAAGCCCGTAGCCTTAGCCATTATCGAGTTGTGCTTGTCTGAAGGAATCAATCAGTCAATCAGTAGAAAATTATATATTTTTAAAAATCCGTAGCAACTTGTTGAAAGTGCTATGAGTTGATCTGAAAGCTTGTTTGGGCTTAGTTTTACCTAACTAATACTGCCTGATCATCAAGAAAATTGAGGCTGGTTTTGGGTCATGTTTTTTTTTTGTGGGCCATGCCTACTCCTTTGTGGTCCCTACTATTAGTACTACTGTACTGTATGATATAAGTATATATATGTTGAATGGTTGGAGGGTCCCATGTTATGTTCAAGTCATTTTATTTTATTTTAAAAGTTAGCTTAATTACACATTTATATGTACAGTACTTATATACTTATTACTTGGTGTGCTTAATGTTATGTGTATCATTACAGTGTTTTATTGGTATCCTCAGGCCACAGAGAACATTGGTAACCTAACAATGGGCAAGTGGCAGCAGTTGATGGATCCTATTATGGAGATGGTTGACGTGTTGAAAGTTGTCAGGGAGTTGTCCGGGATTAAGAGGGGATCATGGGTGCATATTAAGAGAGGAATGTTTAAAGTTGATATTTCCAGGGTGAGTTGTGTGTGCACGTGTTGTGTTTGAGTTTGTGTGTGTGTGTGTGTGTGGTTTCCTTGAGCAAGAAATGTTACTCACATAGCTCCAGCTGTTTAAATCGGACCTGGTGGTCTGGTGTCAAATGGGGAAGCAACCTACGCAGCAGTAACATCAATGGGTACCTGGGGAGCAATGTAAAATGTCCATGTCTCACAACTGGAAGATTCAGGTGGGACTTCGGGTGCCCACACCTTTATCTGTGAAGCATGGTACAACCTCCTGTGGGTTCTGCTGAATCAAAGCACCTGAATAGTGCACAGGTGTCCCAGTGCTGATTCATTGGGTAGGCGTGACTGCTAGCAACAACCAAAGGCTTTGCTTTGCTTGCTTTGTGTGTGTGCATGTAGTGTGTGTGTGTGGTGTGTGTGTGTGTGTGTATTTGTGTAGTGTGTACATATTTTGCGTGTCTGTAGTGTATTGTGTGTGTCTTTACATCAACATTTCATTGATCAGGTTGACTAGATAGACTCCTCTTGTAATAAAGCAGTATTGTGGATGATCCCAAGAGTTGACTACAATCATAAGAGAAGTCACCTTACAGTAGGTCACAAGACCCAAATGAGCTCCGTAAGACTAGACGCCGTCCACCTCAAAAGGTTTTTGATGCTGAAGCAATAAAGTACAGTATAGTGAATACACACATTGACTTGTAGTGCTATTTTAATACAGAGCTAGTATTTGCATAGTAATTAGAAATAATTATTTTGTAATCATTCTGAGCACCATATAGCAGGTTTTGTCTACAAGTCCTAAAATTTGCAAACCAGCCAAATTATTCTTTAGCAGAAATTTGTGCGATTGTAATATGTGTGAGCAAGCAAAAGTAAAACTCAATGACATGTGATTGTCATTAAATGGCATCAACGGTGGCTTGTGCCGACACTTTTGCAATAGAAAGTATTATGTGACTACCATGTGTATAAGGTATGCGGTGGTATTGTTTAGGGAACGTTTTATGGTTGAAATTCTTTACAATTCAAGGAAATTTGGACAAGTCATATCGGTGAGGAGTTGTAAAGTATGAAAGCGGTAACATCGATTATCCCTTTGCTGTGGCCATGTGCAAAGAAGGTGCTATTGTTGGACACATCCCACAGGTAGTTTCAGCGGCTTGCTGCATTTTTTAAACATAGAAGGTTTGTCTATTGCTGCAAGGTGCAGGACCAAGGGAGTACTATGCAAAGGGGTCTCCATGTACCCTGCATCCTTTGAATTTAAGGGTTATAACAAGATAGATGCAGAGAATGTAAAAGATACAGTGCTTTTCCATTCTGAGTGGAATATTGCGTCCACATTACAGCAAGTGTCCAGAATATCTTGCACACAATCATCTTCAAACAAACTCTACATTTCATAAAGATGACTACTTATACTTCAAAATTTCTCATCATGATCATGGATTATAATCAGATAGAACACAACAATGTATTATGGTGCCAAATGTGCATGGCTATATTCCTAAGTTTTTAAAAAATTGTTTTTAACTTTTGTAGCTATACTTTGTATGGTGTATGATTTACTTTAAGTACAATTAAGGTAGTTGTGCAGTTGCCTTAACACAATGGCCTAGTTAGTTATACCGGATCCACTAGTTAAATAAAGTACACATGGACGTAATGAATATTGTATATAAACAAGAGCACAATGTACAACTGTGAAGTGTATGCATTTGTTTGGACTATAAGGCCTAAAATTATAATTATGCTACACCACATAGCTAAGTATGTACATTAAATTGTATAATGGAATTCAGTGCTGCGCTAAATTCTTTTTTTTATACTGCGTACTATTATGTATTATAAGGTAGTGCTTATTATAGTATTAAATCCCAGCGACATGAATGTATATTGAAATTAATGTTGCATGACAGCACAGTATAACACTAGCTTTACATAATCATAAAGCTTGATGGACTGAGATAGAGAAATAGAACTACAATATCCCTGTAGTCTTTATTAAAATGTGCATTTTGGTTTCCATATGTTTTGGTTTCCATATGTTTTAATAGAATTAATAAAATGTAGCATTGTATGTAATTATTAACAGTGCTGTGAACATTGTTAATAATGTATGCAAAGTACAGATGAAGTGCATGAGCACCTGCTTATATCAAGACACACGGTAGTATGTCGTGCGGCCCAAGAAGTCGACGCGCCACACCGTGAGTATATTGACAGGAAGAAAGAAAACGCAATTTTCACACCTATGTAGCTCTGTGATCCCTTATCCGATTGGCACCAAATTTGCTAGAAACGTGCCGCCCAGTTAGGGGAGTCTACATACCAAATTTGAAGAAAATCGCTCCAGCCATTTCCGAGATACGAGCGAACAAAATTTCGTTTTAATTTCTTCGTTTTTTTCTTCTTCATCTTCTTCATTTCGCACACTTCGCCATAAAACACGAATGCGTGCTCGGATTGGGATGAAATTTGGTACACTTAAAGGTCTCATTAAGGCGGATCTCCGTACCAACTTTGGTAGGAATCCGATGAACATTCACGGAGTTATGACCGATTATTTGCGTAAAATAAGGTCGAAGGTCTGTCACGCCTACAGGGTAAACCCCTTGGAGGAATCAGTTGAAAATTGATATGTAGATGGAGTAACCATCGTAGGAATGCCTGTTTGTGGTTTGAAAGGAATCGAGATAAAGACCATGGAGATATGACACAAAACCCAACCTGTGTCAAAATTACGCGATCGATTTTTATGAATAAAAAACTATTAGTTTTCGTGTCTACCAGGCAAACCGCTTAGAGCAACGAGCTGAAAATCAGTATATAGCTGGAATAATCATCATAGAAAGTCCTTGCAGTAGTACAGAAGAAACGGATTACAAATCACTGAGTTATGATTCGAAAGGCAACTACGTGCAGCAAATGCGAGATCGAGATACTCTAATAGAACAGTCACTCTAATAAAGCATTCAGCTGCATTTATAATTTACTCAGTTATATTACATTGCAAGTTATTCTGTAGGGAATTCAGCTACAAACAAGTCACCCTGTAGTCAGATCAGCTAGAAGAAGGTACCTAATAGTGAGTTCAGCAACAAAGAAGCCATCATGTAGAGAGTTCAGCTCAAATAAATCACCCTGTAGAGAATTCAGCTACAAACAAATTGCTCTGTAGAGAGATCAGCTAGAAGAAGTTACCTTGTAGAGAGTTCAGTTACAAAGAAACAATCATGCAAAGAGTTTAGCTGCAAACAAATCACCCAGTAGAAAGTTCCGCTATGAACAGATCACACTGTAGAGAGTTCAGTTAGAAACAAGTCATCCTGTAGATAGATCAGCTAGAAGAAGTCACTTTGTAGAGATTTCAGCTAAAAAGAAACCACCTTGTAAGAGAGTTCAGCTGCAAACAAATCACCTGTAGAGAGTTCAGCTTGGAACAAGTCACCCTGTACAGAGATTAGCTAGAAACAAGTCATCCTGTAGAGAGTTCAGCTAGAATAAGTTACATTGTAGAGAGTTCAGCTACAAAGAAACTACCATGTAGAGAGTTCAGCTGCAAACAAATTGCCCTGTAGAGAATTCAGCTACAAACAAATTACCCTGTAGAAAGATCAGCTAGAAGAAGTTACCTTGTAGAGAGTTCAGCTACAAACAAATCACCCTGTAGAGAGTTCAGCTAGAAACAAGTCACCCTGTAGAGAGATCAGCTAGAAACTAGCCACCCGTAGAGAGTTCAGCTAGAAGAACTTACATTGTAGAGAGTTCAGCAGTTTAGCTGCAAACAAATTGCCCTGTAGAGAATTCAGCTACAAACAAATCACCCTGTAGAAAGATCAGCTAAATGAAGTTACCTTGTACAGAGTTCAGCTACAAACAAATTACCCTATAGAGAGATGGGCTACAAACAAACCAACCTGTAGAAAGATCAGCTACACACAAATCAACTTGTAGAGAGATCAGCTACAAACAAATCACCCTGTAGAGAGATCAGCTAGAAACTAGCCACCCGTAGAGAGTTCAGCTAGAAGAAGTTACATTGTAGAGAGTTCAGCAGTTTAGCTGCAAACAAATTGCCCTGTAGAGAATTCAGCTACAAACAAATCACCCTGTAGAAAGATCAGCTAAAAGAAGTTACCTTGTAGAGAGTTCAGCTAGAAACAAATCACCCTGTAGAGAGTTCAGCTAGAAACAAGTCACCCTGTAGAGAGATTAGCTAAAAACAAGACACCCGTAGAGAGTTCAGCTAGAAGAAGTTACATTGTAGAGAGTTCAGCAGTTTAGCTGCAAACAAATCGCCCTGTAGAGAATTCAGCTACACACAAATCACCCTGTAGAAAGATCAGCTAGAAGAAGTGTAGAGAGTTCAACTACCAACAAATCACCCTGTAGAGAGTTCAGCTACAAACAAGTCATCCGGTAGAGAGATCAGCTAGAAGGATCACCTTGCAGAGAGGTCAGCTACAAAGAAATCATCCTGCTTCATCTTTTCTTCTTCCTGTAGTAAAGAAAAAAATGATAGGTTAAAAAGCCCTAAAGCCGGCCATAGGCCGGCTTTGGGGTATACAAATACAAAAAGAAGTGAAATCTAATCCAAAACAGCCAAGCTGTAAAAAAGAGTGCGGCCCTGAGAAAGACTATGGTGAAAAAAGATGTGAAATCCAAGGTGGCGATCAAGAAATGGCTGTGATGGTAGGTTAACGGTATAAATTTTAATAACGACAATTTAGGTGAATTTTGTGCCAAGACCAAGCGGCACCAAATTCACCTGAATTGTCGTTATTAAAATTTTTACCATTAACCTACCATCACAGCCATTTCTTGGCCGCCACCTTGGATTTCACATCTTTTTTCACCATAGCCTTTCTCAGGGCCGCACTCTTTTTTTTACAGCTTGGCTGTTTTGGATTAGATCAAGACACACGGTAGTGTGTCGTGCGGCCCAAGAAGCCGGCGCGCCACACCCGTGAGAAAACGTCATTTTCACACCTTTGTATCTCAGTGATCACTTATCCGATTGGAACCAACTTTGCTACACAGTTGCCCGCCAGCCAGGGGAGTGTACATTCCAAATTTGAAGGAAATCGCTCCAGCCATTTCCGAGATACGAGCTGCCAAAGTTACTTTTTTTTTTCTTCGTTATTTTTTTCTTCGTCTTTTCGCACACTTGCAAAAATTGCTATAACAAGCAAACGCGTACTCCGATCGCCTTGAAATTTGGCAAACAGAAAGGGAGTCCAACTGCAAATCCTAGAATCAAATTTGGTACAAATCCGATGAATGGTTCAGGAGTTATGACCGATTATTCGCGTAAAACAAGATCGATTTGTTGTCACGCCTACAGGGTAAACCGCTTCATGGAATGAGTTGAAAATTGCTATGTAGATGGAGTAACCATCGTAGGAGTGCCTTTTGGTGGTTTGAAAGGAATCGAGATAAAGACCATGGAGATATGACACAAAACCCAACCTGTGTCACAATTACGCGATCGCTTTTACGAATAAAAAAGTATTAGTTTTCACGCCTACTAGGCAAACCGCTTAGAGCAATGAGCTGAAAATCGGTGTATAGCTGGAATAATCTTCATAGAAAGTCCTTGCAGTAGTACAGAAGAATCGGATTACAAACCACTGAGTTATGATTCTAAAGCCAGCTCCGTGTAGCAAATGCGAGATCGAGATACTCTAATAGAACAGTCACCCTAATAGAGCATTCGGCTAATTTATTTACTCCATTATAGAATTTTATTACATCACAAGTTATTCTGTAGGGAGTTCAGCTGCAAACAGTTAATCTTATAGACAGTTCAGCAAGAAGCAAGTCACCATGTAGAGAGTTAAGCAAATATATCACTATAGAGATTCAGAACATTACAAGTCACACTGAAGAAAGTTCAGCTATAAACAAGTCATGCACCCTGTAGAGAATTCAGCTACAATTAAGTCCCTCTCTAGAGAATTCAGCTACACAGAATTCAGCTACACACAAGTCACTGTGGAGAGAGTTCAGCTACAAACAAATTACCCTGTAGAGAGATCAGCTACAAATAAAACACTTTGCAAAGTGTTCAGCTACAACAAATCAAACTTTAGAGCGATCAGCAATGAACAAATCAACACAAATCTACCTGTAGAGAGATAAGCTAGAAACAGATCACCCTGTAGAGAGTTCAGCTACAAAAAATCACCCTGTAGAGACATCAACTAGAAACTAGACACAATGTAAGGAGTTCAGCTACAAGCAATCACCCTGTAGAGAGTTCAGCTAAAACAAATCAACCTGCAGAGAGATCAGCTACAAACAAATCACCTTATAGAGAGTTCAGCTACAAACAAATTACCCTGTAGAGAGATCAGCTAGAAACTAGACACAATGTAAGGAGTTCAGCTACAAGCAAATCACCCTGTAGAGAGTTCAGCTAAAACAAATCAACCTGCAGAGAGATCAGCTACACACAAATCAACTTGTAGAGAGATCAGCTACAAACAAATCACCCTGTAGAGAGATCAGCTACAAACAAATCACCCTGAAGAGAGGTCAGCTACAAAAAATCATCTTGTTGAGAGATTAACTACAAACAAAACACTTTGCAGACAGTTCAACTACAAACAAATCAACTGCAGAGAGATTAGCTACACACAAATCAACTTGTAGAGAGATCAGCTATAAAAAAAATCACCCTGTAGAGACATCAGCTAGAAACTAGACACAATGTAAGGAGTTCAGCTACAAGCAATCACCCTGTAGAGAGTTCAGCTAAAACAAATCAACCTGCGGAGAAATCAGCTACAAACAAATCACCTTATAGAGAGTTCAACTACAAACAAACCAACCTGTAGAGCGATCAGCTACAAACAAATCACCCTGAAGAGAGGTCAGCTACAAAAAATGACCCTGTAGAGATATCAGCTAGAAATAAATCACTCTGAAGAGATGTCAGCTACAAAAAATCATCTTGTAGAGAGATCAACTACAAACAAAACACTTTGCAGAGAGTTCAGCTATATACAAACAAATCAACCTTCAGAGCGATCAGCAACAAACAAATCAACCTGTAGAGAGATCATCTAGAAACAAATCAACCTGCAGAGAGATCAGCTACAAACAAATCAGCTTGTAGAGAGATCAGTTACACCCAAATCAACCTGTAGAGAGATAAGCTAGAAACAAATCACCCTGTAGAGAGTTCAGCTAAAACAAATCAATCTGCAGAGAGATCAGCTACAAACAAATCACCTTATAGATAGTTCAGCTACAAACAAATTACCTTGTAGAGAGATCGGCTACAAACAAATCACCCTGCAGAGAGATCAGCTACACACACATCAACTTGTATAGAGATCAGCTACAAACAAATCACCCTGCAGAGAGATCAGCTACAAACTAGACACAATGTAAGGAGTTCAGCTACAAGCAAATTACCCTGTAGAGAGTTCATCTACAAACAAATCAACCTGTAGAGCAATCAACTAGAAACAAATCACCCTGAAGAGAGATCAGCTACAAAAAATCACCCTGTAGAGAGAAACAAATCACCCTGAATAGAGGTCAGCTACAAACAAAACACTTTTCAGAGAGTTCAGCTACAAACAAATCAACTTTTAGAGTGATCAGCAACAAACAAATCAACTTGTAGAGAGATCAGCTACAAACAAATCAACCTGCAGAGAGATCAGCTACAAACAAATCAACTTGTAGAGAGACCAGTTACACACAAATCAACCTGTAGAGAGATAAGCTAGAAACAAATCACCCTGCAGAGAGTTCAGTTACAAGCAAAACACCCTGTAGAGAGTTCAGCAACAAAGAAACCACCATGTAGATAGTTCAGCTGCAAACAAATCACCTTATAGAGAGTTCAGCTACAAACAAATTACCCTGTAGAGAGATCGGCTACAAACAAATCAACCTGTAGAGAGATCAGCTAGAAACTAGACACAATGTAAGGAGTTCAGCTACAAGTAAATCAGCCTGTAGAGAGTTCAGCTAAAACAAATCAACCTGTAGAGAGATCAGCTACAAACAAATCACCTTATAGACAGTTCAGCTACAAACAACTTACCCTGTAGAGAGATTGGCTACAAATTAATCAACCTGCAGAGAGATCAGCTACACTCAAATCAACTTGTAGAGAGATTAGCTACAAACAAATCACCCTGTAGAGAGATCAGCTAGAAACTAGACACAATGTAAGCAGTTCAGCTACAAGCAAATCACCCTTTAGTGAGTTCAGCTACAAACAAATCAACCTGCAGTGAGATCACCTACAAAAAAGCACCTTGTACAGAGTTCAGCTACAAACAAATTACCCTATAGAGAGATGGGCTACAAACAAACCAACCTGTAGAAAGATCAGCTACACACAAATCAACTTGTAGAGAGATCAGCTACAAACAAATCACCCTGTAGAGAGATCAGCTAGAAACTAGACACAATGTAAGGAGTTCAGCTACAAGTAAATCACCCTGTAGAGAGTTCAGCTAAAACAAATCAACCTGCAGAGAGATCAACTACAAACAAATCACCTTATAGACAGTTCAGCTACAAACAAATTACAGTGTAGAGAGATCGGCTACAAATTAATCAACCTGCCGAGAGATCAGCTACACACAAATCAACTTGTAGAGAGATCAGCTACAAACAAATCACCCTGTAGAGAGATCAGCTAGAAACTAGACACAATGCAAGGAGATCAGCTACAAGCAAATCACCCTTTAGTGAGTTCAGCTACAAACAAATCAGCCTGCAGTGAGATCACCCACAAAACCGCACATTGTACAGAGTTCAGTTACAAACAAATTACCCTGTAGAGAGATCGGGTAAAAGAATTCACCTTGTAGAGAGTTCAGCAACAAAGAAACCACCATGTAGAGAGTTCAGCTGCAAACAAATCACCCAGTAGAAAGATCAGCTAGAAGAAGTCACCTTGTAAAGAGTTCAGCTACAAAGAAACCATTATGTACAGAGTTCAGCTACAAAGAAACCACCATGTAGAGTGTTTAGCTGCAAAAAATCACCTGTAGAGAGTTCAGCTAGAAACAAATCACCCTGTAGAGAGATCAGCTAGAAGAGGTCACCTTGTAGAGAGTTCAGCTACAAAGAAACCACCACATAAAGAGTTCAGCTGCAAATAAATCACTTGTAGAGAGTTCAGCTACAAATAATCCCCCTGTAGAGGGATCAGCTAGAAGAAGTCACCTTGTAGAGAATTCAGCTACAAAGAAACCATCATGTAGAGAGTTCAGTTACAAACAAATCACCCTGTAGAGAGAGATCAGCTAGAAGAAGTTACCTTGTAGATAGTTCAGCTACAAACAATTCACCCTGTAGAAAGATCAGCTAGAAGAAGTCACCTTGTAGAGTGTTCAGTTACAAAGAAACCATCATGTAGAGAGTTTAGCTGCAAACAAATCACCCTGTAGAGAGACCAGCTAGAAGAGGTCACCTTGTAGAGAGTTCAGCTACAAAGAAACCATCCTGTATATACATTTCAAGTCACCCAGTAGAGAGATCAGCTGCAAAAAAATATCCTGTGGGGAATAATGGGCATGTAATAAATATATGTATATAATTTGTATAATTACCAATAAAATCAAAAATAGTTGAAGTATTACAAATCTTCTTACTTCTTCCTGTGGTAAAGAAAAAAATACATGGGTTTAAAAAGCCCCAAAGCCAGCCATAGGCCGGCTTTGCAGTATACAAATACAAAAAGAAGTGATATCTAATCAAAAACAGCCACCAAATTCACCTGAATTGTCGTTATTAAAATTTAACCATTAACCTACCATCACAGCCATTTCTTGGCCGCCACCTTGGATTTCACATCTTTTTTTCACCATGGCCTTTTTGGGGGGCGCACCTTTTTTTACAGCTTGGCTGTTTTTGATTAGATTACTCTATCTTGAGTATACTGTAAAAAGAAAGCACGAGTCCAATGCACTGATTGTACTATTTTTATCCTGAGGAAGAATTATGTCTGTGTTGAAGTACTAGATCTGAAGTAGCTCCATAAATGGATATGCATTATTATGGTTGCATGTGCAACTGGTTGTACATGTAGCTATTGCTACACTGGATGTATAGAATATCAGGTGGACCTGTCAACTTTGCACTACCTGTTCATTTTTAACAAGTAACAGCTTATATTGTTGAGCAGGTATTGTTTGCTATGATCACATAGTTGCTAGCAATATACATCACTGAGTTTAAATTAAATTCATTAATTTGCAGTTTAAATTGCAAGTTTCTTGGCATGATAAACAGCAAATCTGCAGTGTATGGCTACCATTCACCCTAACACAAGGCTTCAAATTATTCTGACCAAAAATGTGCATAAAGGATCTTCTACACACAACCAATTTACCCAGTTTTGATGATTCATAATTGAAATAAGGTATAATTATATATCAACTTGATATTTAGTCAACAGTGAGACCACACATGCTGGTGCTACATGTGCATGTATGCTAATATGAATTAACAAGACCAGCTTATCCACAATAATAATAATAATATATAGCTACCATCATATAGGACTCTCCCATTAGTATAGTAGAATGTGGATGATCAATACATTTGTAGTTATTTGCTAGTATTGCATGACATACATGCTAATATGTAACACAATAATTATGATCAACTAGATCTTAACAGTCACAGTCGGACTGTGGTATAGTTATATGCACTATTGGCTGTACAGTAGCATGTGCTCTAATTATACTAAGCTACCAGTACAATATCTTCAAGTTGCTTACAACAGAGAACACATACAGTAATAATATTGTCATTCATTGGAAACCCTGCTGAGTGAAGATAATCATAATGTCATTAACTACAAAGTACAGCCCGATAATCACAAGTTATAGAAGCAATATCTGTATGGCGATCTTCAGTGATGTTTAAGCAATCATGATCAGGAAATGTATAAGTTCATCACACTGTCAAGTAGAATATGCAAATGAATCATAGCATATGTATATATTTTGATAAAATTAATGTCATCACTTGACTTGTCAACAGATCGTCATTGCAACTATAGGTAGTTAGCATGTTGGTTGCCGTGGCACACCCCAAGGGGCAAGATGGTGTAGGACTGTAGGTAACTAATGCCTCTGTCGTAACCAATTGCTTACCACACGGCTGAATGAATATGACCATCTAATGATAATGCATTACAGCTACTGTACATATTCTGTATATTGGTGCAACTACAGTGATATGTGAAAATTCAAAGTTGAAGAAAATTTTATATTATATGCAAATATGTATTTTGGAGGTCAGTAAAGATGTGACTGCTTGTATCCAGAGATGCTCCCAATGTTGTGGACAACTCTTCTAAATCACTGGGTGCTGTAGGACTGGGTAGTAATGCTCTGTCTGACTTCTGTAATGTCCTTGATATTTCACAGGGATTGATGCGTTTATTTGGTACCGGATCCCTGTAATAAAACAATATGGATACAATCATTTTACCACATGAGAAGAAACTTTCATTTAATGTTTTAGTGTTTTTATCAGGATTAGTAGATCCAGGAGGCTCCATGGGAATTTGAAGAAACTTTAGTGATCATTTGCTGATTGGAAGTATATTTTAAAATTGGAAGCCACTAATTATGAACTCTTCATATGACTACAGTAGCAAAACACTCTTTTAGTTCCCTTTTGTGACAAACTAACCTCCCTTTTTGTGGAAAACCAATCAGACCTACTATGCCAATACCTTCATACTTGACTTATGTGCTACATACATACCTATAAAATGTTGTTTTGTTGATATCACCATAATCATGATAGATAAACACTTTTGAAAATACTGGTTGCCTTTCCAAAGTCTTAAATGGAGATATTGCTGATTGGCTATTTCAACTAGGTAGCTACTCACAACTTTTTATGCCATTGTGCAATAGTGATGCACATAGGTGGCGGAAAAGGGGGGGGGGGGGGGGGGGGGCTAGGGGGCTAAAGCCCCCCTTCGGTCTGCTGAGGGGGGACTTAGCCCCCCCTCAGAATGATATCACACCGAAATTATCTTTCTTGAAGACCGTGATAAAGATCGAGATACTCTAATAGAGCAGTCACTCTAATAAAGTAGTCAGTGTGTAGCGAGCTATGTAAGGATTTTTATGTAGTTTATCAGCTAGAAATGATAGCTGGTGAGGTGGAAAACTCTTGTCAGTTGGTTGTGACCTTTTTTTTTTTTGGTCTCACCTTACCAAACTATAGAAATAAGTCTGGGTCAGCCCAGCGGAGCCCCCCCTCATATCAACTACTTCCTCCGCCGCTGGTGATGCAACAATACAAATTTCAAACCTCATTAAAATTTAATATTATTGGTTTTGTAATACAATTAAGTTGCAGAATGCACTGCAGTTGTATAATATGATATTAGGTTATTATACAGTTTGTTTCCTCTAACGCTGCATACAGGAAATGCTTTGAACGAAATTTTAGAATTAAATATTTTATATTATTTATTTCAAGGTGAAGTCTTATGTTTAATTTCAACACAGCAGCATCAAGTTGTCATGTCCTTACCAACACTGGATCATCAACTTGTAAACAGCTCTAGGACATCCAGGAGGTGGTGGTAGTCTGTATCCAGTAGTGATCTTGATCAAGTACTATGTAAATAATCAACAGAACTCATAAAATTAGAACAGCGTTCAATAATTGTACCTCTCGTCCTCTCTACCATCACAGTCCTCAAATGGCTTGTGACCCAAACTCCATATCTCATACATTACACATCCAAAACTCCACACATCACTTTGTGTTGAGTACTTCTTGTAGAAAATTGCCTATATGCAAATACATCTACTTTATAATTGACTTGCATTTGAATTTCCACATCAAAATAGTTTGTATATGGTCAAGAGTTAATTAAGCGATTACTTATAGGGGACTGCAATACACATCAATGCAGCAATAATATGTTATAAAGGTACAATTTTTATGCAACTCTATCAATATGATACTGTGTTACTAGGATACCTAGACCCCATCTAAACCTTATTACCCACTATACATATAATAGCCACATTAACTATGCCACAATCTAATTCTATGAACTTGGAAGACCATAACTAATGGTTCAAGGCACATAATAAACTTCACCTGTTTCACTACGTTGGTATAGTATACTCATCGCTAACCAAAATTTTAAGTCAGTAACTTTTTGTCATAGGCTTGAGCCAGTTATGCTTTGAAAAAAATTTATCTATTATGCTTTTGAGCAGTGTCCAAATATCCAGCCTATTATGCTCAAAATTATGCTTTCAAAAGCTCTAGAGTTGGCTGTTTTATTAGAGTATATCAGCCTCTCCTGACTACTGTATTAACTACTCTGTTAGAGCACCTCAATATTTTTTCCACGAAGTGTGAATAATCAGCCAAGAAACAATAAAAATAACATTTTTGATATAAAATGTAGCATGTTCATGTTTTTGGGGTATGCATTGTGCATTTTAATTAAAAATCTCGAATATCATCCTATTACACTGCCTAATGATTTTGATAGCCTATTATGCTTGAAATGATGCCGGCATAATTGGCACAAGCCTATCAATCGAATCATCAGTTAGTAAATTGTGTATGCGTGTGTGTGTGTGTGTGTGTGTGTGTGTGTGTGTGTGTGTGTGTGTGTGTGTGTGTGTGTGTGTGTGTGTGTGTGTGTGTGTGTGTGTGTGTGTGTGCGCGTGCGTATGTGTGCAGTAGACCCCCATCCGGTCACAATTAATCAATTAGGAGATACTGAGTGCTGCATGTGCAATTATTCCAGAACTGCATGAAAATCCCTACTAAATACCTATGACATCCATCTTGACCAGAATGTAAGGATATTAAGTGTTTGACTTTGCCATTTTTCACATGTTATGCAACCGCAAGGCTAGATCACAGGTTTCTGTTATACAGAATAGAAGTACAGTACTGTAATTATTTTAGTAGAATGTATCACCCTAAAACCAACTTCACTTTTCATGGCAAAATAATTTGCAACATTGTGGTTAAACATAATTAAACCCACCTTCAGGACTAGTGAGGACTACCACAAACTATGTTCTCAACAAGTTTCTATCAAATTTTAACTATGGGTGGCTTGGATTCTTCCCTGTTGTTGCTCAAGATGTGCTTTTTTGTCTACTGCAGGCGCTACAATGCCAGCATTATGGAGTTTCCTTTGTCCTCCTTTGTGTTCCATTCCTTTCTCCACTACCATGTGGATGTTGGTTTGTGGATAGTGTATCAATGGCTTTTTACTGCCCACCACATTTATGTTAATGGTTGGGTTGGTTGCAGAGGTACTTCACAAACTGTTCATTTGTAACATTGTGAAATGAGCTTACCATAAGGGGAAACACCTTGATGCTAGTGGCTACAGTTTGAGTCTCTCTTGCTTATTCTTTCTCTTGGGAATTTCTCACGTATTAATGCAATGACAAGGTTTCTACAATATTTACAGCCCCTCAAACAATGCGGTCTCAGTTTTTCACAATTAATTCTTAGCCTTCAGTTATTTTAATTAATTTGTAGGTGACGTTGCTTGCATCATAGAAACCTTGTCAGCATAATTCTAGTTCTTGAGAAATTATGATTTGATAAGCATTATTTTAAGCTATGAACATAATATATTTGGAAGTAGAGTGAGTGGCAACTAAAGTTTGGCTAATATAGTGGTGAATTGATTCTCCAAACTTTATTTACCATTTTACGTGCTTCTAGTACTTTTTGCTGCTGTGTGGTAAATTTGCCAAACTTTTATCTTCGCAATTCTGATTTGCCAAACTTCTGAAATTTGTCATTAATTTTACAGTATCCCTAAATGAAATACACCATTACACTTGATACTTCACCTAGTACATTTTAGACAGTAGATTCATAACAAGACACTCTTTGTATTCCTACCAAGGAACTTTTCTATTATATGCTTTCTAAATCTACCTCCAATAGAGCAGTCTTTGCAATACCATAGCTCAACACTTGACATTGAGCCAGTAGTGTAATACTTTTCTCTAGTCTTTACAATCAGCACTGACACTGATGCATACACCTATTTGAACTTCAGTCTGATAATGAGAAGTTTAATGTCTTGTGTGTGTTTAAACGGATTTTTTTTATTAAAGCACTATAATATACATTCTATAGGAATCTAGTTGTTTTCAATGCTTTATCCCTTGATCTGTAACATCTTATATGTATATCCCTCCTTTCTTGGAAGCTCCTGGATTCACAAGAGAAAAGGCATAAAATTACAGAAGGAGTTTTGAGACTTCCTGGAACCAATTGTGTAAAAATATATAGCTGCATCAACTGTTAAACTTATGTATCATAAATTGCGCATCTGTGGTCATCAAAGTCTATGGTGTCACATGGAAATTGACCCAATAAGGACAAATATGAATGGGATTCCTCACATTTGATTGGTTATTTTAGTCAAATTCAAAACATTTACGAGTACAGATGCACAATCCGCAATATACATGTTGGCATTTATTATTATAAAGTGCTACAATTGGCTCTACTAGCACATTTTAATTCTAGTAGCTAGATCAATCCAGACATTTAACTGATTGTGTCAAATTAATTTGCACAAGGGAAAACAAGATACACAGCACAAAGACATTAGTTACTGTTACAGTAGTTGTAATGAACAACTGTCCCTGATTCCTGTGGTATCATTACAGTCACTGGATTCTAGGAAGTGGACTGTGTTTTACCATTGACTTGTCCAAATTAAATTGTATCACTGTACAATATTACACTCATCAATTCACACTTACTTCAGGAGCAGTCCACTTTACTGGTATTTTCTCTCCTGTGGACACAATGTTGGTGTCATCAGATATATCACGTGCCATCCCAAAATCTGCAATCTGTAGCACAATTGCAAGGTATGCATTCAAAATGTTCATACTTAAAATTTATAGTGTAACTTTGTCAACTAATCCAAGCCAATAACATCACCTGCAATTACTCCATAACCTTCCCAAGGTCACTATACCAATCTGTGCACTGTGAAACACCTACAGAAGTATGTGTGCAGCAAGCAGACCTGACAAGTTTAAGACAAGTTAGCTAAGTAGTTTGAAATTGTTAGTGAATGTATAGCCATCATGCTGGTGTTATGTATTTTAAAAACTTGTCTATGTTCCCAAAAAAGATTTGTTTTCCAAAAATATGTCACAATTTGCAAGTCATTCATGACAAAAAGACCAATGACGCTGCTCAACCTGGTATGATGAAATCTAAGTCACTTGTAAGTAATCTAGAGAGCTACTAATTGTTTACAACAAAATAAACACCATGTGGCCAGATTTGCAAAAGTGCTCCAAAACTGTACTCAGACCTTATACCACTGTAGTGTAGCTACACTATCAGACCAGTCCTCAAGCTATAAAGAGAACTGTCTCTACTGACATGTACGTATAACAAGCCAGAAACCAAATTCTTACCTTGCAAGAATTCAATTTGTTGAAAAATAGAAGTACAAGGGTAGATGATTTTATACAGTGTCAATTCTGTTAAATTCATATAATAATAAAATCTTAGGCCCTACCCTAGTCACTGTCCTCCTTCAATATGTTTCCCACCTCTTGACCCTACATGCAATCTCACAAGGAGAAGGTATAGTGTAGAGAATACTCTAAGTTGATGAACCGATGATGCATCTTTGCAGTCCCTAAATTCCTATTAACTAATTTGTATGGTACAATACAAACTGATAGAATGATCATTTCTTTCTTTCTTTGCTTGACATGAATGGAAGGGATAAGTTATTCAACACACCTTACACACATCATCACTTGATACTAGTACATTCCTAGCAGCCAGGTCTCTGTGTACAAAGTATTTTGAAGCAAGATAACTAAGTCCTGACGATACTTGTCTGCAGAAACTTAGCAGATCATGTTTCAACTCCTCACAAGCTTCAGGAGGTGTCCTGTGTGTTTACTATTTAAACTATTATTTATTGTACACAGTTTCTTACATGTTTTTTAAGCCAATTAAAAATTCATGAAGGTCTCCTTTAGGCATGTATTCCAGTATGATCATTTTACTTTCCTTTTCAGTCACTACTCCATACAACTCCACAATGTGGTTGTCCTTAAACTGACCCATAATGGCTGCCTCCCTCAGAAACTTGACCCTGTCTGACTCTGAACATTCTGACTTGAGTGTCTTCACTGCTACTTGTATAGGATCAGCAGAACCGTCAGTCCATGTGCCCAAATTAACCATTCCAAACTCACCAGAACCAAGCTTTTGTAAAACCCTGGAAATACTTTAAAGCATTCTGTGTATCAAATAATATATCTACCAGAATTGTGTTATATAGATACGTATAGCGCTGATCAATTGAAGGTTTTGGTGAATGGCACAGTATAAACCCAGTAAACTGTTTCCTTCTCACTCATTCCACATAAACTTGGATCGTCTTTAAGGCTCCAGCAAAATGTGCACAAATTTTAATACCTATCATGAAGTAGTGCTCAAATTACCAAGCCTTTTTTATGGACAAATTTATGTGCCTTTAAAATCAAGATTATACTCAAGAGTTGACTGTTTTGTTAGAGCATATCAGTACTTCCTGACTTGCATTAGAGTTAGCAATTGATTAATTAGGGTGCCTTAATTGTTTTAACGGTGTACCAAAAAAGAAATTATGATATGAATTGGAGTAACAATGAGTTACATGTTTTATTTCTTGCTTGTCTGCATTCCAAATTTTAATTAAAGTCATTGTTAATGTGTGATGCTTTAGCTGGCCTGTTATGCAGCAAATTTATGTTGGCTAAGTCAGCTGAGGCCTGCCATCATTCACAGGCCAAATACTGAACACTGTCTCACATCACTGTATGCTTTGTGTGCACATAATCTATATTATCTCACACTCACCTTACAGTACTATCACAGATAGCACGAAACCTTTTATTTTCAAAACAAGCATAAATAGCCTCTTCTGAATGTCCTGGATCTGAGTAATACTCTTCTTCTTTACCTCCACTAGTTGGGGCTGACACTCTTGCATCATCATAAGGAGTAGAATATGTAGTGTCATTTGTGTACTCCATAGGATCATTATAAACAGTAGAGTAAGGAGACAAATAGTCCTCAGGATTTGGAGGTGCCTCATAATCATTACTTGCCAGTTTAGGATTGTCTCTAGTCAAAGCATTCACAGGATCTGAATAATATGATAACTCAGCAGGGTTGCTATTGATAGAACCTCTACAACAATCTGGGGTATCGTATTCTGGTTGAGTGTTCTACTGAGTTTATAACTTTAACACAATTATACATACAGTGTGTTCTTGTTTACCTCGTACAATACAGAACTATTATCTACTCTCTTGATCTCTGAATATTGGTTGGTTAAACCAGTTGTTGGCTCATATTCTCTTTTAGAACTTTTCAATTCATATCTCTCTGAAATAAAAGCAAGACTAGCAGTCCATGTTTTCTTTTATGCACAATTATATGGTGGAAATATTACCTGGTGGAACTTCATCCTTTTCCTTCTTTCGTCGCTTCTTGTACCATAGCATGGTCACAATGAGTAAGAGGATAATGATGCAGATGATAACTCCTACCACACAACCAACAATAATGCCAGTACTACCAGATGATGATGAGCTACCACCAGCACCTCTAACAGTAGCAACATAAGTTGAGGTGGTAACTAATGATGTAATGATAGCCATAACTGAAGTCAGATTGGTAGACTCAACTAGTGTCAATGTAGCAGACATATTAACTGGTGTCGATGTAGTAGGCATATTAACTGGTGTAAATGTAGCAGACATATTAACTGGTGTCGATGTAGTAGACATATTAATTGGTGTCGATGTAGCAGACATATTAACTGGTGTCGATGTAGTAGACATATTAACTGGAGTCGATGTAGTAGACATATTAACTGGTGTCGATGTAGCAGACATATTAACTGGTGTCGATGTAGTAGACATATTAACTGGTGTCGATGTAGCAGACATATTAACTGGTGTCGATGTAGTAGACATATTAACTGGTGTCGATGTAGCAGACATATTAACTGGTGTCGATGTAGCAGACATATTAACTGGTGTCGATGTAGCAGACATATTAACTGGTGTCGATGTAGCAGACATATTAACTGGTGTCGATGTAGTAGACATATTAACTGGTGTCGATATAGTAGACATATTAACTGGTGTCAATGTAACAGACATATTAACCAATGTCAATGTAGTAGGCATATTAACTGGTGTCGATGTAGTAGACATATTAACTGGTGTCGATATAGTAGACATATTAACTGGTGTCAATGTAGCAGACATATTAACCAATGTCGATGTAGTAGACATATTAATTGGTGTCGATGTAGTAGACATATTAACTGGAGTCGATGTAGTAGACATATTAACTGGTGTCGATGTAACAGACATATTAACTGGTGTCGATGTAACAGACATATTAACTGGTGTCGATGTAACAGACATATTAACTGGTGTCGATGTAGTAGACATATTAACTGGTGTCAATGTAGTAGACATATTAACTGATGTCGATGTAGTAGACATATTAACTGGTGTCGATGTAGTAGACATATTAACTGGTGTCGATGTAGTAGACATATTAACTGGTGTCGATGTAACAGACATATTAACCAATGTCAATGTAGTAGACATATTAACTGGTGTCGATGTAGTAGACATATTAACTGGTGTCGATGCAGTAGGCATAACTGCTAGAGACATAATGTCAAAGTGATGGACATAACTAACGAAGTACAATTTCACAATGTATTATGGTTACAGTACTTCAAAGAGTTTTATCAGTATAGGGACCATGCATGAATGTTTGGGGTTTCTCTTGAAAGTATTAATCAAAAAACAGCTAAAAAATACCTTCAAAATGTCTTGGAAATATTGGTTGACCAGAATGAAGCCCACACATGCTTTCAAAAATTCCTCAAAATGCATAAGTTTCTAAAAAACTATATTAGCACTGAGGATAAAAAGAAATTCAGCTTCGGGTCACACAATCTTTTTTGCCTTACAGACTAATGGGTTTCAATGAATTCTCTTTGGGTATTCTATTGCATAGTAGTGGACTACATTATTAGGGAAATTAGATTTTAAGGAGTTACTCCTAAAAATTAATATGATTTTGGCCATACTATGTGTATACATAGCTTCCCAACTATCACAGAGTCAAGCCCTAAACATGAATTAACTTTTAACAACATACATAATTAATGGGACCTAATGGATAGCATTGCCAACTTACCAAGGTGTACCCTAATAGCAATGTTGTACGCAATAATATCTGAAGCATCTGTATGAGTAAAACTGCTTTGATTGCCAGTAACTTGATAATTTTTTGGTTGTCCATTGATACATTTGGTATGCAATAATAATGCTCTATTTCTTCCCTTATTAGAATACAACCCCACAAATGATCCTGATGGAGCAGTGAACTGTTCTGTTTCTGGGAGGGTGTAGTTCTGACATGAAAATGTACTACTATCATTAGGAGTGAATGTGACTGTATTTGATTGGATAAGTGAATAAGTAGTGTTTCTGTCATTATTCTTCCAAATACCAGGATAAAATGTCACTGATGAAGCATTATGTATCTGATAACAGAATTCCCAGGCAGTTACAACTCCTTCACACCGAACAATATATCGAGATCGAGATAGTATGTACGTGTGGTCTGCAGTAATAATTGTCTCTCTGTGATTCAGCGACCCAGCAGTATATGTATCATGATGAGCACAGCGTTGACCACTGACTACTGTACAAATACAGTGGTATATGTAATATTCATTAGTATACCATCACTAACCAGATATTAAAAATAAGGTGGAAACTGCACTAACAACTAAACTTCTCATGATCAGTATACTACAAAATAAAGAAATTTTTGCACATAAATATTATGTAGTTGTGTACATTGTACATGACATTTTCACCACTTTAAATACTTCTGTTATATCAAGTTTCCACAATGAATTAGCTTTACTGAAGGACATTTTGTGGAAAATGATAAGGAGCAAGATACAAGAACCACTGCAACTTAGTAATCTGTAGGTCCATGGTGTTGCACCACACAAAATAAGTTCGTAATATCGAGATGTGCTTTATCAATTTTTCTTGCATAATTTTTAAATTGAATTAGCTTTTTGTGGATTGTTGCTACTTCACTATAACCACCTGTTTGCATTTACGTACAAATTGATACCAGCCTTGTCATGAATGTTACTCATACAGGGTTAAGTCTTAAAGAATGCATGGACACAGAGAGTGGCTTACTACAGTATGTAATATAATTTTAAAATTTATGTAGGTGATTGGGGAGAGCAGATTCTCTTGTTAGTTGCTGTATATTTGAAGCAGCAAATAATCACTTCTTATAGTAGTGTCTCATTGTTCATATGCATTTTTACCATTTTAGGCTGTGAAGACTTAAAAATTGTTTTAGGCAATGAATGTCTCACACAATAGCACTTAGTACACACAAGGTACTGGATGACAGTTCAACAGCTGCTTTGATTTCAATTTCAGGTGAGTTTGCAATAAATGACAATAATAGGCATTGCATATTAATTTTTCATGAGTTATATATAGATAATACCATCTAATCCAAAACAGCCAAGCTGTAAAAAAAGAGTGCGGCCCTGAGAAAGGCTATGGTGAAAAAAGATGTGAAATCCAAGGTGGCGGCCAAGAAATGGCTGTGATGGTAGGTTAATGGTAAAAATTTTAATAACGACAATTCAAGTGAATTTTGTGCCAAGACCAAGCGGCACCAAATTCACTGAATTGTTGTTATTAAAATTTTTACCATTAACCTACCATCACAGCCATTTCTTGGCCGCCACCTTGGATTTCACATCTTTTTTCACCATAGCCTTTCTCAGGGCCGCACTCTTTTTTTACAGCTTGGCTGTTTTGGATTAGATTTCACTTCTTTTTGCATTTGTATACCCCAAAGCCGGCCTATGGCCGGCTTTAGGGCTTTTTAACCTGTCATTTTTTTCTTTACTACAGGAAGAAGAAAAGATGAAGCAGGGTGATTTCTTTTTAGCTGACCTCTCTGCAAGGTGATCCTTCTAGCTGATCCCTCTACCGGATAACTTGTTTGTAGCTGAACTCTCTACAGGGTGATTTGTTTGTAGCTGAACTCTCTACAAGGTAACTTCTTCTAGCTGATCTTTCTACAGGGTGATTTGTTTGTAGCTGAATTCTCTACAGGGCGATTTGATTGCAGCTAAACTGCTGAACTCTCTACAATGTAACTTCTTCTAGCTAAACTCTCTACGGATGGCTTGTTTCTAGCTGATCTCTCTACAGGGTGACTTGTTTGTAGCTGAACTCTCTACAAGGTGATTTGTTTGTAGCTGAACTCTCTACAAGGTGACTTCTTCTAGCTGATCTTTCTACAGGGTGATTTGTTTGTAGCTGAATTCTCTACAGGGTGATTTGTTTGCAGCTAAACTGCTGAACTCTCTACAATGTAACTTCTTCTAGCTAAACTCTCTACGGGTGGCTTGTTTCTAGCTGATCTCTCTACAGGGTGACTTGTTTGTAGCTGAACTCTCTACAAGGTGATTTATTTGTAGCTGAACTCTCTACAAGGTAACTTATTCTAGCTGATCTTTCTACAGGGTGATTTGTTTGTAGCTGAATTCTCTACAGGGCGATTTGTTTGCAGCTAAACTGCTGAACTCTCTACAATGTAACTTCTTCTAGCTAAACTCTCTACGGGTGGCTTGTTTCTAGCTGATCTCTCTACAGGGTGACTTGTTTGTAGCTGAACTCTCTACAAGGTGATTTATTTGTAGCTGAACTCTCTACAATGTAACTTCTTCTAGCTGAACTCTCTACATGGTGACTTGTTTGTAGCTGAACTCTCTACAGGGTGATTTGTTTGTAGCTGAACTCTCTATAAGGTAACTTCTTCTAGCTGACCTTTCTACAGGGTGATTTATTTGTAGCTAAATTCTCTACAGGGCGATTTGTTTGCAGCTGAACTCTCTACAAGGTAGCTTCTTTGTAGCTGAACTCTCTACAATGTAACTTCTTCTAGCTGAACTCTCTACGGGTGGCTTGTTTCTAGCTGATCTCTCTACAGGGTGACTTGTTTCTAGCTGAACTCTCTACAGGGTGATTTGTTTGTAGCTGAACTCTCTACAAGGTAACTTCTTCTAGCTGACCTTTCTACAGGGTGATTTGTTTGTAGCTGAATTCTCTACATGGTAGTTTCTTTGTAGCTGAACTCTCTACAATGTAACTTCTTCTAGCTGAACTCTCTACAGGATGACTTGTTTCTAGCTGATCTCTCTACAGGGTGACTTGTTTGTAGCTGAACTGTCTACAGGGTGATTTGTTTGTAGCTGAACTCTCTACAAGGTAACTTCTTCTAGCTGAACTCTCTACAGGATGATTTGTTTCTAGCTGATCTCTCTACAGGGTGACTTGTTTGTAGCTGAACTGTCTACAGGGTGATTTGTTTGTAGCTGAACTCTCTACAGGGTGACTTGTTTGTAGCTGAACTGTCTACAGGGTGATTTGTTTGTAGCTGAACTCTCTACAAGGTAACTTCTTCTAGCTGAACTCTCTACAGGATGATTTGTTTCTAGCTGATCTCTCTACAGGGTGACTTGTTTGTAGCTGAACTCTCTACAGGGTGATTTGTTTGTAGCTGAACTCTCTACAAGGTAACTTCTTCTGGCTGAACTCTCTACATGGTGACTTGTTTCTAGCTGAACTCTCTACAATGTAACTTCTTCTAGCTGAACTCTCTACGGGTGGCTTGTTTCTAGCTGATCTCTCTACAGGGTGACTTGTTTCTAGCTGAACTCTCTACAGGGTGATTTGTTTGTAGCTGAACTCTCTACAAGGTAACTTCTTCTAGCTGACCTTTCTACAGGGTGATTTGTTTGTAGCTGAACTCTCTACAAGGTAACTTCTTCTAGCTGATCTTTCTACAGGGTGATTTGTTTGTAGCTGAACTCTCTACAGGACGATTTATTTGCAGCTGAACTCTCTACATGGTAGTTTCTTTGTAGCTGAACTCTCTACAATGTAACTTATTCTAGCTGAACTCTCTACAGGATGACTTGTTTCTAGCTGATCTCTCTACAGGGTGACTTGTTTGTAGCTGATCTTTCTACAGGGTGATTTGTTTGTAGCTGAACTCTCTACAGGGCGATTTATTTGCAGCTGAACTCTCTACATGGTAGTTTCTTTGTAGCTGAACTCTGTACAACATAACTTCTTCTAGCTGAACTCTCTACAGGATGACTTGTTTCTAGATGATCTCTCTACAGGGTGACTTGTTTGTAGCTGATCTTTCTACAGGGTGATTTGTTTGTAGTTGAATTCTCTACAGGTGATTTGTTTGCAGCTGAACTCTTTTACATGGTGGTTTCTTTGTAGCTGAACTCTCTACAAAGTGACTTCTTCTAGCTGATCTATCTACAGGATGACTTGTTTCTAACTGAACTCTCTACAGTGTGATCTGTTAATAGCGGAACTTTCTACTGGGTGCTTTGTTTGCAGCTAAACTCTTTGCATGATTGTTTCTTTGTAACTGAACTCTCTACAAGGTGACTTCTTCTAGCTGATCTCTCTACAGGGCAATTTGTTTGTAGCTGAATTCTCTACAGGGTGATTTATTTGAGCTGAACTCTCTACATGATGGCTTATTTGTAGCTGAACTCTCTATTAGGTACCTTCTTCTAGCTGATCTGACTACAGGGTGACTTGTTTGTAGCTGAATTCCCTACAGAATAACTTACAATGTAATATAACTGAGTAAATTATAAATGCAGCTGAATGCTTTATTAGGGTGACTGTTCTATTAGAGTATCTCGATCTCGCATTTGCTGCACCTAGTTGCCTTTCGAATCATAACTCAGTGATTTGTAATTCGATTCTTCTGTACTACTGCAAGGACTTTCTATGATGATTATTCCAGCTACATACTGATTTTCAGCTCGTTGCTCTAAGCGGTTTGCCTGGTAGATACGAAAACTAATAGTTTTTTTATTCATAAAAATCGATCGCGTAATTTTGACACAGGTTGGGTTTCGTATCATATCTCCATGGTCTTTATCCCGATTCCTTTCAAACCACAAAAAGGCACTCCTACGATGGTTGTTCCATCTACATATCAATTTTCAACTGATTCCTCCAAGGCGTTTACCCTGTAGGCGTGACAGACCTTCGACCTTATTTTACGCAAATAATCGGTCATAACTCCGTGAATGTTCATCGGATTCCTACCAAAGTTGGTACGGAGATCCGCCTTAATGAGCCCTTTAAGTGTGCCAAATTTCAGCCAAATCCGAGCACGCATTCGTGTTTTATGGCGAATTTTGCGAAGTGTGCGAAATGAAGAAGATGAAGAAGAAAAAAACGAAGAAATTAAAACGAAATTTTGTTCGCTCGTATCTCGGAAATGGCTGGAGCGATGTTCTTCAAATTTGGTATGTAGACTACCCTAACTGGGCGGCACGTCTCCAGCAAATTTGGTTCCAATCGGATAAGGGATCACAGAGCTACATAGGTGTGAAAATTGCGTTTTCTTTCTTCCTGTTAATATACTCACGGTGTGGCGCGCCGGCTTCTTGGGCCGCACGACACACTATCGTGTGTCTTGATACCTGTTTCACTGCCCATACTAAAGTCTCAAATAGTAGCAGTGAAATTTATCCCGTATTTCACTGGTAGCACTGCTTGAAGGTTCTTAGTTTACTAATTTGTTAAGATGCCTTACTGTAGTTATACTGATAGTAAAGTGTCAGTAAACTTAAGTATGTGGAACATAATTATTTTACTAAGTTTTAAACTCTCAGTAAAACATCAGTGATGCGGGTTTACTGAAAAACTACTAAAATAACAAACAATTAACTGTTCCATATACTGGGGATATACCACTGTAGTAAACTAAGATACTTCAAGCAGTGTAGCAGTGAAAAAGTTGTAATTGCAATTTCATTGGCTAGAATCTATGTTAACAATGCAGCGCCAATTAGTGTTGAGACGTGTTTAGTACATAGTGACAAATTGCGTACATAGCAACGCTAATGCACAGCATGCGTATATGCAGCGAGTATTGTATTAACTGGGAATAGCATGGGTATAGCAGTGAAATTTGGGATAAATACCACTCTTGTTATATTGGAAATGGTAAATTCCACTCGGCTTCGCCTCGTGAAATTTATCCCCATTTCCAATACAACACTCGTGGTATTTATCCCAAATTTCACTGCTACCCATGCTATTACTAGTACTAATTTAATTGTGACCGGATCTTGGAAAACCTACCTTTTGAGCACAAGCAAAATTTTTGGGAAAACTCAAATGAACATCTCAACAATTCTTTTAAAAGTGATTTTTTTTACACATTCAGATAAAGAAACTATTAAACCTTCTTGCTGTGAAGTTTCACACACACACATAGCTTCTTTTTCCTAGGAGATATGGATGATTATATCAGACCATGTGGTAATTTTACATACGTGGGACAACAATTAGGTGATTTGTTCAGGTGCTAGAATGGCTAAAACTTAATCTTAGACAATGACACATGGAATTCAATGGCAAAAAAGTACCAAGAATACTTCATTAAACTATCAAAAATGTCTTTTAAAGTATTTTAGATGGTAAGAATGGAATTATTTGGTAAACATAGTGATTTGTCACCATTGGTCACCCTTAATCACTCTCAGAACTCATTATAATACCATAAAAGTTAGTTTGAAATGTACAGGACAGAAAATTGGCCATATCTCAGGAATGCTTAAAGATATTAAGCTGAAATTTTAACATAAGATAGATGAGCACCCAGTACCTCATTTAAGCTCTAAAGCAGAAAATTATTTTAGCCTGACAAGATTTAGCATTTCAATCAAAAGAAGTAGCTATGACTCCTCTATCGCGTCCTCCACAAAGGGATAGGAAGTGGGCGGCATTTGCCTCAAAAGCCCCATTCTGGATCCACTATTGGTACTACTTTTGAGAGTCTTGTACTGTAGTTGATTCTGTCAGTCAACAACCCAAGTCTTCTATTTTCCATTGACTGATGGCTAATTGATACACTTACAGCTGTTGGCTAAGGACTCTATAACTGTCAGGGGCAGATCTAGGATTTTTAGAAGGGGGTTTCTAGTGGCCGGTAGTAGGACTGAGAAGCTGACACGGTTTTATTTTACAATGCTTGACATTTGCTATAGCTATAATAAAACTTACTAAAAGCCTACTATTTTACAGAGTTTCTGATCTACTGATGCTCACTAGCACTTACTATGTCATGTTTTCATCAATTATAGTTATTTAGTTAGCTATGATAGATTGGTCTACTGTGATTAGATTGTTGTATGATGTATTTAGCTAGCTAATAGCTAGTCATTATTCTGTTTATCAACTCTTTGCTTCTTCATAGGTATTGGCTTCATTATCACTATTACCATCACCTTCTATAACCTCTTCTGTTTGCTTTGGAAGGCTTTCTGCTATGTCAATAACAGAATTAACAGGGGCAGAGAACAGTACTCTAACAGAATAGTACTCTAAGTTGGGGGCAAAGGTGGTTAACATTCAGGAAGTATCTAAGAATCATTAATGGCACCTTCGTTTGCAAATCACAATATTAGGGCATATATGCCCCATAATAAAGATTGAATACTTTGAGATTGAATTTGAGAACAATTTCAGTGGTGCATGCGTACATGAATACAGCATTCCTCGATGATTATTATTAAGTACTGTAACTACAAGTGGATATCAATAAATCACGGCCTTTAAAATACACCGGGCACATAAATTTGTAAAGACATATCTCTACTTGCAGATAGGTTTGGATAAATTGCATCCTAAATGTAAATAAATTATGGAATTATATAGCATCTTGTTTAATGTTTCAACTGAATGTTCTATTAGAGTAGATGACTGTTCTATTAGAGTAGATGACTGTTCTATTAGCACAGCAAACTAGGTATTGTTAGTGATTATTCAACATAATATTATCTAATCCAAAACAGCCAAGCTGTAAAAAAAGAATGTGGCCTTCAAAAAGACTTTGGTGAAAAAAGATGTGAAATCCAAGGTGGCAGCCAAGAAATGGCTGTGATGGTAGGTAAATGGTAAAAAATTTAATAACAACAATTCAGGTGAATTTGGTGCCGCTTGGTCTTGGCACAAAATTCACCTGAATTGTCGTTATTAAAATTTTTACCATTAACCTACCATCACAGCCATTTCTTGGCCGCCACCTTGGATTTCACGGTTTTTTTTTCACCATAGCCTTTCTGAGAGTTGCACTCTTTTTTTACAGCTTGGCTGTTCTGGATTAAATTTCACTTCTTTTTGTATTGGTTTACCCCAAAGCTGGCCATATAGGCCAGCTTTGGGGCTTTTTTAACCTATCTTTCTTTCTTACCATGTAGGGAGTTCAGCTGCAAATAAATCACCCTGTACAGAGTTCAGCTATGAACAGATCACTCTATAGAGAGTTCAGCTAGAAACAAATCATCCTGTAGAGAGCTTAGCTACAAACAAATCACCCTTTAGAGAGATTAGCTAGAAGAAGTCACTTGTAGAGAGTTCAGTTACAAAGAAACCACCATGTAGAGAGTTCAGCTGCAAACAAAATACCCTGTAGAGAGATCAGATAGAAGAAGTCACCTTGTAAAGAGTTCAGCTACAAAGAAACCATCATGTAGACGTTCAGATGCAAAAAAATCACCCTGTAGAGAGTTTCAGTTACGAAAAGATCACCCTGTAGAGAGATCAGCTAGAAGAAGTAACATTGTAGAAAGTTCAGCTACAAAGGAACCACCATGTAGACAGTTCAGCTGCAAACAAATCACCCTGTAGAGAATTCAGCTACAAACAAATTCCCCTGTAGAAAGATCAGCTAGAAGAAGGTACCTTGTAGAGAGTTCAGCTACAAAGAAACCATCAATGTAGAGAGTTCAGCTGCAAACAAATCACCCTGTAGAGAATTCAGCTACAAACAAGTCACCCTGTATAGAGATGAGATGGAATTTAATGTTTTTTGCCCATTTGGTTAAAGCAACTATTAAACCTTCTGGCTGTGAAGGTTCACACCCAAAGCTTCTTTTAGCTAGGATATGTGGATGATTATATCAGACCATGTAGTAGTTTCACATGAGTTACAAGTTGGGTGATTTCTTCAGCTTATGGATCAGTGGCTAAAATTAAGTCTTTGGACAATGACATGTGTGAAGAAAAGGACAAAGAATACTTGATTTAACTTTTAGCAATCTGTTATATACATTTACATTCTAGAAATGGAATTATTAATTTCTCCACGAAGTAATTTGTCACCATTCATTTTGTCACACTTAATCACTCACAGAACTTGAACTACTTTAGGAATATAACTTAAAACAAATCTGTTGATGCATAGGTCATTCAGCGTCACATCTCTTAGTATAGTATTTCTATTTCCAAATGACTGTATACAGTGTTAGGCTAATAGTAGAGTCAATAGTCTAAAAGAATTAAAATGGTGCAAAAAAATGAAACATTGTATGACGTTTAACCAGGTACCTGTATACCTGAACATTGTAAACCCTTAACCATTGAATCACACAGTGTTTATTCTAGGATTTCTCTGTTGGAGGGATCAGGAATTTAGGGGGTGACCAGGTGAAAGTCTATATAATATTGTACATAGCTAGACATTCAACTTCACAACTATATAAAACAGGAATAGTTGCCAAACTGGTTAGTCATTAAAGGCCTAAAAAGTAATTTAAAACTTGAGTTATCTGAAATTGTAATATTATGGTATTGCAGTTCATGGATAGCAAAGCAAGAAAAGTTTTAAAATCAGGCTTTTCTGAGATTAAATTTGGCAATATTTTTGCTGGCTGTGCATGTCATTCTGAAAAGTGGCTACACTCTCTGAGATTGAATTGACAAGTTTTGTGTGCCAATATAAAACAAGCTTAACCTAAGTATAGTGTAGCAGTCACTCACAGTTTTAGAGGGTGAGTCTGAGATTTTAGGGGGGAAGTTCCAGCCCTAGAATAAACAATGGAACCACTGCACTGCTGTGTGTTACCAACCTTCCTTAATTTCTACCTAATATGTGACCAGATCTGTGTAAAGGGGTCTTATAGCCTTTCTGATTGCATGTACTTGGCTTCACATAAATTCACTTGTGATAATGGCACTACTCTCATAGCACCATATAGCACCATATCTCTCATAGTCCCATCATAGCACCATATTTACTTGGTGTAATATGAAGGTGATAAGTTGTTGAGAATTTGGAAAGGCTATAAGACCCCTCGTCACATACAGTATGTATATGAAAGAAAGGTTTGGTTTAAATTTGCACTATAAGCAAAGGTTCATACTAGTATTAGGCACTGTCTGGGGTTGCTTTTTAACTAGCTATGCATTACTATTATACAGACCAATGATATTATTGAAGGGTCTATAACATATAGTATGTTTTATTGTATTGTTTAATATGTTTAAAATGTAGTATGCTAATAGAGCAAACACTTTTTTGAACTGCAGCCTATGCAATACACAGAAAATGCTTTAGAATATTCTAGAGTTTCTATTTGCGTTTCACAACTTTTAACCCTGACGTTTTTGAAAGCTGTACTGTTCATTGCTTGACTGTTTTGGCATGAATACACCTGTACATAGCAATCATTCAGCTATTACATATTATCTAATCCAAAACAACAAAGCTGTAAAAAAGTGTGCGGCCCTCGAAAAGGCTTTGGTGAAAAAAGATGTGAAATCCAAGGTGGCGGCCAAGAAATGGCTGTGATGGTAGGTTAATGGTAAAAATTTTAATAACGACAATTCAGGTGAATTTTTGTGCCGCTTGGTCTTGGCAAAAAATTCACCTAAATTGCCGTTATTAAAATTTTTACCATTAACCTACCATCACAGCCATTTCTTGGCCGCCACCTTGGATTTCACATCTTTTTTCACCATAGCCTTTTTGAGGGCCGCACACTTTTTTTACAGCTTGGCTGTTTTGGATTAGATTTCACTTCTTTTTGTATTTGTATACACCAAAGCCGGCCATAGGCCAGATTTGGGACTTTTTGAACCTGTCTTTTTTTCTTTAACACAGGAAGAAGAAAAGATGAAGCAGATGTACATTAAATATTTCTGATTTTATCAGTAAATGTACAAATTATATATATAATGCATATATTTATTACAGAACTCTCCATGGTGGTTTCTTTGTAACTGAACACTCTACAAAGTGACTTCTTCTAGCTGATCTCTCTACAGGGAGATTTGTTTGTAGCTGAACTCTCTACAGGTGATTTGTTTGCAGCTGAACTCTCTACATGATGGTTCTTTGTAGCTGAACTCTCTACAAGGTGACTTCTTCTAGCTGACCTTTCTACAGGATGATTTGTTTGTAGCTGAACTCTCTACAAGGTAACTTTTTCTAGCTGACCTTTCTACATACAAAGTGACTTGTTCTAGCTGGTCTCTCCACAGGATGACTTGTTTCTAGCTGATCTCTCTGCAGGGTGATTTGTTTCTAGCTGAACTCTACCGGGTGATCTGTTCATAGCTGAACTCTCTACAGGATAATTTGTTTACAGCTGAACTATCTACATGGTGGTTTCTTTGCAGCTGAATTCTCTACAAGGTGACTCCTTCTAGCTGAACCCTCTATAGGGCGATCTTCTTGTAGCTGAACTCTCTGCAGGGTGATTCGTTTGCAGCTGAACTTTCTACATGATGGTTTGTTCATAGCTGAACACTCTACAAGGTAACCTCTTCTAGCTGATCTCTTTACAGGATAACTTGTTTCTAGCTGAACTCTCTACAGGGTGATTTGTTGGTAGCTAAACTCTCTACAATTCGATTTGTTTGCAGCTGAACTCTCTACATGGTGGTTTCTTTGTAGCTGAACTCTCTACAAGGTAGCTTCTTCTAGCTGATCTCTCTACAGGATGACTTGTTTCTAGCTGAACTCTCTACAGGGTGATCCTTTCGAAGCTGAACTCACTACAGGGTGATTTGTTTGCAGCTGAACTCTCTACATGATGGTTTGTTTGTAGCTGAACTCTCTACAAGGTAACTTCTTCTAGTTGATTTCTCTACAGGGTGACTTGTTTCTAGCTGATCTCTCTACAGGATGATTTGTTTGTAGCTGAACTCTGTATAGTTTGATTTGTTTGCAGCTGAACTTTCTACATGGTTGTTTTTTTGTAGCTGAACTCTCTACAAGGTAACTTCTTCTAGTTGATCTCTCTACAGGATGACTTGTTTCTAGCTGAACTCTCGACAGGATGATCTGTTCATAGCTGAATTCTCTACATGGTAGTTTCTTTGTAGCTAAACTCTTTACAAGGTGACTTCTTCTAGCTGATCTCTCTATAGGGTGATTTGTTTGTAGCTGAACTATCTGCAGGATGATTTGAACTCTCTACAAGGTGATGTTTTCTAGTTGATCTCTCTACTCAGTCTGGATGGCTTGTTTCTAGCTGAACTCTCTACAATGTGATCTGTTAAGTTTCTACCTGATCTCTCTATATAGTTATATCTTGTTTGTATAGCTGAACTCTTTTACATGGTGGTTTTTTGATTGGTTGCTGAACTCTCTCTCTACGGTGACTTGTTTGTACTACAGAGTGACTTGTTTGTAGCTGAACTCTCTACAGAGTGACTTGCTTGTAGCTGAACATTGCATAAAGTAACTTTTTTGTAGCTGATCTAGATGAACTCTCTACTAGGTAGCTTTTTTGTAGCTGAACCCTTTACGCAGTGACTTGTTTATAGCTGAATTCTCTACAGAGTGACTTGTTGTAGCCGAACTCTCTACAAGGTGACTTGTTTATAGTTGAATTCTCTTCAGTGTGACTTATAATGTTCTGAATCTCTACAGCAACATGTTTGTAGCTGAACTCTCTACAGGATGACTTGCTTGTAGCTGAATTGTCTATTAGATTAACTGTTTGTAGCTGAACTCCCTACAGAATAACTTGCAATGCCATATAATTCTAAATTATAAACGTAGCTGAATATTTTATTAGGGTGACTGTTCTATTAGAGTATCTCGATCTCGCATATGCTACACGTAGTTGGCTTTGGAATCATAACTCAGTGGTTTGTAATCCGATTCTTCTGTACTACTGCAAGAACTTTCTATGATAATTATTCCAGCTACACACCGATTTTCAGCTCACTGTTCTAAGCGGTTTGCCTGGTAGGCATGAAAACTAATAGTTTTTTTATTCATAAAAGTCGATCGCGTAATTGTGACATAGGTTGGGTTTTGTGTCATATCTCGATGGCCTTTAACTGGATTCCTTTCAAACCACAAAAAGGCACTCCTACGATAGTTACTCCATCTACATAGCAATTTTCAGCTCATTCCTTCAAGCGGTTTACCCTGTGAGCGTGACAGACCTTCGACCTTATTTTACGCAAATAATTGGTCATAACTCCGTGAATGTTCGTCGGATTCCTACCCAACTTGGTACTGAGATTCGCCTTAATAAGCCCTTTACGTGTGCCAAATTTCAGCCCCGTCCAAGCATGCATTCGTATTTTATTGCGGGTTTTGCAAAGTGTGCGAAAAGAAGAAGTACTGTAGAAGAAGAAAAAAACGAAGAAAAAAAACCCAAACTTTGGCCGCTCGTATCTCGGAAATGGCAGGAGCGAGTTTCTTCAAATTTGGTATGTGGACTCCCCTACCTAGCCGGAATTTCTATAGTAAATTTGGTTTCAATAGGATAAGGAATCACGGATCTACAAAGGTGTGAAAATCGCGTTTACTTTCTTCCTGTAAATATACTCACGGTGTGGCGCGCTGGCTTCTTGGGCCGCACGACACACTACCGTGTGTCTTGATGTTTTTAAAATTGTGATGACAAGTCTCATATTCTACCTTGTGTTGTAACATACATATGGCAAGTTTATAGCTTATGTAATTATATTGTATTTAACCATACACCAGTTAGTACGTACTATGATCATACATTAATAATTGAAGGGCTCCGGTCAAAAATGGTGATTAAACGCCTTTCTGCCAAAACCTAGAAAACTATATCAGAGTATTCACCATAGCCTAAAGTTTTGGAAAATACAACTATCTTTAGTAAAACTTCGACCTATATGAGAATAAGGATGCTTAAACGCAACCACTAAAAAATCTTACCATAAAGTTTAGGTGACCCTATAACGCTACTTTCGGGTACAGTACGAGTACCGGTAGATATGCGGGTAGATAGTAACTACTAGAATTATTTTAGTGTGCGTGTAACCATAACTTCGTTACTAAAAATTATGCGCGCTTATTTTAGGTTGCGCGCACAAAATGGCGGCTTGCAAGGAAGCATCAAAAACAGTAGAAAAGACCTCGGAACCGTTCAGTTTACTATATTTACCAACGAAGGAAAGTGATTTAGTGGAGGAGGTTGAGGTGCCTATGGAAAGTGAAGATCAGCAATCTACTGAGGCAACGACGAGGACAACGAAGACTTCGAGGAAACGAAAGCGTGATCCGCTGAACTGGAAAGTGAAGCACGTAAAGAAACTAGGTCCGCGAAAGAATGCGCCATTAGTTGAGTTGACACCTAGAGTAAAATGCTGCAAGAAAAACTGTTTACAGGATTTTAGTGTGTCACACATGACCAAGTTAAGGAATGATTTTCAAGCTCTATCTTATGGCGAGCAAAATATATACTTAAATGGTTTGCTTCACCGTCGTGTGACAGTAAAAACAAGCGGCCATCCAAGGAAGGATAATCCTTCAGGAAAGCGAATTGGAAGGCCACCAGCTGAGCAAAGCTCTTTTAGTTTCTGCTATACTTTACTGAACGACACGGGCAGTAATGCTCGTGTTTGCCAGAAAGCATTCTGCCTTGTTTATGGTTTTGGCCCTAAAAGGTTGCAGGTGCTGCGGAAAAAGATAGAGAAAGGCGGGATAGAATTAGATGAACGTGGCAAGCATGACAATCATCCTGCAGCAGCGTTGAAACCGGGTCGGGTCATCCGGGTCATCCGGATCAACCGGGTCACATTTTCTCCGGGTCATCCGGGTCTGACCCGGTTTACAAATTATCCGGGTCTGACCCGGATTGGATCACGTGAGAAACTAAATTGATCGTTTAACGACGTGGAACCTATAAACGCTAGTCGGTAGCTCTTTCGTGAGCCACGCCCACTTATCGCGTTACAAGCATACGCTCAGCCACGCCCATTTATTAGTAAGTGCAGTCTGTAACATATAACTGTGTCCGTTGCTGTGTGCAAGCTTATGTGGAGCCACGCCCACTAATCGATTATTGTATGAGTTGTATATAGTCTAGGTCTAGTCTTGCAGCAGGATAAGATGCAATACTAAGTATGTACGAAGCCACACCCAATTGCTGTCTGTAAACTGCATTGTTGTATTGCTGCCTTGGTGCAATTGTCCTTCCTCACTTGATAGAGGAAGCTTACCTCCCGAGCCTGAAGGCTGAGGGTTTTTTAACCAAGGACAATTGTCGTATTATAAGTGCAGTGCACTGAATCCATGTAACATCAGCTATGATGAGTAATTGACAAGAATGAACTAAATGTTACAAACAAAACTCACTAGTGTTTAACATCATTTAACTCGACCTCTAGCCTCTCACTCTACTCTCATGTACTTAGCCTACTGTATTGTGTCTCTCACAATTGATTTCAACGCTTTGCAGCATCATAAGTTTTCAATATATTTGGTAACCATATTACGTAAGTAAATTACGTGTATAAGTAATTATATCTGACCGCAAATTACAATCATATAGTTACCTACAGTAGGTATATTATTACAAACACTTACCTGTGGTTTGGGGTGAATGTGCTGAATATCCAATTGCTGTAGCCTTTGAAGTATAAAGTGCATATACATACATTATTACCATGTGTAGTTGTGTACAGACATGGTGACATCATTCTATGATTTGACTATATGTGGTCATGTATTGATTTATCACATTATTCATAGATACAAAATATGAGCTAACATCAGGGGCGGATCTAGGATTTATAAAAGGGGGGGGGGGGGCTAATTCAAGGTACTAATCTTTTGGGTAGAGGTATGCAAAGCATGCTGGAACTAGGGGGGTCTGGGGGCATGCTCCCCCAGGAAAATTTTGAAAAATAAATGCTAAAATACTGCAATTTGGAGACATTTCCACATAAAATTCATAATATTTTCTGCCTGTAGATATTTTATATACTGCCTTTAGATTATAGGTATGGTCTCTGAAGCATTTTGCTAATGGAAAAGTTTGGGTAGGTACAGACAACCAAGTACATGATGCACCCTCTCACAATTGCACAACACTGAATAGGTACATGTTAGAATAATAATGCTGAAAGTGGAAAATTTTGAAATTTGAACAATACAAGATTGAATCTGAGAGCATTTTCAATGGAAATTGTGTACCTGAATTAAGTATTGCCATGCATATTAACTGCACAAGTAGATGAATGAAGCCCTTTAAATAGACCAATGTACTTCATTGTATGTATAGGTGCAGGCAGATTTGGAAAAATTCCATAACTGTACCAACTACATGTTTCCAGTGAATGTTCTATTAGAGTAGTTAGCTGACTGCTCTATTAGAGTATCTCGATCTTGTACACCTCCAATGCTGATCCGGGTCCTTGTTGCATAAACTTTAGCATAAATCCACCTATAATACCTTGGAAAGATGTTTATAAGGTGGTTTTATTGGTATTTGTATTATTAGTGATCATATAATTATGCTAAGACAAAATTTCATTATAATACTCAGCATATTGATCAAGTAAAGCCTAAATATGAAGGAGGGGGCTTCAGCCCCCGAAGCCCCCCCCTGGATCCGCCCCTGGGTTAGCTAGGCATGCTTATATACTTGTTATCAGTAATTAACTAGCTAGCTATATTCGTAGGCAAGCCAGCACAACTGTATGAAACAACTGATCCTGACTGGGTGCCCACTTTATACATGGGCCATAAAATTTCTGTTCCTGACCCAGAAAGGCACAATAGGGCTGAACAACGTGCTAAAAGGAAGAGAGTTGTTTCTGATTCTGAGGATGTTGGCAATGCTAGTTCTGTAGCAGCAGCTAGTACAACCACCAAAACAACTGCGAATGATGGATGTCAGACAGATAATGCTTTCATGCTGGAGTACATACAGTTACAGAGGGATAATGACAGGCTAAGAAAAGAGAATTATGAGCTTAAAATGAAAGTATCATACTTAGAAAGAACTCACATATCCAGTGAGCACTTGCAACAGATCGATCACTTACTGAAATTTTACACAGGTAGTTTACACATATTTTTGCCATAATGTAGATTATGACTTTAGTCTTTACAGGTATTGCTGAGTGGTGTGTTTTTAAGGCTTTGTTTGACCTTGTATCATCAGCCTTACCTGATAACACAAGGTTATCAAAAATGTCTATCTTAATCATGTTCTTCATGAAACTTCGCCTAAATTTAATGGATGAAGACCTTGCATTCCGATTTGGGGTGCATTGTAGCACTGTATCTAGATATTTTCACCAGGTATTGGATGTAATGGCTGTGAAGACTGCTCCTTTTATCAAATGGCCCGACAGAGATACTCTACGTCAAACAATGCCCACAGCATTTAGAAAGTTTTTTAAGAAGTGTGCAGTTATAATAGACTGCACTGAAATTTTCATAGAGAGACCATCAGATTTACTGGCACGTGCACAAGTTTGGAGTAATTACAAGCATCACTCCACTATTAAATTCTTGATTGGAATTACTCCACAAGGAACAATTTCTCATATATCAAAATGTGTTGGTGGGCGGATGTCAGATAAAGAAATCACTGAACAATCTGGCTTAATTCAACATTTGCTTCCAGGTAAGATGTATTACCATCATTGTGCATTTTACAACACTGTTAATTATTTAGGTGATGTGATATTAGCTGACAGAGCCTTTACATGTGATGACTATGCAAGAATGGCTATGGCTGAAGTGAAGATTCCTCCCTTCACAAAGGGAAAGAAGCAGCTAGAGAAAGTAGAAGTTGACTGGAGCCGAGAATTGTCTGTAGTTCGAATACATGTAGAGAGGGTGATAGGTGTTCTTAAACAAAAGTACACTATATTACAAGGAACATTACCAATTAGACTAATTGTTGGTGATGAAAATGACAGTACCATTGATAAAATTGTAAGTGTATGCTGTGCATGTGTAAACTTGTGTCCATCAGTTGTTAGTCAAGTTTAAAATTTAGGATTTATAGCTGAGTCTTTATTGAGATTCTTTTTGGAGCCTTTACCTTTGGTAAATTGTGGCAGCTTTCGACAAGATGGACAATACCAATGATATTTAGGGGGGCATCTGATTCGTAGACAGTCAAAATGGAACCACTTTATAGGGCACTCTTCATTGTCACATACTACCATGCCACCAAAGCTTGGTTCTTGACAGTAACACCATAATCTTGTGATGTCTTCATTTTCGTAATCCAGGTGGTCTTCAGTTGATACTGCTCTTGGTACAACATTTGCTGTGTCAGCCACTGGTCTCCTTGTGTACCACTTCCCAATGATTTTTGGGAGCATTCCATAGAAAAAAAAGTCATATTTTGTTCAAAAAAATCATTGTCTGCCTTAATCCTTTCGATAATAAACCCACTTCCGCTCCACACAACAAAATCACAATAATTATGTTACTTTACAGATAGCCATTTGCATTTGAACTTGATAAAAATACACATGTTCTCTTTTTAATTTCCATTTTCCATCATCATTTTTCTCCATATAATAGTTTGTATCAGCTGATGTATCATCTGGTAATGCATCCTTAAAACAAAATGGGCATTTGATCTCTAGCACTCCATGCCCGTCTTTGCAACATGAACAATTTACCAAACCATCAGGTGACGTACCCAAATATGGCCGGTCAGCATCAATAAACAAGCCTGCTTCAGAGCACTGAAAATTTTTGTGTTTTGTAATGGCTTGTTGCTTGTAAGCATCAAAGGCAACCTTTTCATGATCACAACCCCACCTATTGTGTATGTATAAATGCACATATAACTCATGATCAGATGACAAATTATTATAAATTTAGCTACTCACTTTGTTGCTTTTGTTGTGAACTTATATGAGCTTCTGGATAGCACAATCTTTTGATTAAACTTTGGGAAGGTGAAAGTAAGCTCGTTGCAGTCACTGCCTTAAAGTTTGAGGCAGTGATCCTTCCTGCCCTGTGTATAAACCAACTCTTAGTTGATGACTGGCCCCTGGTCACTTCCTCTAATTTTGCAACTTGTTCAGCAGTCACCTACAGCATACAGTAATGACAGAATTACTATGAAAAATGGTAGCCATGCATGACAAACTTTGGTGGTAGCAATAGTTCTCTCACATTCAGTTAGAAGGTCATGATATTGAAGAGTCAGTGCCTCTGGATTGTACAGCTCCATCATTGCTGTAGGGTAGATTGATTGACTCAAAATAGGAATAAAATTGTCGCTATATGGAGGCGAAATCTTTAGTATTCCAGGCTTTCTTTTTGTGTAATTGTTAATTACATCATAAAAAGTGTTCAATTCAGCATCTGATGGATCAGATATCTCTGCAGTGGAGGTCTTATTTTGTGATGATGTAGCATCTGTACTACCACTATCACATCTCTGCCTTTTACCAATTGAGGATCAAAACTTTATTTCACAAATTTTTGCTGGAGTAACCTATAATTGGAGATACAAAATGTTATACGTATAAGCAGCTAGTTATATGAATCATTTTATGCAATGTGGGCAATACACTTTCAAAACTTTTATCTATATTTACTTACACTCTTTGCAGGTGGAAGCCACATGCATCTTTGTGATATAACTGATGCCGATCTCTGTCGTATACTGTTAGCAGCCACAAGACTGGAAATAATGGCAGCAATAAGGGAACAGGCTTCTCCTAATCTATACAATTTCATAGATAACATCCTATCACATGATCCCATCATGTTTTGCAAACATACATACCCTGCCATGCAATTACAGTGTGCTGCTAATATCTCTCCATCCTCTTCTAGTACAACCCATGGTATAAGTGGTGTGCCAGAAGTCCTTTGTGAATGCATAACCTATATAATATGTGATGGTTTGAAACAGCGTAACTGGCCCATGATAACTAACCTTTCCCTTTATCAAAAATCTATTTTGTTGAGGTCCACTATAGCTGTGTAATTTCAGCCCATGTACCCATCCAGCCCTTAGAAAACTTTCACCATCAAGCATTCCTTTCCATGCCTGCAGGTGTGCATGTTATTGTTTATTTAACCCAGGCTATAGCTGTATCAATAATTAAGTTCTCTTGAAATGAAGTGTATAGCTATACAGCACTAATAGAAGCCTACTATCAAGGTCAACTGGCTTTCATTACACTGCTGAACTCATTTATCAGCATTGAACTTATTTACACACCCTATGATGTTGTTGTACAATATACCTAGCTCATCAATTAACACGTCTTCACCTTTTGTGTTGTGTGGCAACCATTGTACTATCTGGATATAGCTATCACTCTTTGTGTTATGACTTGAAACTCGCTTGCTATAGCTTTATCTGTAGCAGTGCCTATTTAGCTCAGCTTTTCCATGCACTAGCTATAGCTAACCAACACTAACAGCAAGCCATTATGACCAATTCATGTAGCTGATTAAAGTCAATTACCTTTAATCATACAAAATTACAGCCTTCATAAGCAACTCAGCTGGTAATCTAAAAGATCTGTTTAAATAATATGCAGCTATATATTATGCATCTATAGTAGTAGCTATATACATGACCACTAGCTGAACAATACAGCTACCTTAAGTTCCTCCCTTGTGTATGGACTGGGTGTGTTAGTCATGTAATAAACCATGTCGCTCCATGTCAAAATTGGAATGTCCTGTGGATCCTCTTCCCACTCGGAGATGGAATAGGGATCAATAGCAAGGCCTGCAGAAACGACTTTACTTCCGTATCTCTCCCCGGCGTGTTTCACTAGAAAGTGACATAAAGTACTCTGACTTAACTTCCATTATGCGTACGGTATCTTCGAGAATGGCGTCTAGTAGCAATAGCTTTAAAATCACCGAGATGTATTACTAAGACGCATCAGTGTCACAATTACTATAGGTAAAACCGATAACTACGTGTATTTTAGCTATTAGTTACGCATTCCTCTTTTGCCTTCGAAGATGGCGTATAGCAACAGTAACCAGGACACACCCTCTTTTGCAAAACCTCTATGGTTAAATTTTCGGAAAGGTCAGTCTGTGTGAATCTCCAGAAAAAAATCATATTTGAGTGGAAACTCTATCCTGTGTGTAACTTACATGTGGAATAGCTAACTGAATTACCAGAAACCTAGTCCTGAAAGAGATAGGGATTTTGTCCCACGGAAGTTGCACGCGGTTGTATGATCGCTTTACAATAGGGCTCAAATGCGCCATCCTCAGGTGCTACGCCTGTAAATTGTCTTAGAGACGTGTGAGTGGAAGATAAGGACGCCGTTAAGGCCACTCCAAATAAATTCTCTGTTTCCCGTCCTGGACTCAAGCATAATATGAGTTTTGTACTAACCTGAACATTCATTATGATCACACCTGTGCACAACAATCTTTTTGATTTCTGCACAGTAACAAATATAATAATAATATTTGCATGCGGGCGGGCGGTCTAATTCCATTATTTCATTATAAGATTGGCAGCTTTTCAAGCCATCATTTGCCTGGCACAACCATAAAAAGCTGCATAAAAGCATGCTTAAGCTTGATCCTTCCTTTTTAAGTTGCAAAAATAACACAAGCGTGAAGTGTGGGCCAACTTGACAGCACTGCTGACACCGTTTCGAGATGGCTTTTACTGAGCCTGTCAGTATGCAAGAATAACCGGAACATAAAGGAAGAATACGGAATAATGGAAGTTTTAGAGCTGACAGTAACCAGATGCGGGCGGTGGACGGGAAACAGAGAATTTATTTGGAGTGGTCTAATATAATAACTATTCTCCCACGTGAGGGGGCTAATTGGATTTCTAGGAAAGTCACCTGGCAGCTAAGGTTGAGTATTTCCTGTGATGTCATAGATGTTTACGCAATGGCTGCATTACTATATATATATAAGTATATAGGTAACTTCGCATGACCGGCAAACAGCTAACTAGCAAGGCGAAGATGGTGTCAGTGACAGTGATAAAATGCATTTTACTGGTTACGATGGCTGTTGTCACTATGATAGCTGTGCTGCTTCCAGTCTGCGTAATGAGGATTCCACGCATAAAGAACAGCAACTCAGATCGAAGAAAGTTTATTTTATCGGTTTTGAATTGCTTTGGGGGAGGGGTGTTCATCGCTACCGGTAATGCGGTGCATATAGTGTGCATTAGTAAATGCTGTTAATGCCGGTCAACCTTCTCAATTAGGTTATCTCCACCTTCTCACTGATAGTAAGGAAAAAATGGATGAGGCTATTGAGGATGCTTTACATAAGAAAGTGGAGTATCCTTTCACCCAATTTGTAGTCTGCGTAGGCTTCCTCTTGGTGTTGATAATTGAAAACATTGCAGTGTTGTGTAAGCCTGCTGACCAGGACGATGTATTGGAACAAATATCATCATTACACAAATCAACAGGTGAGTAACTTGCAGACAAAATGAAATTTAATGTTATTGCCGCGAACTATAGCTGATAACTACGTGACCCATGGCCAATTTGCAAAAAGATACCCTTTTCAAACCTTTCTGCTTTTAATGTAACTAATTGTCTGAAACTTTCCATGAGTGAAGCTAACGTACAGTAATTGGCTACATTTTAATACAAAGACTCAAGAGTATAACTTACAATCAGCTGGCACAGGGAGCTAGACCACTCCAAATAAATTCTCTGTTTCCCGCCCACCTCCCGCATTTGGTTACTGTCAGCTCTAAATATTCCATATTCTTCCATTATTTTCTCGTTATTCTTACATTGTGGTAAAAGCCATCTTATAAGTGTCAGCTCACACGTGGGAAGTACGCCTACAGGCTCGTCCTTTTGTGCAACCCGGTCTTTTGACAAAATTGATAATAATAATAACACGTCTGCAGTGCTATCAAGTCGGCACAGATTCACGTTTGAATTATTTTTGCAACTTAAAAGCGTAAGCATGCTTTTGTGCAGCTTTTTATATGGTTATGCCAGGCAAATAATGGCTTGAAAAGCTGCCAATCTTATAGTGTAAATGGACTTGGCTCCGAGCGTGGCGCTTGGCCGGAATCTGGGTGGCCTGCGGATCAAGTCACGATGGGGTTGCCTTTTTTCAGCCCTTCTAGGTATTTGTCCCGTTTCACTTTAGGATATTTAGCTCAAAGATTTTCGCTTAGGCTCCTAGGCTATGGGTAAACACCTCGAACAGGCTCTGCCTTCTGTGTACACCCTCCAGTGCCTAACTGGTAAAGTAGATAATAACAATAATAATGACTGTCCACCCGCCCACATGCAAATACGCAGGATGGGAAACAGAGAATTTATTTGGAGTGGCCTTAACTGCAACATTTTGTTTGCTGGTATGTAAAATGTGTGGAAAAGGCAACCAGCCTGTCACATAGTAGAGCTATACAGTATGATGTAGTTTTATGTGTATATTAAACTTTACCATGAGACTGCTGTAAAGATATAAAGCATGAGGGATGCGGCCAAAATGCTAATGTTAAAATCTATTTTACCTGCATTGAATATGTAAATTTTACTCTGCTTCACCTGGTGAAATTTTACTCATTTTCAATGCAACACTTGTAGTATATTATTTATCTAATCCAAAACAGCCAAGCTGTAAAAAAAGTGTGCGGCCCTCAGAAAGGCTATGGTGAAAAAAGATGTGAAATCCAAGGTGGCGGCCAAGAAATAGCTGTGATGGTAGGTTAATGGTAAAAATTTTAATAATGACAATTCAGGTAAATTTTGTGAAGCGGCACAAAAATTCACCTGAATTGTCATTATTAAAATTTTTACCATTAACCTACCATCACAGCTATTTCTTGGCCGCCACCTTGGATTTCACATCTTTTTTCACCATAGCCTTTCTGAGGGCCGCACACTTTTTTTACAGCTTGGCTGTTTTGGATTAGATTTCATTTCTTTTTGTATTTGTATACCCCAAAGCCGGCCTATGGCCAGCTTTGGGACTTTTTTAACCTATGTTTTTTTTCTTTACTACAGGAAGAAGAAAAGATGAAGTAGATGTGTTTTAAATATTTTATCAGTAAATTTACAAATTATATATGTAATACATAATATTGATTACAGAAATCTCCATGGTGGTTTCTTTGTAACTGAACACTCTACAAGGTGACTTCTTCAAATTGCTCTCTCTACAGATGATTTGTTTGCAGCTGAACTCTCTACATGGTAGTTTCTTTGTAGCTGAACTCTCTACAAGGTAACTTCTTCTAGCCGATCTTTCTATAGGGTGATTGATTTTTTTTGCATCTGAACTCTTTACATGGTGGTTGCTTTGTAGCTGAACTCTCTAAAAGGTGACTTCTTCTAGCTGAACTCTCTACAGGGTGATCTTTTTGTAGCTGAACTCTCTTTAAGGTGACTTCTTCTAGCTGAACTCTCTACAGGATGATTTGTTTGCAGCTGAACTTTCTACATGATCATTTCTTTGTAGCTGAACTCTCTACAGGGTGATTTGTTTGTAGCTGAAATCCCTACAAGGTAACTTCTTCTAGCTGATCTTTCTACAGGACGATTTGTTTGTAGCTGAGTTCTCTACAGGGTGATTTGTTTGCAGCTGAACTCTCTACGTGGTAGTTTCTTTGTAGCTGAACTCTCTACAATGTGACTTCTTCTAGCTGAACTCTCTACAGGGTGACTTCTTTTTAGCTGATCTCTCTACAGGGTGACTTTTTTCTAGCTGAACTCTCTACAGGTGATTTGTTTGCAGCTGAACTCTCTACATGGTGGTTTCTTTGTAGCTGAACTCTCTACAAGGTAACTTCTTCTAGCTGATCTTTCTACAGGGTGATATGTTTGTAGCTGAATTCTCTACAGGGTGATTTATTTGCAGCTGAACTCTCTACAAGGTGAATTCTTCTAGCTGAACTCTCTACAGATTGATTGATTTTCTTGCAGCTGAACTCTCTACATGGTGGTTTCTTTGTAACTGAACTCTCTACAGGGTGATTTGTTTGTAGCTGAACTCTCTACAGGATGATCTGTTCGTAGCTGAACTCCCTATAAGGTAACTTTTTCTAGCTAATCTTTCTACAGGGCGATTTGTTTGTAGCTGAGTTCTCTACAGGGTGATTTGTTTGCAGCTGAACTCTCTAAATGGTAGTTTCTTTGTAGCTGAACTCTCTACAATGTGACTTCTTCTAGCTGAACTCTCTACAAGGTGACTTGTTTCTAGCTGATCTCTCTACAGGGTGACTTGTTTCTAGCTGAACTCTCTACAGGTGATTTGTTTGCAGCTGAACTCTCTACATGGTGGTTTCTTTGTAACTGAACTCCCTGCAAGGTGACTTCTTCTAGCTGATCTCTCTACAAGGAGATTTGTTTGTAGCTTAACTCTCTACAGGTGATTTGTTTGCAGCTGAACTCTCTATATGATGGTTTCTTTGTAGCTGAACTCTCTACAAGGTGATTTCTTCTGGGCTGATCTCTCTACAGGATGATTTGCTTGTAGCCGAACTCTCTACATGATGGTTTCTTTGTAGCTGAACTCTCTACAAGGTAACTTCTTCTAGCTGATCTCTCTACAGGACAATTTGTTTGTAGCTGAACTCTCACATGATTGTTTCTTTGAAGCTGAACTCTCTACAAGGTGATTTCTTCTAGCTGATCTTTCTACAGGGTGATTTGTTTGTAGCAGAACTCTCTACAAGGACACTTCTTCTAGCTGATCTCTCTACAGGGAGGTTTGTTTGTAGCTGAACTCTCTACACGTGATTTGTTTGCGGCTGAATTCTCTACATGATGGTTTCTTTGTAGCTGAACTCTCTACAAGGTAATTTCTTCTAGCTGATCTCTCTACAGGTGATTTGTTTGCAGCTGAACTCTCTACATGGTTTATTTCTTTGTAACTGAACTCCCTGCAAGGTGACTTCTTCTAGCTGATCTCTCTACAGGGATATTTGTTTGTAGCTTAACTATCTACAGGTGATTTGTTTGCAGCTGAACTCTCTACATGATGGTTTCTTTGTAGCTGAACTCTCTACAAGGTAATTTCTTCTAGCTGATCTCTCTACAGGCCGATTTATTTGTAGCTGAACTCTCTACATGATGGTTTCTTTGTAGCTGAACTCTCTACTAGGTGATTTCTTCTATACCTGATCTTTCTACAGGGTGATTTGTTTGTAGTTGAACTCTCTACATGATAGTTTCTTTGTAGCTGAACCCTCTACAAGGTGATTTCTTCTATAGCTGATCTTTCTACAGGGTGATTTGTTTGTACCTGAACTATCTACATGATGGTTTCTTTGTAGCTGAACTCTCTACAAGGTAACTTCTTCTAGCTGATCTCTCTACAGGACAATTTGTTTGTACCTGTACTCTCACATGATTGTTTCTTTGAAGCTGAACTCTCTACAAGGTGATTTCTTCTAGCTGATCTTTCTACAGGGTGATTTGTTTGTAGCAGAACTCTCTACAAGGAAACTTCTTCTAGCTGATCTCTCTACAGGGAGATTTGTTTGTAGCTGAACTCTCTATACATGATTAGTTTGCAGCTGAATTCTCTACATGATGGTTTCTTTGTAGCTGAACTCTCTACAAGGTAACTTCTTCTAGGTGATCTCTTTACAGGGTGAATTGTTTGTAGCTGAATGATCTACAAGGTAACTTCTTCTAACTGATCTCTCTACAGGGTGATTTGTCTGTAGCTGAACTCTCTACAAGGAAACCTCTTTTAACTGAGCTCTGTACAGGGTGAATTGTTTGTAGCTGAACTATCTACAAGGTAACTTCTTCTAGCTGATCTCTCTACAGGGTGATTTGTTTGTAGCTGAATTCTGTATAGGTGATTTGTTTGCAGCTGAGCTCTTTACAGAATGGTTTCTTTGTAGCTGAACTCTCTACAAGGTAACTTCTTCTAGCTGATGTATCTACAGGGTCACTAGTTTGTAGCTGAATTCTCTACATGGTGGTTTCTTTGTAACTGAACTATCTATAAGGTGACATCTTCTAGCTGATCTTTCAACAGGGTGATTTGTTTGCAACTGAACTCTCTACAAGAAAACTTCTTCTAACTGATGTCTGAACAGGGTGAATTGTTTGTAGCTGAACTCTCTACAGGGTGATTTGTTTGTAGCTGATCTCTATACAGGTTACTTATTTCTAACTGATCTCTTGAATTCTGTTCAGGGTGACTGCTCTATTAGGATGACTGCTCTATTAGAGTATCTCGATCTCGCACTTGCTACACCAAGTTGGATTTCGTGTTATAACTCCGTGGCTTTAAGTCTGATTCTTCTACACCATTGAAGAGCCTTTCTAAGATGATAACTCCATCTGTACAGCGATTTTCAAAG